>NW_012114253.1:5304237-5342118 GCF_000951035.1 Colobus angolensis palliatus | reverse complement strand
TAGCTACTTGGGAAGCTGAGGTTGGGAGGATAGCTTGAGCCTGGGAGGTGGAGGTTGCAGTGAGCTGAGATCGTGCCACTGAGCTCCAGCATGGGCAATAGAGCCAGACCTTGTCTCATAAATAAAATAAAATAAGAAATAAAATAAAATAAAATAAAAATCTTGTAGTGAATGTTGTTTCTGGAATGCTTTTGACTCTAAGCCTATCAGCTGTACATGTGGTTACTTGACAAAACCTTTTCTGGTTTCTATCCTGGTTTGGGCGTGTTTTCACTATATGGAAAAAAATGTTTAATTGCTTATTGAAGTTCCCATACATAAAGTACATACATTTTAAGTGTATAGCTCAATGTATGTTTACACATAATTACAGCAGTGTAATCACCACTCCGATCAAGATACAGAACATTTCCAACACCCCAGAAGGCTTCTTCATGCCTGCTGCTAGTCAATGCTGCTTCCTCTAAATGTAATTACTTTTCTGACCTCCATCACCATAGGTTAGTTTTGCCTGCTCTTGAACTTCACATAAATGGAAACATGCAGTATTTAGTCTTTTGTGTCTGGATTCTCTTGCACATCAATATGTCTGTGGGATTTATTCCGGTTGTTGCATGGAACTGTGGTATGTTCTTTTTCTTTGTTGTATAGTATTTCATTCAATGAAGGTACTGTAAAGTATGTATCCCTCTTTCTATTGATGGACATTTGGGTTATTTCCAATTTGTGGTTATTTAAAGTAAAGTTGCTATGAATGTCCTTATACATATCTTTTGGTGGGAAATGGTCTCATTCTTCTACAGTGTCTAGGAGTGGAATTGTTGGATAATAGGTGTGTTAGTCCACTTTCACACTGCTATAAAGAACTACTTGAGACTGGGTAATTTATAAAGGAAAGAAGTTTAATTGACTCACAGCTCTGCATGGCTGTGGAGGTCTCAAGAAACTTGTAATCATGGTGGAAGAGGAAGTAAGCACCTTCTTCACAAGTCAGCAGGAAAGGGACAGAGAGAGTACAGGGGAAACTGCCACTTTTAAACCATCAGATCTTGTAAGAACTCCCTCACTATCACGAGAAGACTATGGGGGAAACCACCCCCATGCTCCAATCACCTCCCACCAGATTCTTCCCTTGACACATGGGGATCATGATTTGATATGAGATTTGGGCAAGGACACATATCACAGGGAAAGTGTGTGTTGTGCTCCAACTCTAACACATACTGCCAACAGTTTTCCAATGTGATCCTACCAATTTCCTTTCTCACAGGGAGTGTCTGAGAGTTCTATTTTTTCCACATCCACATTGCCAACACTTGGTATTGTGAGACTTTTTAACTTTGGCCATCCTGGTGGTAGTGTGGTACAGTCTCCTTTTTGTTTTCATTTGCATTTCCCTGGTGACTAAAGAAGTCAAGCATCTTTTCCTATGTTTATTGGCCTCTTGGTTTCTTTTACTGTTTTTAAGTGAAGTGCCTGTTCAATTTTTTTTTTCGTTTTTGGGGGATAGAGTCTCACTTTGTCACCCAGGCTGGAGTGCAGTGGCGCAATCTTGACTCACTGCAACCTCCACCTCCTGGGTACAAGCCACTCTCCTGCCTCAGCCTCCTGAGTAGCTGGGACTATAGGCATGCAAAACCACATCCGGCTAATTTTTGTATTTTTAGTAGAGATGGGGTTTTGCCATGTTGGCCAGGCTAGTCTCAAGCTCCTGACTTCAGGTGATCCGCCCACCTTGGCCTCCCAAAGTGCTGAGATTACAGACATGAGCCACCACGCCTGGCGAATTTTTTTTGCTCATTAAAAAATTCAGGAGGTTTGCCTTTTTCGTATTTATTTGTAACTGTTCTTATAAATTCTGGATGTGAGCTCTTTGTCAGATATAAGGATTTTGAGTTACCTCCTCTATTAGCAAATTTAACTTGCTTATTCATCAGCTCATTCCAAGAGCACCAATAATGAATGGGCCAGGCCCTGTGCTGGGTGCTGGGTTATCAGAAAGAGTATGATGTGGCCCTCATTCTTGAAGACAGCTCGACCGTGGTGGAGGAGACAGGCATTTAGAACGAGCAAGAAATAAAGGTGGCTATTAAGGAGTCAGCTCCCCTCACCAAAGTAACTTTTGATTATTTACAAAAGTTTTCTTAAGATTTCTTCAGAACCCAGGTAAAGTGAAAAGCAAGGGTTTCCCTATGCTTATTTTCTGGGCTGGGTTTTTAAATGCCTTGTAGTGAATGCTGCTTTTAGAAGATTCCTTGACTCCATCAGCTGAATGCGTGCTCATCTGCTGATCCCTCCCTTGGTTTCCACCCTGTTTTGGGGAATGTCAGGCTGGACTCACCAGGATGTGGTCAAATTCTTGGCCCTGGAATCCAGTTCCTGGTGCTCAGTGCAGGTAAGTCAGATCCAGCCAGGAGGGCAGAGGCTTTGGTGGGGAGTGGGGGTGGGGCCAGGCTGGTGAATGCTCTGGAAAGCTGGGTCCAGTTTAGAAATCTTCACCTCTCCTGGGAAAACTTACCATGTCAGGCACAGCCAGACTTCCCCTCCCACTCCTCAGGCTGCCAGCCCTGATGGGGACTCAGGGGGGCTGTGAGTGGCATGGGGACAGAGGCCAACACATTGGAGTGAAGGGGCCACACTGAGGCCACAGGGGGTGGGCATGCATGAAAGCCGGGCCCAGGACATGAAAGAAGCCCACGGCCAATCAGTGCATAAATGATGGGGGGCACCTTGGCAGGCTCGGGGGCATCGTGTCCTGGAGTCTGAGAACAGGCACAAAACGGCACTGCACAGGGCACCGGGCAGGGCACAAGCCCTGCATTCTAGCCTGGGCCCTGTTCCTAGCTCACCCGGTACCACCCAGCTTCCTTCTCAGTTCTCTGCTCTAGTGGCCCATGTGTCATTAAGGGCCCAACAGCTCTGACATTGTCTGTAGCTTATCTAGGAAGGAGGTACTGTGAACACCCGGGAGCAGGTAGGGGGTGGGGCTGGCCCAGAGTGACCACAGGGAAACAAGGGGTATGCTGGACACAGAGGCCTGACACCCAGTCCCTTCTTCACTCTGCTGCTCCACTGTCACCTCCCGGGAGGCTCCCGACCACGGCTGGACCCAGAGCCCATAGTCCTGGGGGGGGGCTTCTCTATGTTCATCATCTGAGACACCAAAATAGATGCCCCTTTATCAACTAAGATGGACCCCAAGGTTAAGGAAATGAGAGTTACCTACAGGCAGAAGGTTCAAGGCCTGGTTGGCATGGCAACTCCCTCAATTCCTACCACTGCAAGAATAACCACACCTGGCCGGGCGTGATGGCTCATGCCTGTAATCCTAGCACTTTGGGAGACTAAGGCAGGCGGATCACTTGCGGTCAGGAGTTCGAGACCAGCCTGTCTTTACTGAAAATACAAAAATTAGCTGGGTGGTGGTGGTGCACGCCTGTCATCCCAGCTGCTTGGGAGGCTGAGGCAGGAGAATTGCTTGAACCTGGGAGGTGGAGTTTGCAGTGAGACAAGATTGCGCCACTGCACTCCAGCCTGGGTAACAGAGTGAGTAAGACTCCATTTCAAAAATAACCACACCCTTGCTAAACTCCCAATAATAAGAGCTGTCAGGCAAATCGTCTCATCCTTCCTGACTTGGATTTAAAACCCAGACCACTATAGCTCTGACCAGATGGAGGAACTGCCTTACAAACTTCTTCTTTTCCTCCTCCTTCTTCTTTTTCTCCTCCTCCTCCTCCTCCTTCTTCTCCTCCTCCTCCTTATCCTTCCTTCTCCTTCCTCTTCCTCTTCTTTCTTCTTCTTGTTTCTTCTTCTTTTTTCTTCTTCTTCTTCTTCCTCTCCTCCTCTTCCTCCTTTGTCTTCCTCTTCTTCTTCCTTTTTTTTTTAGAGACAGGTTCTCATTCTGTTGCCCAAGCTGCTGTTCAGTGATGTGAACACGGCTCACTGCATCCATGACCTTCCAGGCTCACTTTATCCTTACACCTCAGCCTCCCAAGTAGCTGGGATTATAAGCATGCACCACCATGCCTGGGTAATTTTTTGTTTTGTTTTTTTGTAGAGATGGGGTTTCGCCATGTTGCTCAGGCTGGTCTCAAACTCCAAGCAATCCACCCGCCTTGGCCTCCCAAAGTGCTGGGATTACAGGCATGAGCCATTGCGCCTAGCCTCAAACATCCACTTCTGAATGCAGCTGCAGTCCTTAAGCCATTTCAGCAGCTTATAGAGTCCGCAAACAAAATGTCTTCGTGCCCTACACCTTTTGCTGTAAAGAGCCAAATTCCACCTCATTTTAGTACTAGAACCCTAGCCCAAAGCGAACGTGGGGTGTGCCTGCGTGCATACGCTCCCCTCCCTTCATAAATATGGATAGCCTTTCCCCCAAACCTGCTGAATATGTGACTCTATTGCGTGATACAGGCTCCGTCAGGCACAAAACCCAACCCGCCCTTTTCCTCTCCCGAGAGAGAGCACCTCTGGGACACGCCAGAGACTGTCTCTTCCTGGTATGTAAATTCATACTGCTAGTAAATCTCCTTTCTGCTATTTAGCCATCCTGGTGGTCTTTTGGGCAACATGCTTGTCTGGAAAGAGCTGTCTTGTAATCTCTGCATCTGCATCAGACTCTGTCAGACACTGCCAGCCCCAGATTGGGAGTTCTGAGAGGACATGGGGCTGCATCCCACCGCAGCAGCAGGGTCGTCCCACGCCAGCAGCAGTATGCCAGGTTGGGGACACGTGAGGGTGTATAGTGCAGCCCTGAGCAGCCTCAGGCGGACTCCCTGCATTCTTGTTCCCAAACCCCTCCCTCCCTGGGTCAGGAGGCTGGGGTGGGAGGCCAGGTAGATCACAGCATCCATGCCTAGATGCTCCCTGACCCCCAGGAGCCAGAAGTGCTGTCTCCTGAAAGTTCTGGAAACCCGGGATCAGCCTACGAGGCACCAGGGCCACCATGGAGAGTGGAAATGAGGACCCCAGGTCCCAGAGGGCATGAAGGCAAGGTGAAGTTCAGGAGAGGTTGAGCCTAAGGACCCTCAGAGGCCATCACGCTACCCCCTCCACCCAAATGATGCAGACAGGAAAACCATGACCTAGACTGGACCACCATGGCCCAAGAGGATCTCTGACTTGTCTTGTCCCCCAGCCAGGAAGGGTCCCCCTCTTCCCCACCTGCTGTATCCCAGGACACAGGGCATATACGTGGAGGAGGAAGGGCTGCAGGGCGAGGCGGCCCACACTTTGGCTCAGGACGGGGGTGGGACCAGGACACACAGGAAAACAGTCTGGGGTCCTGGTAATGGCAGGAGCATGAGCTCAGGGTCGGGTGGCTGGCCTGGATGACCTGTGGGACTCTCTTCCTCTCTGAGCCACACTTTGCTCACCTGTCCCTTCCTTGTGGGATGCAAGAGGCCACGGCGAGCGAAGGTGTGTGCCAAGAGCTGCCACTCAATGTGAGTCAACGTGCTGGCCTTCCCTTCCTTTCTCCAGGGGGCCTCGGTCTTTGGGGGGAGCCTGAGGACACGCTTTGCTGATGTCACTGTGGGGGGTGTACAAATGGCCACCCTGCTGCTTGTCGGTTCTACACGGGTGTCCAGGCTGGAGAGCAGGGTGTGGGGAGATGGAAATGCCACTGACAGGGGCCTGGTTCCTAGAAGAGAGGGCGAGTTTGGGTGGTCCCAGAGGCGCCCTTCCCAGAAAAGAGAGTGGGAGGCAGGAGGTGGGCATGGAGGATGCGGAGGGGGTGTTGACAGTTTCCAGAGTGTTAGCCACCGCCCATCTGATAAGACCTGGAGCCTCATTACCAAAGACTTAATGAGATTCACTTAGTTTTCTTAGGAGCCAGGCAAGGTGCCAGGGGAACCGGCTTCCAGCCCCAGGCTCTGCAGCTGGCTGCTGTGTGACCCAGAGCCAGGCACCACCCCTCTCTGGGCCTCAGTCTCCTTATCCATGACCTTCCTGCCTGCACCCTAACATTCAGTGTCATTGGCTGAGTTACCTGATGGCTCCCAGCCTCAGTTTCTTCATCTGCACATTAGGGATAAGTATAGCTCTCCACCTGGGAGGTGTCAAGGGAGCGTGGTCCCAGCACCCAGCCCATGCACAAGTTCAGTGATCATTACCTGTCTCCCCCAGCCCTGCCTGAGTGCCGGGAGCAGCAGGCTTGGGAAAGGGGAGCCCGCAGGGAAGCGGAAAGTGGAGAGGGAGCACGTGGGCTCTGGGGCCCCAGGGTTCCTGGGCTCTGTTCTGCCTGCCTGGGAACTGTCTCCTGCTCTCCTTCGCAGGGTCTCTGTCTTTCTTTGTTCTGTTCCTCCCTCTGTCTTTCAGTTTGTCCTTCTCCATCTCAGTCTCTGGTTGTCTCAGTCTTTCTTTGCACCTCACTGTCTCTGCCTTTCTCTGCATCTCTCTTCCTTTGCTGGGTTCTCTCTCTCTCTCTCTTGTCCCTGTTTTGGGCTTTCTCTGTCTCTGTCTCTCTGTTTTCAGTCTGCTTCTTTCTGTTTCCGTTCATTTCTCTGTATGTCTTTGTCCCCTGCACTCCCGTTCTCCTCCCATGCTGTCCTCTCCAGGGGCCCCTCTGACTTCACTGAGCCACAGGCCCAGGCTGGGGTGCGAAGAAGCAGGAGCTCTCCTGTCAGATGACGCTGAGTGCCCCAGTCAGGGCCATGGGGGCCACACTAAGAGCTCTGCTGAGGGGCAGCTGAATCCTTTTCCCAGGGAATGTGGGGGCTACTGGCCAGCTGTGGGATGGGCGGCTGAGAGCTCTCATACCACTGCAAATCTTGATGTTTTTCACTGACATCAGCTTCCTGGTCCCCCTGAGCCAAAGGCCTAGCAGGTCCCTTTCTGTGTCCCTTTAGAATGTGCAGTCCTACTTACCAGAGTGACAAGGGGAATAGAGCTGAAACAGGTAATTTCCCAGCCCAGGAGCCTGTGGGGACTGCTTAGAGAACAGCACATTCCCTGGGAGCCAGAGCCATCTGGGAGGGCTTCCTGGAGGAGGTAGATCACGAGGGATCAGGATGGGGACTAATATGTACTGAGTGTCTGGTGGTGCTTTATTAATATCAGCAAATTGGGAGATAAGCACAGCCACCTCCCTGGGAGGTGTCAAGGGGCATGTATTGTAAAGGCCTAGAGTGGTGAAGCGTCTACCATGGTCACCCAGATAGTGAGTGGTAGCCTTGGGTGGGGCCTGCCACTGTCCCCATGCTCTGTCCACTACTGGTGTGGCTTGCTCCACTTGTAACCATTGTTTCTTCCCCTCCACCCCCGGTGCCACTTCCTCTCTCCCTGGTTGTAGGGGAAAGAACATGGGCTCTGTGGCCTTGGGCCAATTGCTTACCCTCTCTGGGCCTTCTTACTGGTGACAAACAGACTGGTGATTTTCTTAGAGGATCTATGCAACCTCAGGCTGCTGCACCAGGGTTACAGGGTCTTCTGGAGGGGAATAGATGAGCAGATAGGCTTTGACACCTGCTTGCTTTGTCCTGAGTGTCTACTATTTCATCTGCGTTAAATGCCAAGCCCGTGGGACTTGTGAGTTATCTCTAAGCTTTCTCCTTTCCTGACTTTCTGGGAGTGTGTGTACCCCCATTCCCTCACCCCGGACATCAGGGCCTTTTCTGAGATGGGCCTCTTTCCTAGCTCTGGGCTAGACCCCAACCCTGGCCCTTTCTAAGGCCGGCAGGAACTGGAAGGTCTGCACTCATGCCCTGGGAGGCTCCAGGCTCTAAGGGGTACTGGAATGATGGAGTTGGGTGCCCAGTGCTCAGAGGACCTCAATGGTGTGGGAACAGCTGGAAACTGGGTGTTTCCTGAACCCTGTGGCCACCAGGCCTCTGTCCAGGAGGGCTGCTGGGGGCCAAGGGACCAGACACCAGACAATGACATCTTTGGCAGGGCTGAAGTTGGGGTGTGTGACACAATGGGAGGGGCTGAGGCTGGCAGTCCCTGCAGCCTATAAACACCAGCAACCCATGAAGGGACACAGGCACCCTCTGGCCTCATCCTCCTAAGAGCCAGTTGGATGTAGCAACTAAAATACAAGCTCCGAAGTTCCATGGACTCGGGTTGCTTCTCTGCTTCCATCCTAATTAGCAAGAGACCTTGGCCGCATTGCCTAAACTCTGACCCTAGATTTCCTCCCTCTGCAAAGCAGGGACAATAGCAGTGCTCCCCTCCCGGGTCTGTTGCAAAGATTAAGGATGATGCCTGCAAAGTACTTAGTCAGAGCCGGCATACCATAAGTGCTCAATAAATGCTGGCTCCCATTGTTAGTATCCCTTCCCTCCCTTTATCATGGTGGAATAACCAACTCCCTGGTAACAACATGTTCACACTTCCACACTCCCCATCAACCACTCTCACCTCTAAAGCAGGCTGCGACCAGCTCCTCTTCATCTGTTCGTTACCTGGCCCATGCTAGGGGCCCAAGAAATGTCTGCTGAATAAACGGGTGATTTTGGGAAAGGTGCTGGGCCCTTCTGTCCCGTGAAGGTCTTGTGAGACAGTGTCTCGCCAGCAACCTGGATTGTGAGAACCACAGCGGATGGGCCAGATCTAGATGGAGAGTCTCCATTGGGCAGAGCTGCCCCCGTGAAAGAAAAAGAAGAGTTTTTCAAGAAAGTGTGGCAAGAGGCCCAAGAATCCAAGTTTCTAACTCTGGGGCCGGTTTTCTGTCTTTTACCGCAGTTTGCCTCTCCCTGGCTGTGTGGTTTATGGCAAGTCACTCTCTGCCTCTGTCTCCACATGTTCAAGGAGGCAGCCGGTCCAAGGGGCCTTCACCGAAGAGGCTGCCGATATGTGAGCCCCGCACTGGGGATACCCTACAGAGGTGCTGTCCCCCACCCCCTTTCCCGATATGAGTGTCCCCCAGCTCTTAGTGAATCAGTAGAAGGTGCTGGACCTGGGCTGATTCTCACAGTGGGACTTCAACTCTAGCCCCAGGTTGGCTGACTTTAGATGACTTTGGGCCCTGCTCTGGCAGCTGCAAGGACGAGCCAATGTCCCATAGGGAAACCCCACATTCCCTGGGACTATTCAAACAAAGGTTTGGTTAAAACAAAGAATTCTCATGGAGAAGAGTCTGAAGGACCCAAAACACATACTTCTTTTTTTCTTTTTTTTTTTTGAGACAGGGTCTTGCTCTGTCACCCAGGCTGGAGTGCAGTGGCACCATCTCAGCTCACTGCAAGCTCCATCTCCCCAGTTCATGCCATTCTCCTGCCTCAGCTTCCTGAGTAGCTGGGACTACAGGTGCCCGCCACCACACCCGGCTAATTTTTTGTATTTTGGCTAATTTTTTGTATTTTTAGTAGAGACGGGGTTTCACTGTGTTAGCTAGGATAGTCTCGATCTCCTGACCCCGTGAGAGGACCTCGCGCTTTGGCCTCCCAAAGTGCTGGGATTACAGGCGTGAGCCACCGTGCCCAGCCCAAAACACCTATTTCTATAGACATCCCATCCCAAAATAAACCCATGGATCAAGCCAAACCTGAATATAAGGATGCTGTGAACCAGATTGTTCAATATTCCACACTGTCCCCATCCATTAAACCCCACCCAGGGTGGGAAGGGATGGATTTCCCTCAGTTCTCAGGGCCTAGAAGAGCAGGGCTTTTTTCCCTCAACTGGTTGAGTCTTACTTTGTGAACACTATGATTCCTAAAACCAGTTATATTTTCTTTTTCTCCTGGGCCACCAGGGAACTCACGGTGAAATCTACCAACCAGAGAGGATGTCCAGACCTGTCTTTTTCTTTCTTTCCTCATTATTTGACTTAATTTCCTCACTTGAAAAACAAAAAAAACAAAAAACAAAAAAACTCACCTTATTCAGGGTATACTTTATGGGCAGTCTTAATTTTTTTTTATTAGGATGTGGGATGTAAATCTATGAAAGAAGTGGAAGTGCTGAGTCTTCCTGTGGAGTAGGTGCTGGAGGGGAAAAGGTGGAGTTAGGGGAGGGAAGGGGAGGGCAGGAAGGTTGGTGATGGGCAGAGATTCACGGAGACTCCCAGATCAGGGAGCAATCCCCCAGTGGGGGCAGCAGGAACGCCCAGAGGAATTTTGATCGGGACAGAGGTTGGGCACGGAGTGAAAAGAGGTCCCTCAGAGGCTGGTCTCAGGGGCCTTGAATGCCACACAAAGCGTCTATGTCTTGAGCATCAAGCATACGCCAGGCACCTTTTACATATGTTATTTCTTACTTCTAAATTATTCCAGATTTTAAGCCGGGCACAGTGGCTCACACCTGTAATCTCAGCACTTTGGGAGGCCGAGGCAGGCGGATCACCTGAGGTCAGGAGTTCCAGACCAGCCTGGCTAACACAGCAAAACCCTATCTCTACTAAAAGTACAAAAATTGCCTGGGCGTGGTGGTACGTGCTTGTAATCCTAGCTACATGGAAGGCTGAGGCAGGAGGATTGCTTGAATCTGAGTGGCAGAGGTTGTAGTGAGCTGAGATTGTGCCACTGCACTCCAGCCTGGACTACAAAGTGAGACTCCATCTCAAAATAATAAATAAATAAATAAATAAATAAATTCATTCAAATTTTACCATTTAGGAGACTGAGCCTCGGAGAAGTTAAATCACTTGCCCAGAGCCCTGAAATTGGAGAAGCAGCTGCGCCCAGATTGGAACCCTAGATGGTAGGGCCCCTTAGTCCTTCTCTATCTTGGGGGGATCCAGGGAGGGCTTTTCAGCAGGGGAATGATGCAATCGGATACACGTGTCAGAGGGAACATGACGGCTTGTGGCAAGGAATGCAGTAAGCCTGGGGCCAGGGAGACCAGGAGCTGCTGAGGTCTCAGCTGAGAGATGGTGGCTGGAACCAGGATGGTGGTGGTGGAGGTGAGGATGGGGCCAAAGAGGAAGGGAAGGGTCAAGAGATGTTTGGGAGGTAGAGCTGACAGTTAGGAGGTGTGAAGGAATGGGAGGGAGAGGTTGCCTGGGTGGCTTGGGCGACTAGGGTGGAGGTGGTGCCGTTTGCTGAGATGGGAAAAGTCAACTGGGGCAGGAAAGGGGCTGATGTGCTTGGAGGCTGCTGAGTTGGCCACCTGTGGGGATGACTCGCCTGGTCACAGCCCCCGCAGGGCAGAGGACACAAGCCTGCTCAGCTGGAGCTGTGCCGTGTCCTGCCCTGCCCCATGAATGGTGTCATTAACACTGCTTGCTGATGCTGGTGCATGGAGCCCGGGATGTCCCCAGACCCGAGGAGGGAGTTGGTAACTCCTGCAGGTCCGCGATGCCCAGCAGAGCCTGGTCTGGATTTTGGGTGCTGAGGGGCAGTGTGGATTGAGTTGGGTGACTCATGGTCCTCACCACTTCCTGCCATTAGAGCCTCTGGTCCACCCTCTGGCCCTGTAGGAATCAGTGGGTACCCTATTTTCTCACAATCGCCAAGTCAGAACCCCTAAGATTTCTCCCCCATTCACCAGAAGGTCCGGGATCCTGCCCTGGGTGCCAGGAGCACAGGAAGGGGCTGGGTCAACATAGGGAGCTGAGCAGACTCAGCAGATGTCCAGGACTCTGACTTCTGGAACGGCACCTGCATATAAAAAGTGCCTCATAGATGTTTGTTGAATGAATGAAGACTTTGGATCCAAATCTGGCTTCTTGTGACTTTACTGTGTCACCCTGGGTGAGTCACTGCTTCTCTCCGTACTGTGGTTTACCCAGCTGGAAGTGAAGGGACTGGATTGATAGTTTCGGGGACCCTTCCAGCTTGAAGTTGGAGGATCCTGGAGAACAAGTAGAACTGTCCCTGTGGTACCCTGGGGGTGCTGGGAGGGGAGAATGGCCTCAGACAGGGGGTTACAAGAACTGGGCTCTGCTGATCCTCCCTACCTTCCTCCATGGGGTCCTAGGTAAGCTCAGGCACAGCAGGCAGCGTATGTGTGTGTGTGTGTGTGTTTGTGTGTTAGGGAGAAGTCTCCCAGACCAGAAGAGCCCACAGCTAGTGTCAGCAACACAAGAGTAGCCCCAGAACCTACCCTGATTGGTCCCAAGGTCTGAGGCAGGCAATTTCCATGCCCTGATGGTGCCAAGGCTCCCTGGGGCCCACATTGCTTACCCCCAAGGGTATCAAATGACTTCCCCAGCCAGAGTTATTCCCTCCACCCCTCTCCTTACCCACCAACACACAATAACCAATGCTAGGGGCCCAAACTCATGGCCCAAGGGCTGGGTCTGGCCTACCGGTGGGTTTTGTTTGACCTCAGTATTCTGTTCCTGAGAAACACTGACTTAATGTTTCTCATTAACCCAGCAGGCTCTGTTCCCTCTGCAGCAGTGACCACCCCTCCCTATTGTCTCCCAGCTGGTAACGTCACACATTTATATTATCTGCCTGCCCCCCGAAGGTGTCTGAGTTTGGAAACTCTGATCTAGCTTAACAACCTATTTTGTAGATAGGGAGACTGGGGGGAGTTGTGGGGGGTGATCCTAGTGTTTCTGGATGAATGAGGTCAGGCTGCTTGCTCTTGTGGTCCAATAAGGAGATGCAGACAGATTGAGAAAGAAGGGAGTTTATTTCTGCAACTGGTTACAGGGAGAAGGTCAGAGTAACGCACCAGACCAACTTGAAAGTACAAGTTTTTCTCCAGTGTTGTATACATTCTAAGCTGTCTGCCTACGTGTGGGAGTACACCTTACCAGCCAGTAGGTCTGTTTCATTCCATCTTTATCTAATCTTTAGGGTCTAGGGTCTGGGAAGCTTTTTCTAGAGCCTTGGAAAGTTTCTTAATCTTTTTTTTTGAGACAGAGCCTCACTCTGTTGCCCAGGCTGGAGTACAGTGACATGATCTCAGCTGACTGCTACCTCTGCCCCTGGGTTCCACCAATTCTCGTGTCTCAGCCTCCTGAGTAGCTGGGACTACAGGTGCACACCACCACATCTGGCTAGTTTATTTTTTTAGTAGAGATGGGGTTTCGCCATGTTGCCCAGGCTGGTCTGGAACTCCTAGCTTCAAGTAATCCATGCACCTCAGCCTCCCAAAGTGCTGGGATTACAGGCATGAGCCACTGCACCCAGCAGAAAGTTTCTTAATCCTAAATGGGCCCTGGTATGAGGTGTATGTGTAAGAATACTTTCATTGTTTCATCAGACTTTCGGGTCTGAGAAAACCCAGGCGCGGTCTTAACGGGTTTGTTTTCACATTCCAGCCCTCATACTCGGACACCATTTTCTTCAGTTCTCTAATGTTTAACTTATACATTCATCAGAATGAGAGGAAAGGGCTCTCTCTGTGTGTGTGAGACAGAGAGTGGCTGCTCTGGCTGCTAATGGAAACCCGGCTTGCCACACTAGGTTCATGGAATCTTAGTCTGTAGACACCTGTTTTCCTGGGCTCTGTATCCGTGGAGTAAACTTAGAACTTGCCTTGGTGCCTGTAGGTGTAATGTACTTTGCAGATCAATAACGTTTGCAATAGGAAAGATTATTTCAAAAAAGACCTTCAAAATCAACAGTAACCAAATAAATGTTTATGTCATTATCACTAAGGTCTCATTTCCAGATCTCTGCTCCAATATCATTTCTTCAGATTAGCCTTCTCTGATCACTTGACTTAAAACAGCACCCCATCCCCTTCTCTCTTCTATTTTATTTGTCCGAATCACTTCCTGATATCACAGTTTCTATCCCACCAGCTTTCTACCTGCCTGCCCTCCGGGATGCCCCATGAGGACAGGGGCTTGGTCTATTTTATTCACTGTGGTATCCCCAGGGCCAGACTAATGTCTGGCACATTTTAGGTGCTCAAAAAAAAAAAATTGTTGAAGAAGAGGGAAAATGAGGCCCTGGCCATTATAACCCCAGCACCAGACACCTTCCCTATAGCGGTTTCTTGGGTTGTTCCAGGGGCTTCCTGGGGTCATCTTAGAGTTCCCTAGTCATTGGGCAGCTGGCAGGCCTCTACCCTGCATGAGGCCCCGTTTCAGACCAAGTGGGGCCGGCCTCCCACTTTATGTCCTCCTCCAGAGGTGAAGGGGGCAGTGATGTCACAGAGGTCTGCCACCCTCGTTCCTTCCCAGTCTGACCGATCAAGGCTGAAATCCCAAGTTCAAAGCGACCACAGCATGGGTGTGCAGGTTGTGGCGTTTGTGGGCTGTAGGCAGGGCAGGGACCCAGGCGGGTCATGGTGTCTTAAAAGAATGTCCTTTGAGCTGGAAGAATGAAAAAGGGAGGAGGGGAAGGAATAGCAGAGGGTGGGGAGAGAAGCCAAAAGGAGGAAACGCATCTTATTTTTTCTTGAAGAGAGAATAATGAGGGTGACTTCATTTTTTTTTTCCAACAGTAAAAATGTTGTTTGCTCATAAAAGTGATTCAAACAATACACAAAAGTATGGGGAAGAAATGACCTGATATTCTGCCTCCCAGGGATCTAGTCAACAATCAGCCCACGAGGGTCAGATGGCCTGGGCTCAAATCCCAATGGGACCAACTTCCAACCGTTGACTTGCGAGGGTCCTAAACTTCTCTGTGCCTCAGTTTCTTTTGCTGTAAAATAGAGATGTGCCAGTCCTCCTCTCCTCCTCCCTGCCTACCCTCTGCTCTTCCCTCCTTGCCCCCTTTCTCTTTCTTCTATCTCAAAGAACATTCCTTTTTTTTTTTTTGAGACAGAGTCTTGCTCTGTTGCCCAGGCTGGAGTGCAATGGTGCCATCTTGGCTCACTGTAACCTCCACCTCCAAGGTTCAAGCAATTCTCCTGCCTCAGCCTCCCGAGTAGCTGGGATTACAGGTGCCCACTACCACATCCGGCTAATTTTTGTATTCTTAGTAAAGACGGGGTTTCACCATGTTGGCCAGGCTGTTCTCAAACTCTTGAATCATGATCCACCCGCCTCAGCCTCCCAAAGTGCTGGGATTACAGGCATGAACCACTGAACCTGGCCCAAAGAACATTCTTTTAAGACACCATGACCTACCTGGGCCCTTGCCCTGCCCACAACTGGCCAAGGGCACATCCTGCACATCCATGTGGTCTGTCTGAACTTGGGATTCCAGGCTTGATTGATACCTGCCACCCAGTATTATTTTGAGGATTAGGTAAATGAATACATAAAAAGGTCTTAAAACAGTGGCACATGGTGAGGGCCATAGATGTGTTTGCATCATCGTTATTGTTGTCATCATCGCCATCATCATCATCATCTTTTTAGACAGCTCTTTATGCACCAGCCTGCCTTTCTTCCTCCCTCCCTTTTTCCTGTCGTTCACCTATCCATCTGTCTGTCTATCCATCCATCCATCCATCCATCCATCCATCCATCCATCCATCCATCCATCCATCCGTTTAATCTTCTCTAATGGGAACACACCCATGTGTTCTGCAGGAACCTGCTTTTTCCACTCCGCATTCCATTCCATATGAAATGGACACGATTATGTCAATAAATGCCATTAAATAAAATGACTGAGGTCCTGGTAAATTGGGGTTTGGGGTTTGGGTGATGGAAAGCCATCCCTGAACACCTGTTTCCCTGAGTTCTGTATCCATGGGGTAAAATTAGACTTTGTCTTGGTGCCTTTAGGTGTAATGAATTTGCAGATCAAAAATATTTGCAATAAGAAAGATTATTTCAAAAAGATCTTCAAAATCAAAAGTAATCAAAAAATGTTTATGCCATTTTAACATTTCCTGTCTCCCTAATCAGGCTGGGGTTCCTGCAGGCAGGGACTGTGTGTCCCCCACATCTTCCATCAGACGGATAACTCCTCAGGCAAGGCTGTTTCTCCTCTGTCTCTCTCTTTCTTGCTCTTTGCTGCCCTCCCACCCCAGCCCTGTGGACACCAGAGTTCTGGTTTGTGTGCCCCCTTTTCCACTCTGTATAACAGCCCCCTGGAAGGAGAGGACCACATTACTGAGGAGGGGTGTCCTGTGATTCCAGAGGGAACGGCTCTTCTCATCACCCCTGATGCCCGATATGAAGGGAACATGTCACCTGCAATTCACCACCTCTACCCCAGGCTCTAACAGACATCTCATGTTGAATGAGTCCAACAGAGAATGGCCAAGCTCCCTGCCCAGCTTTCCTTCCTGCAGCCTTCCCCATCTCTCTGATGACAACTCCATCCTTCTAGTTGCTCAGGTCCCACATACTCCAGTGATCCTTGACCACTCTCTCACACCCACATCCAACTCATCAGCAAACCTCATCGGCTCTACCTTCAACATACATTCGGGATCCAACCACTTCCCACCACCTTCCCTGTTACCCTGGGACCAAGTCACGCCATCCCTCACTTGAATAATGGGAAGAACCTCAGTGTGCACCATCTAATGTCATACACACTTTACTCATTTAACTTCACCTATGGTCTGTCTCCCCCAGAATATAAATGTCATCAGAGCAGGAATCATGGTCTCTTTTGTTCGTAGTTGTATCCTCACCACCTAAATGAGTGCCTAACACATAAAAGACGACTAACAAACACTTGTCAAATTAACAAATGAAGTTCTGCAAAGAGCCTCAGAACAGGCTGAAGCTTGCTGTGCTGAGCTGAAAGAAGAGGGATTTTCAGAAATGAGTCCATGCTCCCAGGTCATTGCTCTGAGCTCTTTTTCAAGTTCCCTCCTCTCCGGCTCCCCAAACTTGCCTGGGGTGGCCTCTGCTGTCTGTGCAGTCTGGGCACAAGGGCCTTCCCTCACCTGGTGAGGGTGGTATTGTGTGGTGAGACGGGTGAACCTGCGTGGAAGTTCTAACTCTACCACTTACTAGCAGTGAGGCCTGCGGCCATGATTCTCTTACCTGCAAAATGAGGATACAAGTCATAGTTGTTAGCATTTTAGTGAACACCAAGAGCCAGGAGCTGTGCTAATCTTCTTACGTACAACTCATGTCTTTCCCACATCAACACAGTGGGACAGGTACTACTGTTATAGCTGCCAACTTACACATGAGGCAGCTGAGTCACCGAGAGGTTAAAAGATTTGATAAGGATCACAGGTGGTTAGAGGCAGAGCCCGCACATAGTCAGTCCTCAGAAACACTGACATCATTGCAATAGGAGTTCAGGCACAAGGAGTCTTTGGAGGGGAGGACGGGGGTGCTGGGGAGCTCTGGAGGGTCTCCTGTTGGCAGCTGAGCCCTGCTCCACCCGGGGTCGCCAGCTGAAGCTCCCCTTCCCCATCTCCCAGAGAGGCCATGGGCACCCTGACCTCCTGGATTGACAGCCCTGAATGAGGAGGGTGTGGAGCCAGGAGGTGGGGACCAGGCTCAGGCAAGCTAATCAGGTCACAGGGTGAAATTAAAAGGGAGGAGGAGGCACCAACCAGTCAGAACTCACACTTCTTCCTGGCAAAGAAGCGCCCAGGACGGGAGCTGGGGAGCCGGAGCTGTTTTAGGAGGCTGGGAGCCAGGTGACAGGATGGCCCCAAAGAGAGCTGCGCAGCTGTCCCTGAAGATGCCTACCCACGCGGTGTGTGTGGTGGGAGTCGCGGCACACGTGGACGTTCGCAGGTAAGAGCTGGGAGGCACTCACCTGGCTGCCGAGAGCTGATTTAGAATGGAGGTCAATGCGGTGGGTGCCTGATAGACAAGTCAGGCACATTGGAGAGGATGCTGGCAGGAGATAGCAGAGAAGGTGCAGTTGGCTATGGAGCCTGGGAGGAAGGAACTAGGGTCTGGTCAGGTCCTCCTTGGGGCCCCAGCTTCTGGGCACTGGGCTCAGGACATTGGCCTCAAGCCCCTGGATAAGAGTCCGGCCTTAGAATTCTAACTCTGAGCCCTGGGGTCAGGCTTTGGGATCTGGGCCCTGAATTCTGACACCTAGGTAGAACTTGTGTGGAACATCAGATGGCTCAAGACGGGGAAGAGAACCGGTCTCCCCATCCCTCAACTCCTTGCCAAGCCCCTATCTCTCTGAGGCGAAGGGACATGTGTGGTAGCTTGATCCTTGGAGGTCAGCCAGGGGTAACTAGATGGTTGGGAGTGGTTAGGAAATATTCGGTGAATTAATATGAGGAGAGAACCCGGAGCAAGAAGGCTGGGGATCGTGTTTGCTGTGACATGATGGTGATCACGGTGATTATGGTAATGAACAGTGACGATGGCGATGATGGCAGTGATGGTGGCAATGATGACATCTGAGGAGGCAGCAGTAACATTTGCTTCTCCTGTTGACCCAAATCTTTCCTGTGCTGGCTGTGCCCAGATGGGGACTTGGAGACTAGTTTCCCTACCTGACCACTAAGGGAATTGGATTTGGTGATCTCTGGCGGCACTTCCAACTCTGACAGGCTGTCTATGGATTCCATCCCTGCTGGACCAGGTGGTGTTGAACCCCTTGCAGATAGGGGGCTCATGGTGGGAGTCTCCCTCAAAGAGGGGCTGGGGGCTGGGGTCTGTTACCGGGTGGGATCTGAGCTCCTATCTCCCTCTTGGGACTCAGCCCCTGTACCTGCTGGTCTGGCTAAGGTATGCAAGACCCAGCTGCCCACCTGGCCTCCAGTGATCCTCTGCCCGAGAAGCCCTCCCTGCTTCTCTGTTGGCCAGTGGTCTGTGACCCCAGTGGCAGGGCTAGGGAGGAGAACCAGGAGCCATGGAAACCAAACCTTGACTTTAAGCTGCTGCTGGGAGCCCTGGAGTGGGGGGCTGGGTCTCTCGGGTCTAGGTGGGCAGCAGAGACCCCATTGTCTCCTGCCCTGTGTTAACACAGGCTTGCCAGATTTAGCACATAAAAATATAGGATGCCTAGTTGAGTCTGAATTTCAGATAAATAACAAAAAGCTTTTTTAGTATATTGCATGGGAGATATTTCTACTAAAAAAATCTGCTGTTTGGCTGAAGCTGAAATCTTTTTTTTTTTTTTGAGATGGAGTCTCACTCTGTCACCTAGGCTGGAGTGCAGTGGCACAACCTCGGCTCACTGCAACCTCCGCCTCCTGGGTTCAAGCAATTCCCTGCCTCAGCCTCCCAAATAGCTGGGATTACAGATACCCACCATCACCCTGCTAATGTTTGTATTTTTAGTAGAGATGGGATTTCACCATGTTGGCCAGGCTGGTCTCAAACTCCTGACCTCAAGTGATCAACCCACCTCGGCCTTCCAAAGTGCTGGGATTACTGGCGTGAGCCACCATGCCTGGCCGCTGGAGCTGAAATCTAACTAGGCATCCCACATTGTATCTGGGAATCTACTTTCACACCAAGAGTAAAAAGGGTCCCTTGCAGGCCCCCTTCTTCTTATTTCAGGCTTCTGCTCTCATCTGAGGGCATGACTGTTTCTAGAAGGTGATTTCAGAACCTCTGGCTCTACACAGTGCTGCTAAGGCCAGAAGCATTTCATGGGGAGCCAGGAGACCTGGTCTTAGCTCTGCCACTGACTTCCTGCCTGATGCGGGCCAAGTTATTAGTCCTCTCTGGGTTTCATTTCCTCATCTGAGCCCCCGTGAGATAGCCAAGTCCGCTCTGCAATTCACTGTGGAGGTGAAGTACCCAGACCCCGGAGTCGAACACACTCCATTCTCAGGCTGGCTCCAGGCGTGGCTGTGTGACCCTGGGCAAGCTGCTGTACTTCTGAGCCTCAGTTTCCACATCCAAAAATGAAGAAACAATAACGCCAGTTATAATGGGTTCAGGGGAAGATAAATGAGGCCGTGCATGTATAAGGCCCCTTGCACCGTGGGTGCCCTGGCAGTGCTCACAGCTCTGGTAGCTCTGTGAGTTCCCTTTTCTCCAGCATCTGTTCTTTCCCTCACACCTGAGAGGGTAGGAGGAGACAAGGACATCTCAGACTGCATGTGCTGGGAGCATAGGGTGTCTATAAAGCTCCTTAGCATCCTCAAATGCAGGCCCTGGCCCAGCGAAGGGGCAACAGGAAGTTGCCTGGGCTATTCATAGCTGTTGTGCTCTGGTTGACTCTGGGAGGCAGAGGTTGCTCTGGGATCCTGAGTGAGCACACGGGGCACCTCCACCCAAGAGCCCTTCAGGAACCTTCACCTGGGTGTTGGTGGTGACTATGGAGTTTCTAGTTGGTCTTACTGGTGGGAGGGGGGAAGCCCCCAGAAGAGGAGGTGTTGCCAGTCACCTGAGCCGCTGGGAGTCTGAGCCCTCCAGGAGATGGGTGTGTGGGGATGACATCACAGGAAGTGATTCATTCCCCCAGGGGCTGTGTGAACTGGTTATTTGGAGAAACATTTGTGTTTAGGGTAATTGTGTGCCCCAGGGTGTCCCAGCCTAGGAAACCCTTAGGAATCCTCCACTCAGCATGTGCTACAGGTCCAACCCCACACCCCATTGGGCTAGCCCACCACCCTGTCCACCCCTGACCCCAGTGGGTTAGCTCACCACCCTGTCCACCCCTACCCCCGGTCAGCTAGCTCACCACCCTGTCCACCGCCGACCCCAGTGGGTTAGCTCACCACCCTGTCCACCCCCTACCCCAGAGGGCTAGCTCACCATCCTGATGCCCCACACTCCAGTGGGCTAGCTCACCACCCTGACCCCCACACCCCAGTGGGCTAGCTCACCACTCTGACTCCCTGGATCTGGCCAGACTGCCCTGGCTGTCCTTGTCCTTGTCTAAGGAGTTCAGGTGGCTCATGCCAATAAAGACAGGGGTGGGTAGTGTGAGGAATCCATCTGCAGTCCTGCATGGCCCTCCTTGACTGCCCAGAGGCCAGAACCAGAGCCCCAGGCTGGAGGCCATAAAGAACTTTTATTCTTTGGGATGCTGAAGGCTGGCCTTGTAGGCGACAGGGACATTCTCCTGCACTTCCCCTCAAGCCTTCCCTACCCCTGCAAAAGCAGCAATGCAAGACTGACTCGGGATCAGACAGTGGTAGAATTGGAGGGGCACAGGGAGAAGGGACTCTGCAGGCCTCTCAGATGCATTTTCTGGAAATCCCTATATTTCAGAAAATGAAAATGCCAAAACAGAATTTGAAAACTTGTGGTACATGTAATGTGTACATCGAGTAAATTAATGCTTTTAACTTGTACAGAAGAACAATGAGGCATAATTGTACTCCTCAGGGGAAAATTATAGGATTGACTCCAACACTAATTTCCAGCGAGTGACAGGCTGCCGGCAGCTGGCTGGACACATTCTCTGCTCCATCCTGTCACTGTGTCACTATGGTAGGAAGGACACTCTTCATCAGAAGAGACATTAAAAGTTCAAGTTTCAGGGTCCTTGGAGAATATGAAGCTGGGGTCCTCCGCAAGTTCCAAGGGACCCTGATGGGTCTGGGGGTTGTAGAAACTGGACTCAGAATGATGGAGGGTGGCATTCTTGAAACATAAAATATTGACATCAGGAAGGGCCTCAGAGGTCAGCCACCCCTTAATTCTGTGGAACTCCCTGCTCCCCTGGGTCCTAGCTGCCACTTGCCATTTTGGGACTGGCTGGGAATCTCTCCCCCTCCCTCTGGCCCCCGAGGCCCTCCGCTTTCCGCCTCCTTACCCCTTCCTGGCATTTCCTGGATCCTAGTCTTGGAATATCTCCTCACTCCGAGCCTTCTCCTCTTCCCTTCTTAACTCCCATCCCTTTTACCCCCAGCTGGTCTTTGCAGGCTGTGTGATCTTGGGCCAGTCACTTAGCATCTCTGAGCCTGTTTTCTTCCACGTCACTCCCAATAGGAGTGACATCCCTTATTGTTTGTACCTGCGAAGCTGCCACCCTTATTTTATCCATTTCATTTTATTTTTATTTTTGAGATGGAGTCTTGCTCTGTTGCCCAGGCCGGAGTGCAGTGACATGATCTCGGCTCACTGCAACTTCCGCCTCCCAGGTTCAAGTGATTCTCCTGCACTCCTCAGCTCCCCAAGTAGCTGAGACTACAGTTATGCACCACCCCATGTTTTTAATGGAGACAAGGTTTTGCCATGTTGTTCAGGCTGGTCTCGAACTCCTGACCTCAGGTGATCTGCCCTCCTCGGCCTCCCAAAGTGTTGGGATTACAGGTGTGAGCCGTCTCACCCGGCATCAGTTTTTATCTTTTTTTTTTTAGACATAGTCTCGCTCTGTCACCCAGGCTGGAGTGCAGTGGTGTGACCATGGCTCACTGCAACCTCAAACTTCTGGGCTCAAGTGATCCTCTGCCTTAGCCTCCCAAGTAGCTGGGATTACAGGCCTGAGCCACTGCGCCCCACCTATTTTTTCCATTTTGCATTGAGGAATTCCACAATCCAAAGAACACGGACATGCTTTGGGGAGAGGAGAGGTGACTCATGACTTGGACTCTAAATTCAGGGCCCTATCTCTCAGGGACAGTCTGGTCCCCAGCCCCTGTTTACCTCTTCTGGGAAGACTAGTGAGTGCAAGTTGTCCCTCTTCTCCAGACTCCATTCCTGGCTGGGTAGAGCTCCACTTTGGAAGAAGGCTGGTTCAGCCTGCGCCCTCAGCCTGGGCTCTCTGGGCGTGCCCCTCCCCAAGCAATAACAGAGCATAAGGCACCCACTAGTGTGATTTCTGTGAATGAGGGAGAAGACAGGGCACAGCCACATCATGTGTAATTCCTGACTCCTGAGAAAATGCCTGAGCATGCTGAAGGGTCTGGGATATCAGCCATTGCCCTCCCTCAACCTCCATCAGCCCCAGCCAGCCCCCGGGAGAGGACCCAGGGGAAAGCTAAAGCCAGGGTTGCAAGCCAGGGGACTGGGGGTTGGAGCTGCCCCTCCCACTGTCTGGCGCCCACACCTCACATCTCAAAGAACCTCCTGTGGTCTTTTCCCCAGGGCAGTCTGCTCCTGGGCACCTGCGCTGTGTTGGGCTCTGGCACTCGGTGATGATACGGCCCATGGCCACATGTGAGAAGCATCCATCTTAGTCGGGGAGTTAAACAAATTTCAGGATGTGAGTTTCAACGATTGCACACCTGACCCATTTTCTTGGTCAGGTAGGAGAGTGAAGGGAGGTGCCAGGGTCCTCTTGACCACAGGGCCCTGTGTCCTCTTTTGCCCAGGTCTGCCCACTCCTCCATGCCTTTCAGGTGCCCTCTGTGGCAGTAATGATCATGAGGGCAGCCCTGGTTTTTGTTTGTTTGTTTGTTTTTGTTTTTGTTTTGAGATGGAGTCTTGCTCTGTCATCCAGGCTGGAGTGCAGTGGCACGATCTCAGCTCACTGCAACTTCCGCCTCCTGGGTTGAAGCGATTCCTCTGCCTCCACCATGCCCAAATAATTTTTTGTATTTTTAGTAGAGACAGGGTTTCACCATGTTAGCCAGGATGGTCTTGAACTCCTGACCTCATGATCTGCCCGCCTCAGCCTCCCAAAGTGCTGGGATTACAGGTGTAAGCCACCGCACCCGGCCGGCAGCCCCGTTTTAAGTGCTCACTGCACTATCTCAATTAAACCTCACAACAAGCCTGTGAGATGGGGACTACTATAATCCCCATTTGCAGACACATGGAGACACAGAGAGGTTGAGAGACTTTTCTGAAGCCACACAGCCCACAAATGTCAGAGCTGGGATTTGGACCCAGGTCCACCTGGTTCTAAATTCTGTGAGCCCAACCCTGCGACTGCCCAGGCTCTGGCACTCTTCTACGTTGCTGGGTAAGTGAGGGGTGAAGTGAGGGCAGGGCAGCAGATGAGCTTTGTTGTCAGATCCAGGCGGGGCCAAGCACAGCTGTGCCCCATCACCCTCTGTGTGACCTCTCTGCATTTCAGCTCATTTTCTGTAAAATGGGGAGAAGAATAATCGCTCCCCTATTAGCAGGCGGGGGCCATGGGGATGGAATCAGAGAATGGAGTAAAAACCCTCCGTAGACTCTGATGGACCTGCCCCTTGTGGATCCCACAAGGCAAAGCCGAGGATGATTTGTCTCTGCTTTCCTGGTGCCCAGAGTGGAACCTGATGTATAGTAGGTATCCAGGAAGGTACGTTGAGGCAGAGTCACTGGCAGCACTAATGGGAGCCCTGTGTGCCCCAGGGGAGCTGCTGGCCTTTAGCGCTGGAGCTCACGGGGTGGCGACCAGTACCCTGGGACTGTCAGTCTCCAGGCAGATTCCTGGCTCCAAGCAGAATCGCCCACGGAGCTGGTCACCCCAGGAGATTTGCTGGACCCTGCTGGCTGACCCTATGGCATTTCTTGTGGCTTCATTCCAGGACACCTAGCGGCTGGTACCTGTAGGGCTTCTGGCAGGCAGGATCCTGGCCAGGTATGCAGGGGAGCCACAGGCTCAGCCAGCAGTGGCTGCTCTTCAGCCTTGTCATCTGATTCTGCCTGATTCTCCCTCTCCTGCCCCCACCACTCACCCAACGCTGTGCCCCAGATGACCCCCAAGAGCACACTGGCCCCCACCCCCACCCACTCGGTTTCTGTCCCCAGGATCTGGCCATGTCCAAACTGCAGGGTAGGACAGTTGGCAGAGAAGCACTTCTCTGTGACTGCTGTATTTCTCTTCTCCCTAGAGACCAGGTGGTACATTTCTGAGCTGTTGACGTAAAGTTTGGCCTGTGGAGCCCCAGTGGGCCGAGGCTTCTGGGAAGCAAGTTGCAGCCACGCAAAAGGAAAAGCTTTCTAATTACCTGAGCTGTCAAAGCAGAGAGGGGTGGAGGTAGTGAGCTGTCTGTCTTGGGGAGCGGGCAGGGGGCTGGCCAGGATGACCTCTGAGGCCCGCCTCTGACCCAAGGCCTTCCCTATGCAAGATGCTCCTTGGTCTCTTCTGTCATTTTAGGGCAGACAAGGACAAGAAGATCACAGGCACCACCCGCCTGCCCTTGCCCTTGTATGTAGATGCATGGTGGGGCCAGGGGGCTGTGGCTTTCCTGCTTCGGTGCTGCCACCCTCCCTAGGCCTCCCTGGCCTGCTGCCAAAGAGCCATGCAGAGGAGCTCACATTGCACACTCTCAACACATTCCTGTTTCCTTCCGACATTCCCGATAGTCTCCCCCTTCCAGTCCCCAACAGGGGCATGCTCAGGGCACACATGCACTCATTTTAATACCAGGCAGGACAGCGCCTCACTTTGCCATCTGTGTGACCTGAGAAAGTTACTTAACCTCTCTGAGATTTCTTCATCTGTGAAGTGGGGACAGTAATGCGGAGTCTTCACTAGGGAAAAGGAGCCAGGCCGGTAGGAGCAGGGAAAAGTAAAAAAAAGAAAGCCGTTCAGGTCCGAGCCTGGACCTTTCTTCATGGTCCAGGACACACAGCCCTCCTGTGCAAATAACTCACCATCTTCCTGGGCCCAGCTCTCACCAGACCCCTGCAACTGAGCTTCTCGCGGCCTTGGCACAAAACCCTCTTCAACAGACAGCGTAAACATCATCCTATAAAATCCCCAGCAAGTCTCTGTTTCTTTGCTGTCGGCTTCTTTCTTGCACCCCAGAGAAAGGCTTCTTTCTTGAAGGCTGACCGTCGTGTCTCTGGCGATGTATTTTCCTATTTTCTGTAATCAATCTGCTTTCCTTTGCATACAACTGTCCTGGTAAATTCTTTTACTCCTGCATTACCAGCCATCATTACCCTGTGACAAGTAACACCTACCTTGGTCGGGAAGCAGGAGTTGGAGTGAAGTCGAGATGAGATCATGGATAGCAAAAGCTAAGCATGTGCCTGGCACGTGGCAGGTGCTTGAAAATGCAGGCTCTTTCCCTGCCCCACTAGAGCCCATGGAACATGCTGCCTTATGCCATAACCAGTGGGTGAACCCGCACCTTACCACAGGAGGCAGGCAGGGGTGGAGAGTAGCTGGTTTTGCACTCCTCATCCCACCCTCCACGTCTCCTTTGGTGAGATGCTCTAAGAATTCACCCCATCCTGCTCATAGCCTCTTTATTGAATCTGATGCAACTGGCCCTGCTCTGGGCATGAGGTTGGCAGGCATTGCAGAGTGAGTAGGAGGATGCTGCTCTGGGTGGCACAGACAAGATGTGAAGTGGCCACCAGGAAGGTCTGAACCAGGGCCATGGGGGCACAGAGGAAGCAACAGGTTTCTGGCTGGAGTGAGTTGGGCTGTGTGGGGACTCTGAGAAGAGTAATCGTAACCATGGTGACAGCATCTAAGGCTGAGAAGTCACCATCTCGGGGAATCCCTCCAACGGCCTAGGAAGTAGCTCTTGGGATTATGTCCATTTTACAGCAGAGGAAAATCAAGGCAGTTGAGTGACCCAGTTTGAGGTCATGCTCCACACAGACCCCACACTTCACTCCATGGAAGAGGTGGCATTTGAAGTGGGTCTTGAAGAATGCAAAAGATCCCCGCTCCCCACCCCTGCCGTGACCCTGCCCAGCGGAGATGGGGGAGCGAACCTGGTGAGGGGCTGGTTCATCAGCATAACAGTGGAAACCATGATAAATGTAACAGTGATTGCCAGGACACCTGAGGGGTGACTCCTGTAGTGGTAATGATTTTGGTTTTTTTAACTTGGAGGGGTGCTTTCAAATCCATGACCTCACCTTACTATGCACTTGGGGACATGCCAATACTGCATCTCTGGGAGTTGGCTAGGTCTGGGGGCTACATCATGAGACATCACCAAAGAGAAGCATCTTGGAGGGAATTATTAGATTCAGAGGAAGCCGGGAGCAGCTCAGGAAAGCTGGCACGGCACAGCCCACTGTGGGGTGGCCTGGGGCTCCCCAAAAGCTCCCACTCCTGCCTGTCACACTTCCCAAGGGCAGCCCTTCATCCATGGCCAGTCACCTGATCTGGGCACCTGAGAGATAAGGAAAGGCAGTGTGAGCCCCGTCTCCCAGCCCCGGGGCAGGGGAGGGGTGCAATGCCAAGGGAATGAGAATCAAAGGCAGCGCAGGGCATGCCCGGCATTACCTGCCTTGCTTGGGTGCCAGAGAGAATAAGCAGTCCCCTCCTCCTGCCTCTTCCTGGTGGTCTTCAAGGCTCCTGCTGGGGTACCTGCTGCTCTTCTGTAGCTGAAGCTGACCTGGATGGGGATGATGGGAGCCAAGTCTTGAAGGCAGTAGGGCTGGGACTAGAACAGGCCCCTCCTCATGCCTGCGGGAGTTGTCGCCTGCAGGAAGCCACCTTTCCCCCAAGGCCCAACCCCTCTAGGCACCGCCCACTCATCTGTCACTCACAGGAGAGGCACTGCCCACTCATCTGTCACTCACAGGGGAGTGAGACACTGAGACCAGGAGCCCAGCACCCCAGAGAGAGGTGAACAGAGGTGCGAGCTACTGAGCAAGTTTGGGGTGGGGAGGGAGCAGATCCAGACTACAGGAAGCTGGGCTGGGCTTGGAGGGTCTTGATAGCCCCAGAGGAATTGTACCTGTCATTTCTTCCCCCTTCTGTCATCATCACCATCATCATGATCATCATCATCATCAATTTTCTACCAAGACTCCAAATAGGGGGCTATGACTTGGAGATGTCAACTTTTGCCCAAAGCTGGGGATTGGCTCCACAGAGTCCTGCTTCCCTTGAAAGGGCTGTGTCTGGCACTGGTGGTCCCTGAGTAGGGTGGAGCAGGCGTCCCCCAAGAGCTAGAAACCCTTCTGCTGCCAGCTGGGTGCCCTGGGCTTGTGGCTACTTGCTCTTGGAATTCATGGGCCAGGCCGACTGGATTCAATCATGGCTCAGCCACCTCCCAGCTGGGCAGTCCTGAGAAAGCCACTCCACTGTCCTGAGTCACTGTGTCCTTGTCCAGAACTCATTGATTGTGCCTCTAGTTCACGCCAGGCACTAAGTTGGATACAGAGCTGACAGCAGCAATGCAGACAGCATAAAACAGAAAAAAAAAATCTGCATTTTAGAGGGAGAGCTGTCACGTGGCTGGGAGGTGGTGGCCAGTGCCATGGGCTGGAGTGAAGTTGGGGCTGGGGCACCAGGCTCATGGTGTCATTCATGTCACACCATTTGCAACAGGCAAGAAGGGTACATCAGAAGGGCCTCGTATGCTACCCTGAGGGAAGGAAGTGAGGGGCTGGGTGGACTGCAGGGATCAGTGACAGGAACATTCCCGGTAGAGAGAGCTGCAGCCCTGGCATGCTTAAGGAAGGGCAGGGAACGAAGCGAGAGGGCGTGGGGAGGGAAAGCAATAGATCAGGAAGGCCTGGGAGTCCACACAGGCTCTGGCGACAGGCTCTGAGCAGGAGGGATGCGACGGGACTTCTATTTTAAAAGGTCCCTCTGGCTGCTGTGTTAAAGCTGGACTGTGGGGAGAGAGAGGAAGCAGGGCACCGGCCTATGATAAAAATCCACGTGGAGGCAACTGGTGGCTTGGACAGGGTGTGAGCTGTGGCAGAGGTGAGAGCAGTCAGTGTTTGCAGTTGCTGTGAAGGTGGTGCTGATGGGATTTGCTGAGGGGCTGGCTGTGTGAGTGAGGGAACAAGAGGAGGTGAGGCTGAATCGGAAGGGGGAGATGCTGTGGACAGACTTACGGTGGGTTGGGCAGGAGCAGGTTTGAAGAAGTGGGGAAGGAGCGGGCATGGGGAAGCAGGCTTTTGGCTTTGGACGTGTGAAATTTAAAATGCCTGGAAGGGCCGGGCACAGTGGTTCACGCCTGTAATCCCAGCGCTTTGGGAGGCCAAGGCCAGAAGATCACTTAAGGTCGGGAGTTTGAGACCAGCCTGGCCAAAACAGAGAAATCCCGTCTCTACTAAAAATACAAAAATTAGCTGGGCATGGCGGTGAGCTCCTGTAATCCCAGCTACTTGGGAGGCTGAGGCAGGAGGATTGCTTGAACCCAGGAAGCAGAGGTTGCAGTGAGCTAAGATCGGGCCTTTGCACTCCAGCCTGAGTGACAGAGCAAGACTTGGTCTCAAAAAATAAATAAAATAAAATGCCTGGTAGACACCCAGGGAGAAACTCAGAAAAACAAGAAGTCTGGGAGTTCTAACCATATTGATGTGGCAGGTGGAGAAAACCAAGGGAGTGGGTGTAGACAGAAGAAAGGAGGAGAGGTGAGGGGAGGGAGGGGAGGAGAGGAGGAGAGGGGAGGCTGAGCCCTAAGCCAGGTGTGCTGGGGCCAGCCACACTCTGAAGAGTACCAGTGTGGGGATTCTGCCATAGCCGAAGGAGAAGGTCAAAGGAGAATGAGTTTGGGGATAGGTGAAATTGCCTATTTCAATTACACATTTTGGAACGTGTTGGGGTGAGGCGGAACCACAGATGGGCTCAGGGGCTCCCTGGACCCATTGTGAGATGAACCTGAGCTGAAACTCCATGGATCGCTTGGCTTCCATGAGCCCCTGCTCTGCCAGGTGGGCGGCAGTGATGTTTCTGGTCTCCTAGACCCGTTCAGGGCCAGTGTGCAGGAGAACTGGAAACGTACGATTACTTCCTTTTCCCCAGTGACAGTCACCCCGGTAAAAAGTTGTGCGTCCTCTTGGGGAAGGCTGGGAGAAAGAGGAGCAGTGTAAGTTTTTGGCAATGTACCAGGGTCCTTCCTCAAGGAGATCTGATTGTTTATTTTTTAGGAAGGTTATGAGCCCCTTGTTCAACACAGACACTATTTAAAATTAAATTGTGCACACAATTAAACAAATTATATGAAAAACAAAGGCAGCAATACTGAAACTCATCACCGCTTAATTATTTTACTGCATTCTACCATCGTCTATATATAGTGGAAATAGTGATGTCACGAGGTGCTATTATGCATCTCTTTGGAACTCTGAGTCCAATGATATTGGGCTGGTAACTTGAAACTGGCCAGAGTGGGAGTATTTACAGCACAGACATTGGTAGAGGCTACAAATCAGGGCTTCATTCATGGTTTTATTGAATGTCTAGAGTTCAGAAAGTGATGGAGACAGGTTAACAATGCCAACTAAATTTAAAAGTATATTGCATCTATAGCCATGACATTATGGTTAGTCCAAAAATTGATGAAATATTACTCCAGGATTATCTGATTCAGCAAAGAAGTTGCTCACATCCTAGATGAATGAATGAAGGGTGGCATGCATCTTCATTGTTTCCCTTTCATCTTATTCATGAATGTAAACAAAAATATCAACCAACGTTTACGTCGCATATCAGATTTAGTGACAATACACTTATGGAGGAAAGAATAAACAGACTGAGATGCAATTGCATTGGCCAAATCATGGTCAAATTGCAACCACAGGTTGACTACAGTTGCAAGAGAGGGCATCTGGAGGAATCAATGGACTACATAGAATTTATGATACATTTTACAATAAAGAATAATATGTATTATGTTATTATTTTTACATTATGTGCTACACACTATTTATATCAGTAAAATTTATAATAAATTTAGATATACATATATGTGCATAAGAACCCCCCACTCCAGAGAGCTGGTTGTTAAACATTTGCCAGCACACCACTGCCTGGAGTTGGGGGTAAGGGGGGTAACACAGCAAAGGCGTCAGACGAAAGGCCAGGGAGTCAGAGGAGAGCAAGCAGAGCCCGTGTCCCAGCTGCCAAGTGGGAAAGTGTTTCAAAGACAGGTGATCATCTGGGCCAAGTGCCTCTGACAAGTCAACGAGGGGAAGAAGAGAAAAGACCCATTGGGTTTGGCAATGATGGGGTTTCCTTGCTGTGGTGGGGAGGAAAGTCTGATTAGAGGCAGGTTGCAGAGGCAAAGAGAAGAAATAATTGGAGGTATCAAGGGAGCAGAAGAAATGAGGGGGTCAAAGGAGAATGAGTTTGGGGATAAGTGATATTCACCATGTCTGTGTGCTGGCTGCAAGGGAGGGGAGAAGAGGTGAGGCCGGTGATGCCCTTGAGTAGGGGATGTGCCCCTAGGAGGGCTGGTCTTGGGCAAGAGCCCAGGCAGCTCACTCCTCGTCTCAGGAGGGAGATGAGGTGGTGGAAGGAGGGAGGTTGAAGGCTCTGAGTGACGAGGGGGAGGAGCGGGGAGGCTTCCGGAAACAGGAGAAGATAGGACATAGTCCTCTAGGACACTGAAAGAGAAAAGAGCCTGGAGCAATGCTGTAGGAGCACCAGGCATGTCATGCATCCCTTGAGGTCAGCAGTCATGAATCCAAGTGAACCGTGGTCAGCTGCGTGGTGCAGGTGCAGAGAGCGTGGAAAGCTGGATCTGATTGTATAGCTGGAGCTCTGCCAGGCAACTCAAGAGAGGGAAGGATGAGCAAAAGATAAGGGAGTGGTGCAAGGGGGTGGCTGCAGTGGGGGCCTATGGGATCTATGGGACTATGCTGGGGAAGGGAAGAGGGAACATGAGGGGTGAGGGATAGCAGTGGGAAGTGGGTAGAGAGGATTCAGCCTTCAAAGGTCAAGCGTCCCATTGGGCTGAAGGCTTGGTGGCATTGGTGTGTTAGGAGCGAGCTGGAATATTGGGAAGCGGTGCCCGAGTGGGTTCCTAACAGGGGAGCTTGTAGTGGGTGTAGTTTTTCGGTAATGACATTCTATAGTGCCTGCCCCGGGAAGGCGGGGATGAGGCCAGGTGGAGGTCATGAGCATTGGAAGAGAGGTCAAGGGGCTGAGGGACCAGGGTGCAACACACCATCTACATCGCCATTGAAGTATAAACTGGTGACGGCAGCAGGCTGAGGAACATGGCAGGAGCTGGCACCCTCGAGATGAGGACAGAGCGACGGTGTGCAGGGGCGTCCCTGTAGATGGGCGGTGGAGTCTGGAAATGTCAATGCAAAGCTGGGGGTTTGCGGAGTAAAGATGATGATCTGGAAGGGACATTGAGGAGCATGAAGGACCCTTGCCCACCTCCAGGCCCAGGGGCTGGAGGGAGTAAGGAGGAAGCAGTCACCATGGAGATGGCTGCAGGGGAGGCAATGCCTGCTATTGGGGGCAGGCTTCCTTTAGAGTACAAGGTCAAGAAAACTGTCGGGGGCAGGACTGAGGATACTGTGCAGATGATGGTGGCTGGGATTGAAAGGGAATGGAGTCAAACGAGAGGATGAGAGTCCAGGAGACTTGGGGTTTCCATGGTAACTGATGTAACTGAAGAGGAAGAGCAGGTAAGATGGGAGGGCCCCCCAAAGTGCTGTGGAACATGGTGATCATAAGGCCAGGAGTGGGGGATGGGGGTGGTGGGTCTTGCCAGCAGTCTGCGGGGGCTCTGGGGCCCCTGCACACTCCTGCCTTATCTGTAAAATGGGAATTATAATCTTTGCTTTGGGGGGTTGAGATGAGCATTAGGGAGCACCGAGTAGGACTTGTGATTAGGACTATTGTCACCGCAGTCAATGGAGATAGTTTTTTGATGGGGCCAAGTGATCATGGCAGAGGTTGTGGAGGGGGTTTGGTTTCTCTAGAGGGCTGAATATTTGGGTGGTTTTTTAGGGGTCCAGGAAAGGATGAAGGCGGGAGAATATGCAGAAGGACCCCTTTTGCAGAGTGGCAGAAAGTGAGAATCCATCCATTCATTCACACGTGTTCATTGAGCACCTACCATATGCCAGACACTGTTATAGGTGCTGGGGATGCAGCTGTGAACAAAACAGATAAAATTCCTGCCCTTGTGGAGCTGACCTGCCAAAAAGAAAGATGGACAGTTGACTGGCATTGAGGTGGGAGAATCACTTGAACCCGGGAGGCGGAGGTTGCGGTGAGCAGAGATCGTGCCACTGCACTCCAACCTGGATGACAGAGTGAGACTCTGTCTCAAAAAAAAAAAAAAAGAATCAGAGCAGGGGAAGGGAGATGGGGGGTCAGTGAGGGGGAAAGATGGGCAAGGTGCAGCATTAAATGGAGTGATGGCAGGGGGCGGGGGCTTGCTGAGAAGATGACATTTAGGCAGAGCCCTGAAGTGGGTGAGGGAGGGAGCCTTGTGGACATCTCGGGGAGGAGCAGTCGATGCAGCAGGAGCAGCCAGTACCAGGACAGCCTGGCATCTTCATGGCTCAACAGGAAGGCCAGCGTGGCTGGAGCTAAGTGAGTGAGGCGAAGTATAGTAGGGAGGAGGCAGTCAGCAAGGTGGTAGGGGCACATCAGAAGGGCCTCTTATGCTACTCAAGAGGAGTCTGCCTTTTACTGAGTTTGATGGAAACCACTGCTTTTGAGCAAAGGAACAACATGCTCTGCTGTGCGCAGAACAGACTGGAGGGGCCCAGGTGGGACCACGGACCCAGGAGAGCTGCTCGGTGATCCAGGCGATGGGTGACGGTGGCTTGGGCCGCAGCAATGTCAGTGGAGGTGGTGAGAGGTGGTGGGTTAGTGGATTTCCTGTTGAGCTGGAGAGTTTGGAAGTGTCAGATCTGGAAGGGACTTGGGTGTGGGCTGGGGGTGTCCAAGGGTCTGCCATCTATGCCCTGGGGTCCTGATGCCCAGCCCAGGTTGGTCTCCTGGCCAGTGGCACTGCCCTGTGCCTCCCCAGCCTGGCTGTTAAGGGGTGCCATTTGAATGGCCTGGCAGCCCCAGGCCCCACCCCACTGTGACCACTCCTCTGAGCACTGGATCTCTTCCCATCTCCCTTCTCTGCCAGTGATGTGCCCAAGGGTGCCAACAGCTTCAGGGTCTCTGGAAGCTCCGGGGTGGAGATCTTCATGGTCTACAACCGCACACACGTGACAAAGCCCATAGGCAAGGCCCGTTGGCCACTGGACACTGATGCAGACATGGTTGTATCTGTGGGCACAGCCAGTAAGGAATTAAGGGACTTCAAGGTAAGAGGCCACTTTCTCACAGGAAAGGGTTGGATCTCCCCACCCCCATCCAAGGTAAGAGCCCCACCATGGCAATTCCCATTCCAAACTCCCCACTTAACCAAACCTCACAAAGCTGATCACAGTACACACACAGAACGTATCCTGACACAACGCCACAGACGCCCCAAACACGCAAACCTCCACCACCACTCCAGTCTCACACATGAACACATGAGTACTCCCACAAAACACACGCTCTCCTAGTCACCCCCTCAGATTCATGGGCAACTTCACATTAATCCCTGTATTCAGCCCACACACAGACCCAGCAAGAGGCCCCAGTACTCTCGTGTGGGCAGGACCACACAGCAACCACCCGTGCAGGTGCACACACACATGTCCACACCTTTGTGTGCACAGATCTCCCACGCCTAAGCCAACCTTCTCTCTCATCGCCTGCCCGAAGCTCAGACGATTCCCTCCTCACTCGCCCCAGCCCTGGGCACCCATGGCACACAGTGACCCACCAAATCCTAGACATAACCTTTTCTCCCCGACAGGGAAAGGGCAGGGATGAGGCAGCTGTTGAGAGAGGGGCTCAGGAGCCCACCGTGGGCTCAGACCCCACCTCCTCTGCTTGCTAGCTGAGGGACTGCTGGGACTGCTGGGACTGCTGGGGCTGCAGGCAGGGCCCAGACAGTCTTCTGTTGACTGGGGCCATCCCAGGGGCTCACTGGGATGACCTGGCTGGAGGGCTTGGCATGGATTCTGGACCATGCTAAAAGCTCCAGGACCACTGATTGTGATGATGGAGTGCAGGTTCTCATTCCCATTTTATAGAGGAAGTACCTGAGGCTTAGAGGAGCTAAGAGACTTGCCTAGGTCGATGGAGCCGGCTGTTCCTCCCTCATCTGCCAGCTGCTCCTGCTGGGCGCTGCCCTGCCTTTCCCATCCCTCCACCCTGCCCCCACCCTCCTTGCTCCTCACACCTGCCCTGGGAGCCAGGGTGGGCTCCACAACTGCTTGCTGGAGAGGTAGCTCTGAATCCCAGCCGGGAGCGCTTGAGTCTTGGGACTTCAGAGACTGGGAGGGTCTCCATGCCTCCTGTGCCTCTAAGTAGGGCTGTCAGGGTGTGTCCCCCATCTCCTCTGCCCCGCCATCTCTGAAGGTGGTGGCCGTGCAGGCTTAGGGCCGTGTTCCGCAGGTGAGGGTCTCCTACTATGGGGAGCAGGAAGACCAAGCCCTGGGCCACAGCGTGCTGTACCTCACTGGCGTCGGTAAGTAGCAGCTCCCTGGCTGCCCATCTATCCCCTCTTCGCCACTCCAGGTTGCCTGTTTGAGGGTCTTAGTGAATTCTTTGGAGTGGAAGACCTATGGCCAGCTTCCTCTATCACTGAGGGGCTTGGATTCCTCAGGGACCTTCTGTACACTCTGGAACCACAGGGATTGAGACCCAGCAGTCCTTAGGACTACAAGGATCTAGAAACTTCACTGCCCAGTGAACAACAGCTAGACCCACAATAAGCCTCCTTCATCCAGAGTCCCATGTATACCCTCATTAGACCTCCAAGACCCAGCACGGAACGTGCCCCCTTCAGCCAGGGCCCAGGGCGATGGAATGGCAGAACCCAGCCCCTGCAACCTCAGGCCATGTCCCCAGTTGCCAGAGTTTTGGGGTCACCAGCATATGATCTAGAACCCCAAAGCCAGCAAGAGCTAGCAGGTAGACATGCACAGGCAAGCAAGTCATTCAAGAGCCAAAGGCTTGGGTCCCTTCAACTCCCAGAACCACAGGGCAAGGCACCAGGGCCTCCCAAGTGTGGGGTCTGACCCCCAGGCAGGGCATCCTGGTCCTCACGGGTTTGGGGCGGGGTCAGAGTTTGCCCAGCCTGGACTTTAAGGGTGTGAAGATGGGGCTGGATGAGCCCTGGCAGCCCCTCTCCATCTCTTTGCAGATATTTCCCTTGAGGTGGACACAGGCCGCACAGGCAAGGTGAAGAGAAGCCAAGGGGACAAGGTGAGACCCTCCCGGGAACTCCAAGACTGCAGGGTTGAAAGGCAAACTTGGGGTGGTCCCGGGTGGATTGTGCTCTCCCTACAGAAGAATGATGGATTCCCAGGGTCTGTAGTATCCAACCATGTAGGAAACCCATCTGGGACAGCCAAGTTGGCATGAATGGATATTAACCTACACCCTGTAGCCAACCTGCTGTGACTGCTGGAAAATAGCTTACCCTCTCTGGGTCTCTCTTGTGCCACTTTGAAATTGGGATTGGTTCTTTTGCTTGCTGCCTTTTTTATTTTGAGGGCGATATTTGGACCCCTACACATGTGGGAGTGCTTCCTAAAAGGTTGTTGAGTGACCGAAGGCAAGGAGAAGACAAGCCTTCCGGTAGAGGAGGCTATGGTGGCCAGCCCCAGGTAAAGCCTGAAGAGTAAGGAGGAGGACAGAGTGGGCTCAGGGCCTCCCCCTACAGGAAGTATCTAGAAGCTTTCCTGGGAGGGCTAGAAGGTACAATTTGAAGAGAAAGACTCCAGAGAGGCAGCCTGGATCACAAGGCTTTGAGGACAAGGTGGGCAGGGCTGCCATGAATGGCAGTGCAGGTAGTTCACTGCACAAGAGTGCTTGGGCATGGTGGCAATTATGATACAAATCATGTCCGGGACCCTACTGCAGGGTGGCGTCTACCCAGAGGTGTGGGCAAGAGTGCCGTAAAGGCTAACAGTAGCCCTGGGCAATCCCAAGGACCTGGGTTTGAAGGCCAGCTATGCAGCTTGGGACTCACCTCCCAGAACCTCCCTGCCCCCTTCTGTGAAATGGGGAAAGTGAGCCCTGCCTTGTGGGTCTGGTGGGGAGGCGTGTTGGGGACAGTGGCAACCACAGAGGTGGGAGCGCTCCAGCCATCTTTCCCGCCTTGGCTCAGACCTCAGTTTGCAGATCCTGCAGGACTGCAGGCAGATGCCAGAGATATCTATGGGACGGGTCCCAGGAGAGTGCTGGGATGAGGAGGGTCTCCCAAAGATTCTCCAGATCCCGACCCTCATCAAGGTCATGGTGGGCAGCCTCTGCCCCCCTAGGCAGAGCTAAAGCTTAGCCAGCTTTTGAGGGCCATTTCTGGGTATGGTAACACTTTTGCTTCTCCAGTGTGATGGCTGGGTGGAGCCATTGTGTATGGTTGTGCAGATTGTTCACTGCACAAGGATGAGGTGGGTCTAGAGCCTTATCTGTAACTCCATTCCCCAAATAATCCTTTTTAAAATCCTTAAGCAAACCAAGAATATGAAAGTATACAATCTAACAAAGCAGCCCACCCTGGCCATGTCTAGAACCCCTTCCTGGAGCCTCCTGGGTCCCACTGATCCCAAGGCATCTTATTTTGCCACAGAAAACCTGGCGCTGGGGCCCTGAGGGCTATGGGGCTATCTTGCTGGTGAACTGTGACCGGGACAATCACAGGTCCACAGAGCCTGATCTCAGCCATAGCTGGCTGATGTCACTGGCTGGTGAGTGACACAAGGTGTTGTCTGGGGAGTGGGGTGCGGGGATGGGAGGGGATCCTGTTAGTGGGGTGGAGAAAGGGTGATCTCAAGGGGGCCACTCTCTCCAGACTTGCAGGACATGTCCCCGATGGTGCTGAGCTGCAATGGCCCCGACGAGCTCTTCGACAGCCACAAGCTTGTCTTGAACGTGCCCGTCTCTGATTCCAAAAGAGTGAGGGTTTTCTGTGCTCGGGGTGAGTGGCCTGACGGGGCCTTGTCCTCCCAGCTCCATCCATGTCTATCCTCTCCTCCCCATTTCTCTCTCTTTTTTTTCATCACCTTTTTGTAACTCTCATGACAGCTTACAAACAACCACTCCATCAGTACCAAATATAGTCCTCAAGGAGGAGGTTCAGCAACGAGTTCCATTTTATGGAGAGGAAAACTGAGGCTCAGATGCAGGAATTCACTGTGGCACAACCATCTGGGGTGGAGCAGGCATTCCAACCCAGGTGTCTTGGGTGCACCACAATTCCTCCTTTTACCATTGCCCCACTCCCGTTCCCTCCTCTGGTCAATCAGTGTGGACTGAACTGCATGCCGAGCACTGTCCAGGCAGGGAGGGCGTGAGAACCAGCGAGGCTGAGGCCCAGGCCCTGCCCCTGGCCCCAGAACCCAACTTTCTCACCAGAGATTTTATTAATCAGCCTGTGGCTTTAAAAAATATGGCCAAGGCTGGGCGCAATGCCTCACGTCTGTAATCCCAGTACTTTGGGAGGCGGATTACCTGAGGTCAGGAGTTCTAGAGTAGCCTAGCCAACACAGAGAAACCCTGTCTCTATTAAAAATACAAAAATTAGGCTAGGTGCGGTGGCTCACACCTGTACTCCCAGCACTTTGGGAGGCCGAGGCGGACGGATCACAAGGTCAGGAGATCGAGACCATCCTGG
>NW_012114253.1:5254153-5303767 GCF_000951035.1 Colobus angolensis palliatus | reverse complement strand
ATCACTTGAGCCCAGGAGTTTGAGGCCAGCCTGGGCAACATGGCAAAACCTCGTCTCTACAAAACATACAAAAAAATTAGCCTGTATTCCCGGCTACTCTGGAGGCTGAAGTGGGAGATCACTTAAGCCCAGGAAGTCAAGGCTGCAGGGAGCCGTGTTCATGCCACTGTACTCCAGCCTGGGAGACAGAGTGAGACCCTGTCTCAAATAAATAAATAAATTAAATTAAATAAAAAACGTACCACTCCTTAACCCCTGGAGTGCTCTTACTTGTTTTTACAAACAACAACAGGCTTCTAGCCCTTCCTGATTCCCCTTCACCCTCCTCTGTTCAAACTGACCCAGAACTTATTGTTCCAGCTAAATGAGCCTGGCAGGGGCCAGAATGTTCCCTCCCATGCACCAGTGGTGGACGTTTAGGCAGAGGACTCAGCTTGAAAGCACTTAATGTGACACCAGGGCATAAGCAAAGTCTCGACAAGTGAATGGACAGCCTCTCCTGCCGTGTGCGGCCACTGATGTGCTTTCCGTATCTCTGGAATTCCCTATCTGGATATTTCATACCAATGGAACCATACAGTAGGCCTCTTTCAGTTACCATAATGTCTTCAAGTTTCATCCATGGTGTAGCATGAATCAGTGCTTCATTACTTTTCTTATGTTTTAGAGACAGGGTCTCATTCTCATGTCCAGGCTGGCGTGCAGTGATACTACCATGGCTCAAACTCCTGGGCTCAAGTGATATCCCCACCTCAGCCTCCTGAGTAGCTGGGACTACAGACATGTGCCACCATGCCTGGCTATTTTAAAAAATTTTGGGGGCCCGGCGTGGTGGCTCACGCCTGTAATCCCAACACTTTGGGAGACTGAGACGGGTGGATCACGAGGTCAGAAGATCGAGACCATCTTGGCTAACACGGTGAAACTCCATCTCTACTAAAAATAAAAATAAAAATAAATTAGCCGGGTGTGGTGGTGGGCACCTGTAGTCCCAGCTACTCGGGAGGCTAAGGCAGGAGACTGGCATGAACCCGGGAGGTGGAGCGTGCAATGAGCTGAGATCACACCACTGCTCTCCAGCCTGGGCGACAGAGCGAGACTCTGTCTCAAACAAAAAACAAAAAAAAATTTTTTTTTGTAGAGATGTGGTCTCACTCTGTCGCCCAGGCTGGTCTCAAGCGATCTTCCCGCCTTGGCCTCTCAAAGTGCTGGGATTACAGACATGAACCACCGTATCTGTCTGGTCATTACTTTTTATGAATTAATAATATTCTATCTTATGACTGTATCACATTTTGCATATGTATTTATCCATGGGTAGTTTTCACCTCTTGTGCCAGGTGCTTCTATCTCTTTATTTAGCTTAAAGTTTTTTTTTTTTTTTTTGAGATGGAGTCTCGCTCTGTCGCCCAGGCTGGAGTGCAGTGGCCAGATCCCAGCTCACTGCAAGCTCCACCTCCCGGGTTTACGCCATTCTCCTGCCTCAGCCTCCTGAGTAGCTGTGATTACAGGCGCCCGCCACCTCGCCCGGCTAGTTTTTTTGTATTTTTTTTTTTAGTAGAGACGGGGTTTCACCGTGTTAGCCAGGATGGTCTCGATCTCCTGACCTCGTGATCCGCCCGTCTCGGCCTCCCAAAGTGCTGGGATTACAGGCTTGAGCCACCGCGCCCAGCCTATTTAGCTTAAAGTTTATATTGGCCTCATGAGAAAATGTTAACCATTTTACAGATAAGAAACTGAGGCTCAGAGAGGTTGAGTCATTGAGCCAAGGCCACACAGCTTGCACGTGGCAGAGCCAGAGAGAAACCCAAGCAGCTCTAATCAAAAAGGGGGCTCTGTCCTGGATTCCTGGGCTTGCAGCCCCTCACCCCTGTCCCCATGCTAGTCCCTGACTCTTGTTCTTCCTAGGTGGGAATTCTCTCTCAGACTACAAGCAGGTGCTGGGGCCCCAGCGTCTGTCCTACGAAGTTGAGCGGCAGTCGGGGGAGCAGGAGATCAGGTTCTATGTGGAGGGGCTGACCTTCCCCGATGCCGATTTCCTGGGGCTGGTTTCCCTCAGTGTCAGCCTGGTGGACACGGGGGTGTGTACAGCACTGGGGGGTGGGCATGGAGACTGAGGGGTTTGGGGACCTAGTTTGGAGGCTCCAGGGCTGGGCAGGCTGGGGGCTGGGGGGCTTGAGGCAGGCTAGGGGTCCCTGCAGGGCCCCCCAAGTCCTCATTTTCCCCTCAGACTCTGCCTGAGGTGACCCTCTTCACAGACACTGTGGGCTTCCGCATGGCCCCCTGGATCATGACGCCCAACACTCAGCCTCCTGAGGAGCTGTATGTGTGCAGGTGAGGCTCCTTCCCTCCAGCCCTCCCCCAGGTCTGGAGTGCAGCGGTAGGGACAGAAGCTGCCTCAGGGCTGCGTGCCTCACTCAGACTAACAGATTCATTGTGGGCACCAATTCAGCTGGTGGCAGGACAGCAGCCGGTGGGCTGGGGCCCCACCCTGCCCACCCCTGACCCACCCTGCCCTGTGCAGCTAAGGCCCCTCCCAGGTCACTGGCTCAAGCTCTGGTTTTCCTGCCCATCCTGTCCTGTGGCTGCAGCCCCAGAACATCTCAGATTTAGTCTGGGCAGTGGGACCAGGCTCTGCACAGGCTGCCAGTGACCATCGGAGACCTACCCTCCCTGTGACATGGGTACAATCCCGTGCCTGCTAAGGACGTGGGAACCCAGTCCTCGGGTCTCACTGCAAGCCCGATCTTACCCAGCTCGCTGGTCCTTCTACCGTCTCTCAGAATCCTTTCCATGCCCTTGAGGGAAGGACCAGCCTCGACTGGCAAAGCCCTGCCAGGCCTCTGTGCCAGAGGTCAGACCACTGGAAAAAGCCACAGTTGAGCTGGACATAAGTTAAAAGGCTGGGAAGGGTGTGGCCAAACAGGTTTGCTCTGCTTCCCTGGGTCTAGGTGTGTGTAGGTATTAAAAAGAGACTCTTCTCCTGCTTGCTAACCCCACCCTGACCCCTTTGCTTAGGCCAGTTGTGTGGAACAGGAGTAGACGGGGCCACCTGCCCCTCACTGCTATTTTAACCCAAGAGATTGAGCCCCAGGTCACCTCTGTGGCGACTTCCCTGACTCCCGGTGCTGGGTTAGGTGCCCTGCCTCTGGGCTCCACAGCCTGCGCTTATGCCTCACCTTGCTCCTGTCACCTGATATGATCTGGAGACTTTATCCATCTTCCCCATGGGCCTATGAGCCTCTCAAGGTCATGAACTGGAACCCCTGTACCCCAGAGGCTGCACGGGGCCCAGCACAAACTGAATCAAGGCCACTCACACTTCAGCCACAGTCAGAGGCCATTAGCATGCTCCCCTCTCCCTGCCTTTTACAGTGTGACGGACACTCACGGCTCCAATGAGAAATTCTTGGAGGACATGTCTTACCTGACGTTGAAAGCCAACTGCAAGCTGATTATCTGCCCTCGAGTTGAAAATCGAAATGACCGCTGGATCCAGGTGGGAGCCGAAGCCGACGCCAGAAGGGAGCTGGGGGCAGCCCGGGAAGCCTGCAGCCTGGCTTGGGGAAAGGGAAGCCGCACAGGTGCCTGATGGACCTCCGTGTCGCTAGAGAAGCCACGGCAGCCTGGGCCAGGCTTCCGGGGCGAGGGCTTTTCCGCTGCCTGCATCAGCCCCAGCCTCCACTGCTGCCCTCCAAACGCTCTGGTCCCAGACGAGAGTTCTCTCCTGGCTGAGGTCCTAAGAGGCCTCACTTCTACCTCTGCCCCTCACCAGATCTTAGGGAAGATCTGCTGCCCTGCCCCGCCCCAGGCCCGGCGGGGACCATCCTGTTCTGTAAACCACCCGAAGAAGGTCACCATGGCTTTTTCATCTCTCCCCCTCCCAGGACGAGATAGAGTTTGGCTACATCGAGGCCCCTCACAAATCCTTCCCCGTGGTCTTTGACTCCCCCCGGAACAGAGGTCTGAAGGATTTCCCCTATAAGAGGATCCTGGTATGTGGCGACAGGCAGAGTGCGGAAACCCTGGCTGGGTCCTCCTGGAGGGGCACTGGTGAAGTCTCATCTGGGCTTGGTCCTATAAGGCTTGGAGAACAGGAAAAGGGGGCAGAAGTATACAGGAGGTGGGACATCAGCAAACTGGGGAGCCAGTGGGGAGTTTGGGCAAGAGATGGAAATGATATGCAAATCACATGCAAATAGGCAGCAGCCTGATTATTCCTGTGTTGAGAGGGGCAGGTCAGCAGAGCTCTTCTGGAAAGGGACTGGTCACCAAGGGGGAATTGGCAGCGTGGTCAGCTTTGGGGAGACCAAACTGCCTTTTGGAGGGAATGTACCCTTAGTGAGCCTGCATGGCTCTTGTTCTTCACAGCTAGGTCCTCTCTTTAGGTGTCAAATGTTTTCTGAACACCTACCATGTCCCAGGAACTGTGCTACCTCCTGTGCACAAGATGGCAACAGCAGCACCCACCATTACATATTGAGTTCCAGGCACTGTCTCCTAGCTTTCCGTGGCTTACCTCATGAATTCCATGGGGCACGCCTATGGATAAGTGCTATCATTATTTCCTCTTTATGGATGAGGAAACCAAGGCTCAGGGAGGTTAAGTAACTTGCCCAAGGCCATGTAGCAAGTTAATAGTGGCACCAAGATGCAAAGCTAGAGGGGCTGTCCCCACAGCCCTGCACTCAGCCTGGAGTGCAGTACCCCTCCAGGTGAGCCCATGGTCTCTGCCTGTTTCCAGGCTCCCACTCCCCAACTGCTGGGGCAGTCCCAGTCAGGTAGGAGCTGTGATGGGATGCAGTCAGTGGGCACACAGAGCAGGGACATTCATCCCAGCCTGGAGGGATCGGGTGACAATGAAGCCAGCAGGTGAGTGCACCTGCCGGGGCCAGTGTGCTGGAGAGAGACCCTCCTGACCTGCCCCAGGCTTGGCCTATAGGGGCCAGGGGATTTTTTCACTGATTTCTGCTCTCCTCTTTGTCACTTTCATTTTCCACTTTCTTCGTGTTTCGTTTGCTGTTCTTTTTCTAGCTTCAAATGGAATCTAAGATGATTCAGCCTTTTCCTAAAAAACACACGTGTTTTATTATTTATTTATTTATTTTGAGACGGCGTCTCGCACTGTTGCCTGGGCTGGAGTGCAGTGGCGCGATCTCAGCTCACCACAACCTCTGCCTCCCGGGTTCAAGCGACTCTCCTGCCTCAGCCTCCTGAGTAGCTGGGATTACAGACGCCCCCTTCCCCCACCACCATGCCAGGTTAATTTTTTGTATTTTTAGTAGAGATGGGGTTTCACCATGTTGTCCAGGCTGATCTCGAACTCCTGACCTCGTGATCCACCCACCTTGGTCTCCCAAAGTGCTAGGATTACAGGCATGAGCCACCTTGCCTGGCCTACTTTGTTTTATGAGACAGGGTCTTGCTCTGTCACCCAGGGTGGAGTGCAGTGGTGCAGTCCTAGCTCACTGCAGCCTCCACCTCCTAGGCTCAAGCCATCCTCCCACTTCAGCCTCCTGAGGAGCCAGGAACTCAGTCATGCCTCACCATGCTCGGTTTAAATATACATGTCTAGAGCTCTGGCAACTCCCTAGCAGTGCTGCCTCACCAACATCCCATGAGTTTTAATGTGCTATCAAAAGACAGCAGATTTTTAGGAACTTTCACTTCAAAATCTTGTCTAATTCCCTCTTTGATTTCTACTTTGATCTATGGATACCTTAGATGTGTATTGCTTAATTTCCAAACATTTGGGGGAATTTCTAGTTATCTTTTGGTTATTGATTTGACTTTAACTGCATGGTTCTCAGAGCCTGGGGGGATTTGTAAAAAGTGGACAGAGATCGTTTTTCAAGCACCAGGAGCCATGGAGTGGGAGGCCCCCAGCATCTTCCCTCTGCTCCAAGAAGTGCCTCGTCCTGTCCTCACTGACCTCTCCTTCTTGGGGCGGGGATCTCGCTGGTCCTTCCATAGGGTCCTGACTTTGGATATGTGACCCGGGAGATCCCACTCTCTGGTCCCTCCAGCCTTGACTCCTTCGGCAACCTGGACGTCAGTCCGCCTGTCACAGTGGGCAGCACGGAGTACCCCCTTGGCCGGATCCTCATCGGGAGCAGCTTCCCCAAGTGAGGGGCTGGGGTGGGAGGTGGGGCGGCACAAGGGGTTGACCGCAGCATCCACCCTCCCTGTGCCTCCATCACAAACACAATTCCCCAGTCTGATAAGTGGTCTTAACTTCCCGTGTGGAATCCTGGAGTCAAAGACTCGGCAACCTAAGATCTCAAAAGATCACAGAATCTTAGGAGAAAACTCACATGCTTATGGCCTGTGATCTTTTGACCTACCTCATTTTATGGGCTTAATGAGTCATCAACATTAAAGAGATATCAGGGGGCCTCCCATAAAAAGCCAGGTTTCTGGCTTCTCATGAAAAACTGGAGAAGCTGGGGAGGTGAGACACAGTCTGGCACAGAGACGGAGGAATAGACTCATTGACTTCTCCCATTAGGAAGTCAGACTAGCTTCTGTCCTAACCATGGCTTAAAAGGGCCCTGAGGTCATGAAGTTCCCAGAGCAGGTGGCTGCAGGTAAGCAAGTGACTGGCCAGGATACCCTGATGACAGAGGTGAGTCAGTGGATCTCACCCTGGACAGATGTGATGGAGCAGGAAACAAGGTATTTAGGTTTTAACGCTCAAACAGGTGGCGATGTCTGTTAGGTCCTGCTGAATGGGTACACACTCTCCCTGCAGGTAATCAAAGAATGGGGTGTGCAATGCAGGGTCCTGGTGGGTTCCCCTGTTTCTTCCCTGGAGATGACACCCACTGCAAGCCCTGGAGTTCACCTTCCTATTTGTGGGGTTTTTGCATGGCAGGGGTGCCCCCACTTGCCCCCCAAGCCCTGGCTGACCAGCTGGTCTCCAGCCCAGAGGAGTCAGGCAGTGCTGAGAAGGTCACAGCCTCACCTGGTGAATCTGGCAGTCTCAGAGCTCTGGATCGGATGAGGTAAGGCTTCCTGGCACCCACCCAGGCATGTAACTGGGTGCCCAGGCAGGGTGCCTGGGGCTGAGACTGGCCAGGCGAGAGGCATGTGACTCATGCCCAGACACTCCTGTGTGTGCTGTTCTGCCCACAGCCTTGGGGGCAGACAGGCCTTGAGGCCTCAGGACGGTCTTTCTCTAACTCAGGGAGGAAGGTGTGAGGAAGGAGCACAGGCTTTGGAATCAGATGGACTTGGGTTTGAGTCCTGGCCCTGCCACTTGCCAGCCACATGATTTGGGATGTGTCCCCCAAACCAGTGTTTACCATAGTGCCTGGCACACAATAGGTACTCAATTAATTCATTTTAAAATATTTATTGTGTGCCAGGCACAGTTAAAGGTACTAGGGATACATCAGTGAACAAAAGAGATGCATTTTAAATGGGCAAATTATTTTATACTCCATGCCTCAGTTTCCTTATCTTTAAAATGGGCCTGATGAAAATCCCAGTCCCAGCTATGGAATCAGCATTACTGGGGATAAAGAATTCGTGTCATCCACCTCTTGAATGCTTAGGTATTTTTCAGTTGGCCCCAGTAGTGGAGCTGCTTCACAGCAGGTGGAACTAATTGGACAAAATGTATTGACCACCTACTACCCACTATGTGTCACACCCATAGTGCTTTTCCGAGGCTACCTCATTGAATTTCTACAACAACCCTGTGAGGCTGAGACCATCATCATCCCCATTTTACAGATAGGGAAGCTGAGGCTTGGAAAAGTTAAGTTACGTGCATTCTTTCATACATTCATTTACCAATTCAGTAAATATTTATGGAGACTTCCTATAGGCCAAGCCCAAGGTTGAATGCCGGGGATACAGAAATGGCTGAGGAGCTTGCCCTTGAGATTTAGAGTCTAATGAGGGAGACAGGGAAGCAATGGATCAGAGAGGGGATCACATATCATCCCACGTGCGGTGTCCCAGAAGGCTTCCTAGGGGCAGCCAACGATATTGACGCGTAATCATAAAGGGTAAGCAGACTTCAGGCAGGTAAGGAAAGAAGCAAAGTAGGCTGGGCTCAGTGGCTCATGCACTTTGGGAGGCCGAGGTGGGTGGGTCACCTGAGGCCAAGAGTTCGAGACCAGCGTGGCCAACATGATGAAACCTCGTCTCTACTAAAAATACTAAAATTAGCTGGGTGTGGTGGTGCACACCCATGGTCCCAGCTACTTGAGAGGCTGAGGCAGGAGAATTGCTTGAACCCAGGAGATGGAGGTTGCATTGAGCCGAGATCACGCCACTGCACTCCAGCCTGGGCAACAGAGCAAGACTCCATCTCAGGAAGGGAAGGAAGGAAGGAAGGAAGGAAGGAAGGAAGGAAGGAAGGAAGGAAGGAAGGAAAGCAAGAAAGTAGCGTGGAGTGGACCAGTGTTGCAGGCAGAGGGAAGAGCACAGGCAGAAGCCTGGAAGCCAGAGAAGGTACAGCTCAAAGGAAAAGTGGAAAGAACTCGGTATGGGTGGCATGCAGATGAGCGGGGATGGACTGGTAGGACCTCAGGCAGGAGGGGGCTCTGCAGGTCCAGCTGGGGACAGAGTTCGGGGAGAAATCATTCTGTTCAGATGCCTCACAGGGCGGTTCTCTCCTCCGGGATCCCTGGGACCTGGGCTCAGGGGCCGAGCTCAGAGGATGCAGGCTCAGGAAGGGGAGGGGCTCCTTCTCCAAGGACTTTGCTTCCTTCTCTGTCCCAGGCTCCTGCCCCAGTCTCTGTATCATGCTGCAACACATGGGCATCCTTACCTGTCTGCTCCCATAAGCCTCACGAGCCAGCGAACCAAGCCAGGAGCCTTCTCTCAAGGGTGCAGGGGTCTGTTCTGGGAACTCCCAGGCACAGAGCAAGGACCCCCACATGAAAAAATGAGGGGTCTCCAGTGTGGACGTGTCCCCATTCCATTGGCTGTTGCATTGAAAACCAGGAATCAGACCTTTGGTGGACAGATGGGACCTGAGGTTTAAAAAGGGTTGGCTACATACTTAGGACCACACTGCAAGTTAGCAGTACGGTCAGAACCCAGGTCTCCTTCTACCTGGGCCCCAGACTCAAATTTAGCACCTCAGGCTGCTGTCCAGTGACCCTGCCTTGGTTTCTGACCTTAGCAATGGACAAAACAGACAACCAAACATTCCGGCAGTGAGAAACAGACAATAAGTGAACAAAACAGATAAGTACCTCCGATCATATGTATGAATATAGTATGAATGCATGAACAAATGCACATAACTTTAATTTTCTGGGCCTCAACTTCCTCATCTGTAAAATGGGGACAGTAATGGTCCCCACCCCACAGGGCTGTCATAAGGATTAAATGAGGTAGCCTGGGTAAAGCATGTGTGTGGCACATGTCAGTAAATGTTTGTCTCAGGTTTGCTGAGAGTCTGATGTTTAAACAAAGCCTTGAAGGAAAAGAGGCAGTTAGGCCAGACACAGTGGCCCTCACCTGTACTCCCAGTGCTGTGGGAGGCCGAGGTGGGGGGCTCGCTTGAATCCAGGGGTTTAAGACTAGCCAGGGTGGCATGGTGAAACTCCACCTCCACAAAAAATACAAAAATTAGCCCTGCGTGGTGGCACATACCTGTAGTCCAAGCTACTCGGGAGGCTGAGGTGGGAGGAGCGCTTGAGCATAGGAAGTTGAGGCTGCAGTGAGCCATGATCACAACACTGCACTCTAGCGTGGGTGACAGAGTGAGTGAGACCCTGTCTCAAAAAAAAAAAAAAAAAAAAGGAGAGAGAGAAAGAAAGAAGAAAGAAGAGAAAAAAGAAAGAAGAAAGAAAGAAAGGAAGGAAGAAAGGAAGGAAGGAAGGAAGGAAGGAAGGAAGGAAGGAAAAGAATGGAAGGAAGGAAGGAGGGAGAAAGAAAAGAAAAACGAAGAAAGAGAAAAGAAGGAAAGAAAGAAAGAAGAGGCAGTTAAAGATGTGGCTACTTAGGAGAATATTCCAGGGTGTAGAAACAGCCATACAAAGGCCCTGAGGCAGGAGCAGGCTGGAGACAGCAGACCAGCAGGGAGGCCAGTGGACCTGGAGCCAAGTGACCAAAGAGGTGCGCAGTGGGGAGTGAGGCCAGACAGCTTGGCCGAGCATGCTTCAGATGTAACTTTGAGCTGGTATTTGTATGTATATCATAGGGTCATCAGGAGGATTAAACAAGACACTTAGTGAGAGTACCCTAAGGACAGCACACAGTAGGTGCTCACATGCACACACAAATCCTCAGTCCATTCTCTGTTGTCTTGGCCTCTCCATCCTCTACACCCCACATTTAAAGCGTTCTTTGAGCAATCCCGTCCCCTGGTGGCAGATCTGATGATGACTCAGAGGCAAGACCTGATGCCTCCCAGGCACAAGGTAACTGCCCACCCTCTCCCTCCTGGCCAGGTCTGGCGGGCGGCAGATGGCCAGGGTGGTGCGGAACTTCCTGAAGGCCCAGCAGGTGCAGGCACCCGTGGAGCTCTACTCGGACTGGCTCTCTGTGGGCCATGTGGACGAGTTCCTGACCTTTGTGCCCACTTCTGACCAAAAGGTGCGTCCCCTCCCTCCCTGCTTGAGCCACCTCTGCCCCTGTCTGACCTGATGGGATGAGTTAGGACAAAGCCATCTAGAACCACCTCAACCCTGTGCCCCGAGTAAGCTCTGGACTGGGGCATTCTCTGGGTCAGGGCACCCCGACACGCTCATCCTCACACTTCCTGGGTATTTGTGCTTGAACCCAAATCCCTTAGCCAACGGTCAGGAATGATACTGATAATAATTGGTAATATTTACTGAGCACCTACTATGTGCCAAATACTCACATGTTTTAATTCATTTAATCCTCCAACAAGCCCATCAGGTGGGTGCAATTATTATTGCCCCATTTTACAAGTGAGGAAATTGAGGCTCAGAAGGGCCATTAACCCATCCAAGCTCACCCAGCCTGCAGGTGTCAGGATAGGATTCAAATCCTGGTTCTGGGTCTCTACAGTAAGCCTTGCAGAGGTGGCTGGGGAAGCCATGGCCAGGGAGCCAGCAGCCTGGGAGAAGAGGCTTCCCAGTGACCAGTGGTTACAGCTCTGCTAGGGACAGCTCTGACAGTGAAGGAGGAGACATTTGAATTGGGTATTTTGTTTTTGTTTGTTTGTTTTTGAGACAGAGTCTTGCTCTGTCGCCCAGGCTGGAGAGAAATAGCGTGATCTCGGCTCACTGCAACTCCACCTGCTGGGTTCAAGTGATTCTCTTGCCTCAGCCTCCCAAGTAGCTGGGATTACGCCACCATGTCCGGCTAATTTTTTGTCTCTTTAGTAGAGATGGGGTTTCACCATGTTGGCCAGGCTGGTCTCAAACTCCTGACTGCAGGTGATCTGCCCACCTTGGCCTCCCAAAGTGCTGGGATGACAGGCGTGAGCCACCACGCCCAGCCCTGAATTGGGCCTTGAAGGAAGAAGTCAGAATGCCTTGGTGGGCAAAATGCAAAGGGCTTCCAGGGAGGGAGAACAGCACAGACAAAGTTCTGGAGGTGGGAACCTGCTTGGAGGACCGGGAGAGCTGCAGACAGTGCTTTGTGGCTGGGGTGCAGACTGAGCGGGAGAGGGGAGTCCCAAGCACTGTCAGGCCCCTCCTGAGTCTGGGGTCTCCTGTGTCTAGGGGGACCCTGTCCACTGAGCCATTCTCCCTCCCTCTGTGCCAGGGCTTCCGGCTGCTCCTGGCTAGCCCTAGCGCTTGCCTCAAACTCTTCCAAGAGAAGAAAGAAGAGGGCTATGGCGAGGCGGCCCAGTTTGATGGTGAGTGCCAATGACCCGGTCACCCCTGGGGAACCCTCCCCTTTCCTCACCATCCTTGGTTACAGTCCCTGCACCTGCAGGGCTCTCAGCTGGGCTCAGAACCCAACACCCACTCTCCGTGTCTTGGGCCCCCAGGTCCTCTGATGGGTGGGGAAGTTCCTGGGCCACACCCCAGCAGAGGAAAGGCACAGGAAGCCATGAGTGCCCCTGGTGCCAGTCAAGGCCAGGCACGTTCTTGTTCTCGCTCCCGTCTGATCTCTCCTCCCTCTTCCTTATCCCTGTTTACAGAAGTGGAAACTGAGGCTCAGAGAGGAGAACTGGCTTGGCCAGGGCTGTGCAGCCAGGGAGCAGCAGGGCTGGGGGCTCGAGAGAGGAAGGAGGAGAAACCAGGCTTGGTCAGGGCCCCTCTGCAGAGCTTCCTGCAGGAGCTAACAGACCCTCCAAGGGCTTGCTTGGCCCACCTCCCCTCCTTGTCACAGCCTCAGTGTTCTCATCTGGCAAATAGAGCATTGGAATGGATGTGGTGCCGCTGTCCACAAGGATAGTCCTGGGTTTAAATCCTGGTCTTGGCACTTGCTGGCTCTGGTATCAAGGGTGTGTTCTGAACCTCTCAGTGCCTCAGTTTCCTCTTCTCTGAGTTGTAGGTGATAATTAATCCCTCTTATAGTTGCTTTAAATATTAATAATACATTAAGTGGGATGTCCAGAGCATGGCAGACATTCAATAATGGTACCTGTGCCATAATTATTAGGCTCTCAGTCCTGAGTCACTTCCTGAGAAGTTCCTCATCCATCACCAGGTTTTCCTTGCAGCCAGGGCCTGGTCCCATCAGGGTTCTCAGTCCCGACTTTCTCTATCCTGGCTTCTGACCCTGGCACTGAGGTAGGAGGGAAATCCTGGCCTGGATTACGTAGCCCCAGGCTGAAGAGGGCCTCCAGGCAGTGCTCCTTGAGCTATGCATTGTCTTTCTCTTCTTGCAGGGTTAAAACACCGGGCAAAAATAAGCATTAATGAGATGCTGGCAGACAGACACCTCCAGAGAGACAATCTTCATGCACAGGTGAGGGGCAGGACCACCAGCTGCTCTAAGGGGTCCTTTCCCTTCCAGGGAGAAGCAGCCCCAGGAACTGCTGGCAGGGACAGGGGGTCGGCGGGGGGAGGGTCAGGGATTCGGCGCTGGAGTTCTGACGGTCCTGGGGGCTGCTGGGGCCTGTGGGTAGGATAGAGCCTCTGCCTTCAGGAACCCACAGTCTGATGGAAGAGACAGAACCATGCCCTCAGGGAGCTCCCAGCCTAATGAGGTAGACCTGGCCCCACTCTGGGGCAATGACCTATTTCCATAGAAGCAAACCTGAGCCTCTCATCCGAGAAGTCTGGTGAAATGCGAGAGGAGAGACATAGTGGGGAAATAGGACCTTGCGGGGCCCTGAGGTGGGGCGGGTAAGAGTCAGGGGGATTCTGTGAGAACAGGTAAAGCAAGGTGTCAGGAAGGGGCAGGGCTCACCCCAAGATAAAAAGTGCCTGCCCTGTGCAAGGTGAAGGGGCTAGCGCAGAGTCGGTGCTCAATTAACGGGAGGAGGCCCCTTACCCCTCCCCGGTGGTGCCCAGCACCTTCTCCTAAGCTGCTGAGAAGGAACAGGAGCATCAGCCACGCTGTGGCTGGGGCTGAGACAGTGTGTTGTACTGACAAGAACATTTGCATCCAGAAACTGCGTGAGTTCGAACTCCAGCTCTGGCACTTCCTAGCCGTGTGCACTTGAGCAGGTTGCTTGAGCCTCAGTTTCCCCCAGACAGTAATGGCGTCTATGGCGCAAAGCTGTTGTGAGGCTTCAAGGAGCTAACAGGCCCAGAGGGCTCCACACGGGCCCTGCACACAGTAGGTGCTTGGCCAGTGTTATGTTCTTCCTGGTCCCGGGCTGCCCAGCTGCCTCCTTCCCCAGAAATGCATTGACTGGAACCGTAATGTACTGAAGCGGGAGCTGGGCCTGGCAGAGAGTGACATCGTGGATATTCCTCAGCTCTTCTTCCTGAAAAACTTCTATGCAGAAGCCTTCTTCCCAGACATGGTGAGAGCCCTTGGGCAGGGTCCTGCTGGGGGGTCTGCGGGGCTCCCGGAGGAAGCACTCCCTGGCCCAGGGCAGGCGGGTGCAGAGGCTGGAGGGCCCTGCGGACCTCTCCAGGGTCTGTTTTTGTGAATATAGAGAACATTCCCATCAGTGACTCTCAACTGGGGCAATTTTGCCCCCAGGGGATTTTTTTGTTGCCACAGGGAGGTGCATGCCCCTGGCATCTGGTGGGTAGAAGCCAGGGATTTCACTAAACTTCCTACAGGGCATAGGGTGCCCCGCCACAAAGCACTTTTTTTTTTCTCACCCAGATGGAAAAAGAAAACGTGGTTTGGTTCCCCGTGTTTCAGGCTTCTCTCTCTGGGTCTCAACTACCTGCTGTGTTCCCACCACAGTCCCTCACTTGCTGCTCCCCAGTGGGGGTCCTGTGTCACGCAGGCAGGCAGGCGGGGGCGGGCGGTCGCCTCACTGACTCTCATTAACCGGGCAGCTGACAAGGAGATGGGCAGATGTGATCTCACCCGGGAGAGATGTGATCTCGCCTGAGCGATGCTATCGGGGTGGACCTGGCCCAAGTGCCCATTAACCTCTTGGGAAAGGATGTTGGGGTGTTGGCAGCTGGGAGGGATGGTCCCCCAGGATGAGGATAGACCCTCTTTCTTTACACTGAGGTCTTTAGCTTGAATCCCTCTCTTGGGACAAGCCGAGGGTTGAAAGTGAATGTTGGAATCAGGATGCAGGTTGTGGGAGGTGGGGAGGACCCGCGTGCTTTCCTGACTCCTCCTGGGGAGATTCCAGCCTGTAGGTCCTGGCAGAGACCCCCACGCAGGATTTCTTGACTCTGTAGCTCTATTGCTGTTTTAGGCTGGATGAGCCTTTGCTGTAGATGCTGTACTGTGCCTCCCAGGATGTTCAGTGGCCTCCCTGGTCTCTACCCACTAGATGCCAATAGCACTCTCCTAACTGTGACAACCGAAAATGCCTTAGTGGACAAAATCATCCCTGATTGAGAACCACGGCTTGAAGTCAGGCAGTATTGTCTGTTAGAACATTCTGTGCTGAGGAAAATGTTCCATATCTGCACAATACAGTACAGTAGCCACTCAGCTACCACTTGAAATGTGGCTAGTGTCAATGAAGAAGGGAACTTGTAACTTTATGTAAGTTTAATTTTAATTTAAACAACTGCGTGTGGCAGTGGCTACTGTGGTGGACAGCAGAGCTCTAAGGGACTGCTAAGCTCTGGTTCTGGCTGAAGGTGGGGGGAAGGCCTAGGCTGCAGCGTGTGGGACTGTGGCCTGGACTCTGTCTGCTGGAAGCCCCCTGCCTGTGGGCCATCCTGTGGAGATCCCCTAGCTTCATTCCAGGCTCTGCTGAAGGAGCCCAGCTTGTCTTCACTGGGGGGTCCCATAAGAAACACCCAGTTAACCCCTTGGTTTGTCAGATGGGGAAACTGAGGCTTAGAAGGAGCGTGGGTCATGTGTCTGAGGTCACACAGTGAGCAAGTGGCGGAGTTGGGACCAGCCCCGAATCCCATGACTCCTCATTTAGGAGGAAGCAGAGGCCTGGCTGGCTCTGACCCTGGCCCTGGTCTTGGTCCTGGTCCTGGCTCTTTTCTCCTCTTTCTGCCCTTTGCCCCCTGCATGCCCCACCCCCACTCCCACCCCAGCATATTCTGGCCCATTAGTGGGCAAAGAGGTAGTTCAGGGTCAAGGCCAGGGGACTGATCTCACGGGACCCTCCAGCTTTATGTCCCTGACATGGATGAGGGTGGGGCGGACTTGAGGGTGGGGGGCAGAGCATGGAGAATTTGAGGGCAGAGTCCAGGACAGGCTCACCGTGAACCCAAGATAGCCTAGAGCTGCCCTCTAGAGAGAAGGTCCGGAGTCCCCTTTGAACACCAAGGGTTGCCCTTTATGACCTCTTGCCATCAACCTGGGCAGATATTTCCTCTAAGAAACCCCCATACCACTGCATGGGGGAGAATTCCCATCCCTAGGATTAGGGCCCCAAGCCAGGTCCACAACCAAGGGAAGGAGGGGTGCCCCCAGAGCTAAACTCAAGTCTCTCCCAAAGGCTTTCAGCCCCTTCCCCCAACTCCTCAGTCCCACAGGTGGCCAGATACAAAGAGCATGGGTTTTGGCATCGGTCAGATCCAAGTCCAAATGTCAGTCTCATCATTCTCTGGCTGTATGATTATGTGACTTAACCTGTCTGAACCACAGCTTTGGAGGCAGGCTGTGAGATTTAGTGATGATATATCTGGCACATAGAAAATGCTCAATAAATGCTAACAATGATCAGGGCTGCCAAAGACAGTTAAGCAAGCTGTGCACTGCAAAAGCACACCACACTTTGGAAGACAGTCACACCACAGACCTTGTAGGTATGTATATTTGTTGTACAAGTTTCTGGCAGATGACATGAAAATCTCTTGTTTTAACAAAGTTGCTATAATATGACAGTTTTCTCATAGATGGAAGAAAGTGTTGGAGAAGTGGTTCTGTTTTTTTTTTTTTAATGTACAAAATTCCTGGTAGCCCTGGCTGTTATTCAACCTCATTTTCAACCCTGAATCTGTTTCTCCTCTGCTTTCATAGACCCTAACTCTTGAGCAAACCCCAGTTCTAGAGCCCTTTGTGGGCTCTAGCGAAGGCCAACCCATTCCCCAGGGCCTGTCTTATTCCGGCAAGAAAGGGGTGCCAGAAGCACAGCGCTCGCAGCCAGACAGCCTCCCTCTTGCCTTTTCTCTCTTGCAGGTTAACATGGTGGTCTTAGGCAAGTATCTGGGCATCCCCAAGCCCTACGGGCCCATCATCAATGGCCGCTGCTGCCTGGAGGAGAAGGTGCAGTCCCTGCTGGAGCCTCTGGGCCTGCACTGCATCTTCATTGATGACTACTTGTCCTACCACGAGCTGCAGGGCGAGATCCACTGTGGCACCAACGTGCGCAGGAAACCCTTTCCCTTCAAATGGTGGAACATGGTGCCCTGAGCCTGCCCCCACCCGCCATCCTCTCTGCCCTCTTGCTGGGGAACCCCGCCAGGGTGAGGGCAAGGAGCAACCACCTGGCCTCCATTCTCTTGGGGGAGCCTTGGCACTTTGCAAACATCCTGGCCCCCGTGAGCACCGGGACACAGGGATGGATCCCACCCACCCTCGCCTCTGGACTGGCCTACCCAACCCGAGAAGAACGCACATCATTCTTCCCTCGCCTCTTCCCCACCCACAGCCCCCAGAGGCTCCGGACCAACAATGTTAGCATGTTCGAGAATGGCTGTGGGTGGCCTAGGGAGATGGGCCCCACTTTGAATTGCTCCCCCTTCATTCTGATGCCTCCCTGGGGAACAAGGACAATAACTTTGTGTCTGCACCAGGAATGGGGCCCGGAGGACCCGGGGTCTGGTGTGCCAGGCACCAGGCTGCCTCTGCTCTCGGAAAGCTAGGAAAGGAGATCAGAAACATCCTCTGCCCCATCCGGATTTCTTCTCCCAAAGGGGGCCCAAGGCTGTGACACTTACCTCCACCCCCATCCAGCACCCTTCAGCTGTGTGTGGACAAACAAGGACAGAAAAACCCAGTGTCCAAGGGCCGATTTCAATAGAAAAAAAAAAAAGACAACAAAATTTTAATAACTGCCTCCAACCTCGGAAGAGTGATTGTTACCTTTCTGGAAAGACTTTAATTACCAGAGCCGGCTTCTCCCTCCTCAGAAATGCTGAGAGGCCAGTGTGAGGCCTGAGGACACACGAAGGAAGATGGGGCAGGAGGGGACGAGGTCAGGATGGCAGAGTGTGTGATGATGGATTTGGGGGCCTAGAGGTGTCCATGGCTCCTGGGCTGGGATTTTGAAGTCTGGATTTGAAGGGAGCTGGCGCTTCCAGATGTAGCAGGGGTGGGGGTCCAGATGTTAGAAGAGGGTGTGTGTGTTGGGAGGAAATCAGGTTCTCTCTGAAGGTGGAGTTTAATTTCCTTTAATAGTCTTTAATTATTCCCCTTCATTCTGCAGGCAGTGGGAGGGGAAGGCTTGCCTGGTCTCTCTCAGCAACCCAGGGACCCTGCACATGGCATGGGTTTCACCCCTGAATAAACCGCTGTGGCAGGCCCGTGTTCCCTCCCACAGTAAGGAAGACAGCTGCCACGGGAGGTTCATAGCCCTGAGCGCGGTCACTGAGACAGGCACAGACAGTCTGGTTCAGCTGGGCTGCAGGGCACGGGCAGGAGAAAGCCAGCCTACCCTCTTCCCCCACCGCCAGTGTGGTCATTGCACGGCAGTCAGCCCTAGAGCCTCTGCCCATCTAGGTTTTTGGTGGCCCCTGGGGAGCCTCACACTGAGCCAACTACTGTCACTCTTTTAACCAACAAAAGCTAGCCTGGAGCTGCTATGGTTAAAGTGGGTGAGCAGGAACCTGAAAATCCCCTTCTGGAAGGTTCTACAGAACTGCATTTGCAAGCTCCTGCTTTAACCTGAGCACCCTCTGCTCAGGATCATACCCCAGGCTGCACTGAGTCAAGAAGGAGAAGGAGGCTCTGAACGGGCCGGGGGTGTGAGCTGGGGTTGGGATTCCCCCGAGAAAGAGCTGTGGGTAGGAGGGGAGTGGGCATTGCAGAGATAGGGCTGGGGGTCAGGGCTACCCTGGGTGTGAGAAGCTCTGGAGTTGCTGCTGGGCCATCGAGGGGCCCTAGTGTTGGCTCTGAGAATGTTCTGGGTGACCAGTCACCTCCTTTCTGATCAATAAAAATGTCGACATGCATTTCTTACAGGGCTGTCTCCCCAGCCTGTTTGTTGGGTTGGGGAGGAGGGGAGGAAAGCGGAGAAGCCTGCTTCCAGTTCCACCCACTATGCAGCTGCTTGGCTCAACTTCTGCTGCCACAGGCAGACCCTGCTCAGCTGGGAGAGCCTCACAGTGCCATGGCCAGTGCCAGGCAGGCTGATTCAGCAGGATGACTGGCACATGCCTCTTGCTCTGGGGCTGATGGCCCTGCTGAGATGGAGATCAGATCGGGGGAGGGATGAGTCCTGCCTCTTCCTCTCTCCTCTCTTCCTTCAGCATCTCCTCCATCTCTCAGGGAGGACAGGTCGGGGAGGCAGCCTGGGTCCTATTAACAGAGGTGAGAGTTCCCCAGCAGGGCTAGTTCCCAGGGCCACAGGCCACTACAGTTCCCTTTCTGGTTTTTGTTTAGTTTTGTTTTGTTTGAGATTGAATCTTGCTCTGTCACCCAGGCTGGAGTGCAGTGGTGTGATCACAGCTCATTACAGCCTTGAATTCTTGTGCTCAAGTGATCCTCCCACCTCAGCCTCCTGAGTAGCTGGGAATACAGGCACAGGCCACCATGCCCAGCAAATTGCTAATTTATTTTTTACAGAGCTGGGGTTTTGCTGTTACCCAGGCTGGTCTCAAACTCCTGGGCTCAAGCTATCCTCCCATCTTGGCCTCCCAAAGTGCTGGGATTACAGGTGTGAGCTACTGTGCCTGGCCCAATTCCCTTCCATTTTTGCCTCCGAAGCTTCTAAGTTACCCGGCTTCAGTGGTCTGATTTTGGATGCTTAAAAATGTCACCCTGTCATCCTACACATTTGCTGCTGCCTCAAATTATACCCTTTGATACTCACTTTATTTTAGCTTTTGTTGTGGACTAAGAGGGCAAAAAGTTGCTGCCTGTTAGTCATTGACACTTTAGTCTGAGTTAACCACAAACCTGTTTCTAAAAGTTGGTATTAATGGGGGAGAAGTGAAGGCATGAGTCTCCTTCCAAAGGCACATACAGTTCTCTGAGAAGGAGGCAGGTAGTGGGCCAGCACCCCAGGGAAAGCCCCCACTTTCTGCATCTATTCTCCATCTGTGCTCACAAGTAGGCTAGGGAGACCAAGGCTTCCTCCTGAGCGCTAACTCTCAACCAGGGCTGACACAGCCATCAAGCCGTTCCTCAGCTGAAAACAGTGAGGCTGTCTCTTGGCCCAGCAGCCCAGCAGCTCTCCTTGAAAAGAACATCCTTCCCAGAAACTGAGATATGGAAATGACAATCTTAGGGTCCTGCTGAGGTCCTCGAACTGGTGCAGATGTCCCAGCTGGAGGTGCTGGGGAGCGGGTCCTGGTGTCCATCCTGCCTCAGGCTGTCAGCACTGCCAGGGAGAAGGGAGGAAACCTGTATTCAGTACCTCCTGAGCCTCCCCCAGGCAGGGCGCGTCTTCACTAGTATCTCCGCCAGCACCAGTGATTAGCTGCATTTTCTACAGATGAGAAAACCGAGTCTCCAAGGGGGGGGGACACTGGCACCCAAGGCCTTATTGTGGGTACACAGTGGAGTCTGCATCTGAACCCAAGACTTCTCTCCCCAGAGCCCTTGCTCCTGCTCTTCCAGGAGCCCGAATGCCCCCTCTGACTTCAGTTTTCCCACCTGACGACTGAGCCTTCCTACTCTGACATGTCAAGCTCCCCCTGGCTGGAGAGAGTTCTCGCCCTCATCATTTACCCCTTTCAGAGGTTTTTGAGATCTAATGACAACAACAGTAATACAGTAACGCCAGGCTCCATTCCAGAGCTCTACCAACGCTGCCCATGAGGCCTCACAGCAACCATTTTTCAGATGAGAGAAGTGAGGCGCGAACAATTAAGAAACTTGCCCAAGGTCACCCATCCAGGAAGTGGCTGAGGCAGAGCTGAAACCTAGGCCTGGCTCTAAAATCCATGCCAAAAAAAAAAAAAGCTGGTGTTTCTCAAAGGACACCAAAATGTGTTGGGGAGCTTATTAAAAACTCCAGAGGAGAGGGCCAGGTGCGGTGGCTCATCCCCTGTAATCCCAGCACTTTGGGAGGCTGAGGCAGGTGGACCACCTGAGGTCTGGAGTTCGAAACCAGCCTGACCAACATGGAAAAACCCCATCTCTACTAAAAATACAAAATTAGCCAAGAGTGGTGGCACACGTCTGTAATCCCAACTACTCAGGAAGCTGAGGCAGGAGAATCACTTGAAGCCAGGAGGCGAAGGTTGCGGTGAGCTGAGATCGCACCATTGCACTCCAGCCTGGGCAACAAGAGTGAAACTCCCTCTCAAAAAAAAAAAAAAAAAAAAAATCCAGAGGCCAGGCTGCACCCCTAACCTGCTGGATCAGAGTGGACAACAGACCTGGGAATCCGCATTTTCACCAGCTCCCCAGCAGAGTAAGAAAGCTCCCCATTAAATTATATTGTCTCTGAAAATGCAGAAAATGGAGGTGAGGGGGAAAGAAGCGTCCGAGACCGGTATCATATATCTCTGTACCCCTTCAACAGCACCTGCCCCCAACAGTTCCTGGTGCCTAGCCAGGTACCTGTGGGGACTTGCTTCCCAAGAAATTAACTTCCTGGGTGCCGGGGTCGGGACAACAGGTTCATATACAAATACTGGGTCCCTTCCAGCCTATCCTGAGCTCTCAGTTTTGGGAGGAGGCTGGGCTCTCATGACTGGAGCCAATGAATCGGCACCCTGGGCTGGAGGGGTGGGGCCAGGGGCTTTTAAACCTCATCCTAAGGGGCCTCGGGGGCAGTGTCGGGGTTGGCGGCCACAGCTAAGTCCAAGACCAGCATGTCGCTGCAGAGAATCGTGCGTGTGTCCCTGGAGCATCCCACCAGCGCGGTGTGTGTGGCTGGCGTGGAGACCGTCGTGGACATTTATGGGTAAGGGTCAGAAGTCTAGTGGTTTGCAGGCCCTTGGTGCTTACGCCCTTGAACCTTCCTCCCTTGGACCTTCCTCCCTGCAGGCCAGGCAGGGCTTCTTCAGGGCCCACTCCCCAGCCTTGGCCTCGGAACAGCAGCCAATCAGGGAAGCCTGGGTCCTCCTCTTGGTCAGCTGAGTTTCCTGAAGACCTCAGTCAGGGAATTTGAAATTCGGGAGGCTGAGCGGGGTAGAAGAGGCTTCAGTGGCTGAGCTCCAGACCAGGGGCTTGGAGGGGGCTGGTACTACAAAGATATGGCACTTTTCTGTGTCCAAGGGATCCTGCAGGTTAGGCTGAGGATCTGTCTGGGGCACGCAAGAATAGGAACAGGCAGATATCCTCAGCCCCATCCTGAGCCTATGAGCCTAGAAACAGAGCGTGAATCATTTTTTTTTTTTTTTTCGAGAGAGAGAGTCTCGCTCTGTCGCCCAGGCTGGAGTGCAGTGGCGCGATCTCGGCTCACTGCAAGCTCCGCCTCCCGGGTTTACACCATTCTCCTGCCTCAGCCTCCCGAGTTGCTGGGACTACAGGCACCCGCCATCTTGCCCGGCTAGTTTTTTGTATTTTTTTTTAGTTGAGACGGGGTTTCACCGTGTAGACCAGGATGGTCTCTATCTGACATCGTGATCCACCCGTCTCGGCCTCCCAAAGTGCTGGGATTACAGGCTTGAGCCACCGCGCCCGGCCCATTTTTACAAAATAGGTTAATACATAGCACTTACCATGTGCCAGGCACTGTTCTAAGAGCTTCACAAGCCTCTTGAGTTAACTTTCAAACTTTAATCTTGAATTTAACCCTTACAACAACCCTGTGAACTAGGTTTATTATTAGCATCATCTCATCAGACAAATGAGAAAACCGAGGCAGAGTGGGCAAGCCATTTGCTCAAGTCACACAGTTACTAAGTGGCAAAGCCAGGGTTTAAACCCGCTTGTGGTCTTACTCAAGAGTCTTATGGTTTTAGCTGCTCTGATACTTGGGAAATAGAGGTTTCCAACCTGATTTCCTCCAGACACTCAATAGCCATGCATTATGCCCCTACTGTGTGCCAGGTCATGCATTTAAGGCTCATGGTGGAGGGAGGTAAGGCCCTATCTTCTCTCTCTTAGGAAGAAAAGAGGGTTAGGGTAGGGTTTTAGGAGCTGGGCTCTGGGGACCACCAGGGAGCTGGCTTCTTAGGCTTTTGGGGAGTCTCCAGTTACCTGGCTTTGAGGTAATCGGGATATTGGGAGAGGAGGGTGCAGAACTGTGGGACAGCTCCTGCCTCCCAAGTCTCCCAGCCGTCTCCTCGGGCCAGGTTTCTCAACCGCAGCACTACTGTCATGGTACCTCTTTGTCATGGGGGCCGCCCTGTGCACTGTAGGATGGAGAGCAGCATTCTGGGCCTCTCTTTGCTCGATACCAGCAGGACACTCCCGAGTTGTGACAACTAACAATGTCCCCAGACATTGCCAAATGTGCCCTGGGGTGGGGAGCAAAATAGCCCACCCATTGAGAACGAGTCTCCGAGACTAAGACTCAAAAAATCAGGGTGAACTTGGGAGCAGCGATGGGGTTGCTCCAGGGCATTGGATGAGAGGGGTGAGGAGCTGGTCATGGGAGGGAACCAAGTCTGGAGCAGAGCCAGTCCAGGAAATAAATCCTGGTATTGGGTGGGTGGATGAGCAGTGAGGAAGAGGAAGGGGATTCAGTGGTTCCTGAAGCAAGGGGAAGCCACGGAGGCTGTGCCACAGGGGTAATGAAGAAGGAGGGGTAGCTGCCACTTGGCACCACTGTCTGCCTGCCATGGGGTGACTGGGCTGCGTGCCACGGGGTGACGCACCTGCCCCTGCTACCTCGTGCCTGTTGGGCAGATGTGTCTCCGGTTTGACTTGCCCCAGGAAGCCTGGGGCTGGCTCCTCCCCAGCAGAGCTTCCTTAGAGGATAGAGGATGGATTGGGGCGATAAGAGACAAAGGCCATAGCTTCCTGGAGTCACCTGAGCCACACTAGAGGTTTGCAGAGAAGGCCATGGGTGGGACAGTCACAGGGTGGGGGATAGAAGTTCCGGTACCTTCAAATGAGGGATTATTGGGCCCTGATGGCCGAACCCCCCAGGGGTGGGAGTGGAGAGCTCCTAGTTCGTTCATTCACACATTCTTCAAGTATTTCTTTTGAGTCTAGTGTGTGTACCAGTCAAAGCCTTGAAGGATGAGCACAGGCTCTGGGGACACACACAAGGGTGCAGAAGCAGCCCCTCCCCTCTGAGAGGCCGGCAGAGGCCGGACAACCTTCTTACAGGGGTGCTGGAGAAAGGACTCCTTTCTGAGAAAGGGAGCAGGACTGAGTTAGCTCTGAGGTCCCTCCTGGCTTGGAGGTGCTGTGATGTAACAATCCTGGGTGCTCAGCCTGCGGGCCAAGAAGAGAAAGGGCAGTAGGTGTGGTGGCTCAGTCCTGGCTCTGCAACTTCCCAGCTCTCCGACTGTGGGAAACTCCTTTAACTTCTCCGAGTCTCTGTTTCCTCACCTGTCACCTGGGGATGATAATAATATCAGCAATGACACTTAATGCCACTCCCCAGCAGTGCTGGCCCTAAGCACTTTCCATATGTTAACTAATTCTCACACAATTCTAAAGTGGGTACTGTCATCATCATCATCTTATAGATGAGAAAACAGAGGCACAGAGAGGTTAAACAACTTGCCCAAGGTCACACAGCCAGTGAGTGGCAGAGCCAGGATGTAACCCAGTTTGGCCTTACTTCAAAGGGCAGTTGGGGGGACTGAATGAGATTGTGTGTGCAAAGCATGTAACTAATACTGATTTGTGGTGAACATTCAGTTATGTTAACTGTCACCATTATCATCATCATCGGTTTAAGGCTTTGTCCTGGGCCTGTGGACAGCCTCAAGCATCCCCAAACCTGCCATATGCAAGATGTCTGGGGAACAGCCTCTGGACCATATTGGGAGAAGGAGCTGAAAAAAGATAAATTAGCATAGCTGAGTCAGGGCAGGCTTCCTGGAGGAGGGGCACCAATCAAAGCCTTGAAGGACGAGGACAAGCAAGTCTGTTGGGCCTCTCTATCTGTGGCAGTGGATTCAACTTTATCTTCTTGCCTTTCCATGAGTTGAAGATGACCCAGGCATGATATGGGGGCTTTTCTTTCCTGAGCAGTGAGTCTTAGGATGGGGAAAGGGAAGGAAGGGTACCCTGGTGCACTGAGCCATGCACTGGGCGTCTGGTGGCTCATTAACTCCTCCCTGCAACTGGAGGCAGGCTCAGAGGGATGGTGGTCTGACAAGTGCTATCCCTCTGGGCTGTAGGGCTTGAACCCAGATCCCATCAAGTTCCACAGCCCACGTGGTTTGCTTGGTTCCACACAGCTCTTTCGCAAGGCTCAAGCGTCAGCGCAAACCTTAGCACAAAGCCTTGGTGCAGGAAGAAAGCTGATTTCTTTCTTTCTTTTTTTTTTTTTCTGGAGACAGGGGCTCACTCTGTTGCCCAGGCTAGAACATGGTGCAATCTTGGCTCACTGCAGCCTGGACCTCCCCAGGCTCAAGTGATCCTCCCACCTCAGCCTCCCGAGTAGCTGGGACTACAAGCGTGCACCACCATCCCTGACTAATTTTTGTATTTTTTGTAGAGATGCGGTTTTGCCATGTTGCCCAGGCTGGTCTTGAACTCCTGGGCTCAAGTGATCCGCCTGCCTGAGCCTCCCAAAGTGCTGGGATTACAGGTGAGAGCCACCATGTCTGGCCTGGTTTCATTCTTAATGGGCAAAATCAAAATCCCAGGATGACCTCTGGTGGAGAGGGCCATCCTCAGGGCCTCTGTCATTGGTCCTCCAGCAGTAAGGACGGACTGGACCCACTCCCACTGGGCTTTCCCGTAACATGTGGAGATGCTTCCTGGAGTCTGTTGGGTTGTGGCTGTGCCTGTGGCTGAGGGGCCCGCGAAGCTGGTCACCTTTGGGATTCATCACAGGTGGCCTTGGAGAGCAGTCCCCAGGCTGGTTCAGTGAGACATCTCTGGGGTCTTACCCACCCCTTCATTTTTCGCTTGGGGAAACAGGCCATAGCGAGTTACATAGCGAGTTAGGGACAGAGCTAAAACTAGAAACCAGATCTTCCAGTTCAAACGAAGGATCTCTGACTATTGGTGAAGAGGAAACTGAGTCACAGAGGTGCTGAGACTCACCTGGATCGGAGGTCCTGGTGGGGCTTGTGGCACCTCTGTGCTGGCACACTTGGCTCTAAGGGCCCTAGAGCTCCAGGTGTTCTCAGATGCACATCTGTGTAGGCCCCACAGTCAGAAGGTCCCAGAAGGGTCAGGTCCCATCTACATGGCTGCAGAGGGGCCCAGCACACATAGCAGCCTGGAGGGCAGCTGAGTCTGTTCTCATGGCAGCCCAGTCACCTCTAAGAGGGTGCCACCTCGACCTAAGCAGGTACACAGCTCCCGCGCCTGAGAATGACCTCAAGTAGCAGCATATGAAAAGACAGAAGGCAGAGAGCCCACCACTAAGGTACCCCAGGCAGGTGTCTCCTAAGGGACCACACCTGGTGATGAGCCATCAAGCTCCTCTTTTCTCCAGCTCAGAGGTTCTCAACCCTGGCAGCGTGTTTCAATCACCTGGGGACCAAATGGATGTCCAGGCCCCACCTTGCGAAACCTGATTCAACTCATCTCTGAAGGGTCCCAGCACGTTAGGTTTTCCAGGATCCGCTGGGGATGAATGTGCATCTGGGGCTGAGAACCGCTGCCCTCGTTGGGAGGACAAACAGCTCATGTCACCCTGTCTCCGCAGAGGCTTCTAACGGAGCCAGGACCCTGGGTTCTGGTCCTAGTTCTGTCGCCACTCACTATGTCATCTTGAGCAACTTTCTACTCAACCCTGGGCCTCATTTTCCCCATATGGACCCTGAAGGGGTTGGCATAGAACAGTGGGTTTCAAGTTCCACTCATGGAGGCCTCTGAATCCCCTCGCTGATTTGACAAGGCAGCTTCCATTCTGTCGACATCGGATTTTGTTTGATGTGAGAGCTCTGACCTGCCTGTGCAGAGAGCTGGGCCCTGGGAGAGCTGGTGCATTTCTACCCTTTTAAATACGGGGGATTTGGAAAAAGGGTGCATGTGGCTGCCACTTTCCAGTGGTGGGGTGGGGCAGGGCCATCCAGGATTATGGTGGGACTGTGATTTCCTGAGCCTGGTTTTGTTGATGAGGCTGGCAGGGTCGGCGGATCTGGGATCCTTGCTGACTGGGGAGGGGCAGCTGGAACTGCCACCCAGAAACCCAGCTGCCTGGGCCTTGGTTTCCTCTGCTCCCACAGTGCAGCTCGGTGGAGACCTTGTTGGTCATCTTGTCAGCCTTTCTGTGTTCAGCCATGGGGACCTTTCCCATCGGTTTCTCAGCTCCCGAAATATCTGGTTTTGTTCTCCCAGAAGAGTCCAGGCCCTGAGTCCATGAAGGGAGAGGGTGGGTTTGGGTTTGCAGGGGAGTGGGGACAGAACTGGCGGTGAGTCCTGGCTCTGTCATTTACTAGCTGTGTGACTTTGGGCAAATCACCTGCCGTCTCCAAGGCTCAGTATTCTCATCTGAAAAGTGGGGATAATAGCACACATGTCATATGGCTGTGGGGGATGCCTTCATCACCAATGCCCCATCCTCCTCCTCACCATTGAAGAGGGTGATACAAGAGGGGATGGGCTCACACTGAGTCAACTCTACACGCGCTGGAGGGACCAGGATCCAGCATTTCTAAGACAACCTACCCTAAGCCGTGATTCTCAGATGTCAGTGAACATCAGAATGGCTTAAAGTGAGGTTCCAGCGCCCTGCCTGCAGCACTGTAAGAATCTACATTTTCAATAAGGTGGATCTGAGGTTGGCTACTTTTAGGGAGGCCAACTGTTCCTGTTTGTCTGGAACCTGGCAGGTTTTAGCACAGCAAATTCTGTATCCAGAGACAGCCTTAGTCCCAGCAAACCGATGCTGTCGGCCACCCTACCACGTTTTACCCCCCACTCACCATCTTAGGCTGGCTGTGCCATGGGAGCAGTTGAATTCTCGGGCTGGCTGGGAGGGTGTGGGGCTGGGAGAGCCCTGGACAGGCCTGTGTATGGAAGCCTCAGCAGGGGAGGGCCCAAGGCCCTGAGCCCAGGGCTAGACCAGAAGCACTGCCTAGAAAACCCAGAAGCCAGCATGTGGCGACTCAGCCATGCTGGCAGCTCAAGGTGGCCTGGAGAGGAAGGACTTTGTCCAGGTGGGGCTCCAGGTACTTCCCCTGTTCTCTAAGAAATGGGAAGCTAGATCCTCCCGCACCTGATGCAGGATCTCCTCCCAGCAGCTGCCCCTTTCATTTTCTTAACACACAGCTTTCATGACAGGCATGAGCACTGGACTGGGAGTCAGCAGCCCTACCTTCTAGTTGCTCCTCTTCTGGGCCTCAGTTTCCCCAGCAGTGAAATGAAGGCATGACTTTTGCTCATCCTGAGTGCTTTACCCACACTGGTTCCTTTCATCTGCTCCTCATCCCCACCAGATAGATGTAGATGCTGTGGCTGAGGGAGGCAGTCACTCACTCAAAGTCACACACCTAATGAGAGGTGGGACTGGGATTTGAACCCAGTTGCCTGGCCCCAGGGACCACAGGCTCAAGTACCTCACCATGGTTCCATCATGTTGCCCCACCTGATCAAGAGCTGTCGCTGGCTCCCCATTGCATAGGGATGAAATGAAAACAAGCTCATCGTAGCCTGAGTCTAAACTGGACCTCTTAAGGCTCCATGGTGAAAACACCTTCCCTTCACTTGTGTCTCCTCTTGGTGCCTTCCCTGGGGAACCTGCCCCAGCTGCCCAGCCCACTGTCTCATCCTGCCTCCAGACCCGTTTCCTGCACCCTCATTTACTTTAATAACCCCTTCCCTGTCCTGGGCCAATGGTGTTCCAAGCCCTTCCCATCTATTATCACACTTGAGTTTCATGATTGCCCATGAGGTTGGCCAAGTGTCATTATCCCACTTTATAGGTGAGGTTAATGGGCCCAGAGAGACTAAGTGATTTAGTCAAGCTCAGCTGGCTGATGTGTGAACGAGCCTGGTCTAGAACCTAATGCTTGACTCTGGTCCCAGCATCACCCGAGCCCTCGACTTCTGTGGACCCTCCCTTCCCCAACCTCAGATGTAGCCTGTTCACCTTCTGTGTGAAGCCCTTGTTCAGACCGTGGCCCTGGGGACCCTCCTGGACAGGAGGATCTTCACTGGGAATCCCCCAGCATCTCACACAGAGCCTGGCACACGGAGGGGCAAGGGCGCTGGGCTGAAGTACCCCACACCCAGGGGCTGGAGCCTGGGGACTGAGTGGGATTTTCATACCAGAAGGACCTTCAAGGGTGCTCAGCCCTCGCCCATGGACGCTCGGGGCCCAGGGAACAGCTTTGGGGTTGAGGAAGTTCCATAAAAAGTTTACAGGCTTCAGCCAGGCGTGGTGGCTCATGCCTGTAATCCCAGCTGGGAGGCTGAGGCAGGCGGATCACTTGAGGTCAGGAGTTCAAGACCAGTCTGGCCAATATGGTGAAACCCTGTCTCTACTGAAAATACAAAAATTAGCCGGGCATGGAGGTGGGCTCTGTTGTCCCAGCTGCTTGGGAGCCTAAGGCATGAGAATTGCTTGAACCTGGGAGGTGGAGGTTGCAGTGAGCCGAGATTGCACCACTGCACTCCAGCCTGGCCACTGCACTCTAGCCTGGGCGACAGAGCGAGACTCTGTCTCAAAAAAAAAAAAAAAAAAAGGCTTACTTGGGAGGTGGAAGTCAGGTGCCTCAGGAGTGGGGCTGAGGGTGTTCCCGAGGGTAGAAGAGGCTGCTCTTCCTACCTGGGTTTGTCTTGCTGTGTCTGTCTTTCTGACTCCCTGTCTCTGACTCTCCATCTCGCTGTGTCTCTCCAAGTCTCTCTGTCCCTATCTCTCTGTCTCTGTGTCTTCATGCCTCTCTACCTGGTTCTGCCATTTCCCCTGTGGGGCGCTGCCCAGGGCAGAACGGGCCAGAGGGCTCCACCAGCCCTGGAAATTACAGCCTTTGGGAGTAGGGTTGCCAGATAAAATAAAAGATGCCTAGTTAAAATTGAATTTCAGATAAATAATTAGTAATTTTCTAGTATAAGTGTATCCCAAATATTTCATGGGAGTTCCAAGCAGTGACTGACTGTTTATTTGAAATCCAAGTCCAACTGAGCATTCTGTATTTTTATTTGCTAAGTCTGGTAGCCCCGCTTAGGAGGAGAAACCGGTGTGTCTGTCCCTCCCGCCTGGTGAGGACACCTGACAGGGACCCGGACACCAGAGTGGGACCCGCCTGATGGAGAGAAGCTTGGGCTTGGTTTATTTCCCTTTTTATAAAAGAGCTGCTGTAAGATGTATCAGAATCATGCTGGTGGAAGAGTGAAGAGGGTGTTTTTGGGGAGGTCTGCCTTACTCCGAGGGAAGATGGGAAACGGGGGGAGTGGCCAGCTGTGAAAACTCGGGGAGTCCTGTACGTATCCCCGAGCCTCGTTTCCCCATGTGTAAACAGGAGTGATTATCTCATGCTGGGACTGCAGTGAGGATCAGACGAGCTAATGTAGAAAAAGGCTTGGCCAGGCCTGCTGTGGTACGGGCGCAGAGGCTGGGGGCTTTTTGTCTTACGGTATTGTTGTTATTACTACTCCTGGGGAGGTGGTGGGCAAGACTGTGGACTGAGGAGCCACATGGCTGGGTTTGGATCCCAGCCCCATCACAGACCTTGGGCAAGTTCCTTAACCTCGGCTTTCCCATCTGTATAATGGGAGACAGTAATAGATGGTGCCTCCCTTCTAGGGTTATTGAGAGGATTGCATAATGGGCTGGCACAGAGCATGAGCTCAACAAGTGTCAGTCACTGTTATCCCCCAGGGGGGTGCGTGCCGCTTCCTCCAGGAAGCCCTCCAACTCACAGTGGCCTCTCCCTACGTGGGTTCCCACTAAGCTGTGATCCTGTGGCCCTGAGCCCCATCTGGCTCCCCTGGACAATGTTGGTCCTCAGCTCCCCAGTGGGATCAACAGCTCTGGGGCAGTGCGGAGAGCAGTGGGTGGATCGGCCCAGCCGGGCAGTACCTGAGTGCACAGTGGGCATCCCACAGTCAAAGGATGCACAGGCTGGTTTCCAACGAGGAACCCCAGACTAGCAGGAACGAGGGAAATGCAATCTCAGGGCCAGGTGACATCACAGATACTTTAAACCTGCAATTAGTGCCTCATTGTCTGACCAAATCTGGCCAAGTTTCCCGGGTGACACTGCAGAGCTGTGGAAGAGCAGGGGCTCGGAGTCAGACCTGGTGCACACCTGGCTCTGCCATTTGATGCAACCTCAGGCTTGTCACTAGGCCTCCTTGAGCCTCAGTTGCTAATATGTCCAATGGGGATGATGTTGCTCACCTTACAGCTTGTAATAGTGGAGGAAGCTGTGTGTGCCAGATGCCTGCCATGCAGCGGGCACTCAACCAGATTGAATTCCCTTCCCAGGGAAGAATCCAAGGATATCTTCCCACCCACTAAGGAGACATGTGATGGGATCTGGGGTGAGAATTGCTCTTTTTAAAGCTCTCAGAACTGTAAGGGGCTCCACCCACCACTGGCTGGTGCTCACTGAGCTCTTCGTGCCCAGCCCTGCCCTGGGGATTTATCCAGCACATGGCTGGGTTCTGACTTCTGAGGAGCTCACCATTCTGGTGGGTGGTAAAGAAACTCACAAGGGAAATGTTAATGACATTAACACACAGGCTTAGAACGTCAGACTGTGTGTATGTTTTTTGTTTTGTTTTGAAACAGGGTCTTGCTCTGTTCCCCAGGCTGGAGTACAGTAGCTGGGATTACAGGCACATGCCACTACACCCGGATAATTTTTTGTATTTTTAGTAGAGACGGGGTTTCACCATGTTGGCCAGGCTGGTCTCGACCTCAAGTGATCTGCCCGCCTTGGCTTCCCAAAGTGCCTGACCTCAAGTGATCTATCCACCTCAGCTTCCCAAAGTGCTAGGATTAAAGGAGTGAGTCACCACACCTGGCCGACTGTATATGTTTGTGTGGGGTCCAGGCTTGACTCCTGGGAACTTGCTGTGAGGATCTGAGGGGCCTGGGTGGCCAAGGAAGGCTTCCTAGAGGAAGCAGGGCTTCAGCCAAAGTTCAAACATCTGAGCAAAACACACCTCCTTCAGCACCGCCCATGGCTGTCTGTCCTGCCCAGGTCAGTGCCTGAGGGCACAGAGATGTTCGAGGTCTATGGGACGCCTGGAGTGGACATCTACGTCTCTCCCAACATGGAGAGGGGCTGGGAGCGTGCAGACACCAGGCGATGGCGCTTTGACACAACTTTGGAGATCATCGTGGTCATGAACTCCCCCAGCAATGACCTCAACGACAGCCATGTGAGCTGGTCCCTGGTGGGGAGGGGAGAGGTTGCGGGGGAGGCAGCTATCTAGCTCTAGGAGGGCCCAACATTCTCTTTCTCTAGAGCGCAGGGCAGCACAGTGGGTAAGTGCCTGGCCTTGGAGCCATGCTGCTGGTTTTGAATCCCAGCTCTGCAAGTTACAGACACATACCATGTGTCCTTGGAAAGCCGTATCACCCCTCGGGGCCTCTGTCTGCCATCTGTAAAATGGAGTAATCAGAACCCCTGCGTCCTATCATTGCTGCGGAGTGCCACAGGAGCCAGTGTTGCTCCTTCTCTTGCTTCCCAAGACCCCGTGGAGAAGGAGTTGTCCCAGTTCTGTGGAGTTGGGTCTCAGTTTCCCCATATGTAGGCTGAGGGTTGATTAGGGGATCTCTGCCACTTTGAATGAAATAAAGAAGGCAGGGACAGGAGAGGGACACTGGTGCCTGAGGAGACCCCCTTCCTAGGTGACATTTCCCCAAGGTGCTTTGCTGTCCTTAAGCCACTCTCTTCCTGACCCTTTTTGCAGAGTAGGGGACATTTAACACATGGGAGAAATGAGTGGCCTTTAAACTTGGCACAAGTGATGTTCACTTCAAGGGCTGATGGGGACCAGGACTTGGAGGGTGGGAGTAGTGGCATCCACTCCATGTCAGAAGCGATGATTCAGAAACTGGCCCTTTAAGGAGCACTGACCACGTGCCAGGCACTGGGCAGCCATGACCGCATCCAGCCCTCACAGCAGCCCAGAGAGGCAGGGAACTGATGCCCATTTCACAGATGGGACAACTGACAACTGAGGTTCAGAGTAACTGTCCCTGGACCACATACTAACGGTCAGGAGAGCTAGAATTCAGTGCAGACCTGCCTGACCCCTGGGGGCAGTCTCCCTCCACCACCCCCACCTCTGTTCCAAGCTATGCATCTGAATTGAGCCTCTCCACGGAGCTCTCCACTGAGCTCCGTGAGGCACATGGTGCAGGACCCAGTGAACCCATTTAACAGGCAAGAAAACTGATGGAGAAGGGGCGTGGCTTTCCTGAAGTCACATGATCTAGCGAGTGGCAGAGTTGGTGAGAGTCAGGACAGTCCCAGGGGCAGTGCAAGAGGACCGGCCAGCCTGTGAGGGGCCTCACCTTGGTGCCGGTTGAACTGGGGATGGTGTGGGTACCCACCGCCTTGAATTCCTTGGCCATGATGGCTGGTGGGATGGAGGAAGTTCAGAGTCTCTCCCACTCTTCCCCCTGCCCGCCACATGCCCCTGCTCCTAATCCAGCCTTTGGCCAAGATCCTAGTAACTGTATGTTTGAGGCAAGCATCACTGCTGGTGATTGACACGTGGGGGTCAGTAATTGCAGGATTTAGGGGCTCCCAGGACTAAGGAGGTGAGTGGCCCCTGCAAGATCCTCCCCTCTGGCTGAAATTCAAACATCAGAAGCAGAGAGTTGAGAGACTCACATCAGGAGGGAACACCCCAACAGGAGGGTCATGCTTTAAAGGGAACTTGGATGCCTTGGATTCGTCTGCCTCCAACCAAATATCATCCTCGCCATCTTCATCCTCACCCTGTAACAGTTATTGGGTGCTCACTGTGGGCCGGGCATCAAGCTGCACATGCCCCATGCATGACTCCTTTCATCTTCACAGCCTCTAATTAGTCCTAAGGGGTAGGAACTATTATTATCCCCACTTTACAGTTGAGAAAACTGAGGCTCAGAGAAGATCAGTAACTTTTCCTGGGATATTCAAAAGTGGAGGATCCAGAATCTGGGCCCAGGCCATCTGACCCCAGAGCCCTGCATTTAACCACCCCCCACCCCACCAGATGCCACCTGCCCACTGATAACAGTAGCTGGTATTTCTTGGGCACTTCCTATGGACTCAGTCTTTTACATTTATCATTTCCAACCTGCACTGCAAGCCTCTGAGGTAGAGACCTGTAGAGGTAGAGACCTTTTCCCATTTTGCAGATGAGAAAACTGAGGTGGCTCACAGAGGTGAGAGGCCTTGGCCAAGGTCATAGAGTGCCCAGAGGTTCCAGGCTCAAGCCCAGGCCTGAGTCCCACAGACAAGAATGTTGGCTTGGAGAGTGACCCTAAACCCTGCCCAGTCCAAACCCTTTATTTTACAAATGACAAAACTGAGACCCAAAGGGGAGCAAGAGCTTGTCAAAAATCATGGAGTAGGTTATTGGAGGGACTGGGACCCAGGTCTCCAGAGAAGCTCTTACAAATAGCTCCCATTTTACAGATGTGCCAACCAAGACCAGAAAAATAAATGGCACAGAGGAAGTCAAAGAAAGAGCAAGGTTCCTGGGGCCCCTTCCCCTCCTTACCAGATCCCCAAGAACTATCTTTTGGGGCGGGAGCTCTTGGCTTCTGCTGGTATCACTCTGTGCCCAACTCTCCACAGGTTCAGATTTCCTACCACTCCAGCCACAAGCCTCTGCCCCTGGCCTACGCGGTGCTCTACCTCACCTGTGTTGGTAAGTTGGGGGCCATGTTGATGGTATGGCCAAGGGCACATTTTAAAAATTCAAGAAGTACAAAAGAGTATACATTGAAAATTAAACCTCCTTCCCTCCAACTCAAGACTTCTAGTTCCCCAAACTCAGCATTTTCCTAGAGATATGCTGTGCTTATATATGAAGGCACATACATACCTGTATATCCCCACTATTTTGTAAGCAAATTGAAGCATACTATAGACATGAAACTGGACCTTGCTTTTGCCAGCTTAACATTTTTCTGCTAAGCCTCCACAAATGAATACATAAACTCCATGCAAGATAACTCAGATGTTGGAGTTATCAGACAGGGCATGCAAAGTAATTGTGATTAATATGTTAAGAGTTCTAATAGTAAAAGTGGACAACATGCATGAACAGATGGGGAATTCCAACAGAGAAAAAATTGTTAAGAAAGAGTCAAATAGAAATGCTAGAAATAAAACCATAATAATAGAGATTTTAAAAATGCTTTTGAAGGTTTCACCAGCAGACCTCACACAGCTGAGGAAAGAATCAATGAACTTGAAGATAAGTGAATAAAAGTTACCCAAACTGAAACCCAAAGAGAAAAAAGAATAAAACAAACAAATGAAAAACATAAGAGATCTAAGAGCTCTGTGACAGTATCAAACAGTCTAAATTCAATGCAATTCCCATAGAAATTCCAACATGGCTTTTTTTTTTTTTTGATGGAGTTTCACTCTTGTTGCCCAGGCTGGAGTGCAATGGCACAATATCAGCTCACCACAACCTCCGCCTCCCAGGTTCAAACAATTCTCCTACCTCAGCCTCCTGAGTAACTGTGATTACAGACACATGCCTTCATACCCAGCTACTTTTGTATTTTTAGTAGAGACAGGGTTTCACTGTGTTGGCCAGGCTGGTCTTGAACTCTTGACCTCAGGTGATCTGCCTGCCTAGGCCTCCCAAAGTGCTGGGATTACAAGCGTGAGCCTCTGTGCCCAGACCCAACATGGCTTTTTACTTTAACTTTACAGAGCTGATCCTAAAACTTGTATGGAAGAGCAAAGGTCAAGAATAGCCAAGATGATTTTGATGAAGAACAAGGTGGAGGGATTCACAATTCCAAATATCAAGATTTTTTTTCAAGCTATAGTACTGGAGGCATTGTGAAATTGGTATAGAGCAATGGAGCAAATAGAGAACCCAGAGACAGACCCATGCTTGTGTGGCAATAAATGAACTTGGAGCCCTACCTCACACCATACTCAAAAATAAATTTCAAGTCAGTTAAAAATCTTAAGGTGAAAATCAAAATTGTAAAGCTTTTAGAAAAGAATATCTTTGTACCCTCAAGATAGTAAAGATTTTCTTTAACAAGGCAAAACAAAAGTGCAAAGACCATAAGGGGAAAGATTGCTAAATTAGACTGTATTAAAATTAAAAATTTATATGCAACAGACGACAAGTAAAAAGCCAAACTATGAACTAGGAGAAGAAATCTGTGATGCTGACTTAGTGCATATAGAATATGAAGAACTCCAATCAATAAGAAAAGGACGAAAATAATAGAAATGGGCAAAAACGTGAATAAGCAATTCACAGAAGAGAAAGCCCCAGTGATCAAAACCCAAATTAAAAGATGCCTAACTGAGCATTGCCAAGGTGGTGAAGCTGGGAAACTCCTTACAAAGGAGTGGGTGGGAGTTTGCTTTGGCTCACACACTTGAGAAGCAATTAGCAAAGAAGTTGAAAATGCTTTATCTGTAGGAGGCATTTTTTAGAAGCCAAACTTCTAGGTTATAGAGAATCTATATTTTTTAACTTGATAGATATTGCCAAATTGCTCTCCAAAAACACTGTATACATGTCTGCCAACTGCATATATGCTTTGCCAATACTGCATTATCAACTTTTTCCCTTTTTGCCAATCAGTTGGCATCTCACTGTTGTTTTACTTTGCCTTTCTTTAGTTAGGAGTGAGGTTGGGCATTCCCCATCTGCAGCCCAAATACATACACACGTGATCATTGGAAAATAACATAGACAGAAAAGTACATAAAGCTTTATTTTACATACATATGTGTATAAAACATATGTACACACACACACACATGAATAATTGCAAAGCAAACTGAAGAATAGCCCAGGAAATAAACCCAAGAGTAGCCCAAGAAATAAAACACTACCAGCACCTCAAAGTCCCCCTCAATGTCCCTCTCTGATCATAACTCCCTCCTTCCCCTACAGGCAACCACTATCTTGTGATAAGTATTTTCTTGCTTTTCCTTATGGTTTTATCTCCTGAATATGCATACCCAAATAACATGATCTCATTTTACCATCTGATTTTCTACAGATGCAGTCATATCATGTATATTCCTTTGTGTTGGGCATCTTTTGCCCCATGTTATGTTTGTGAGATTTATCCACTTGCTGCATGGTGGTTGAGTATCTTTTCACAAGTTTAAAGATCATTTCAGGCCACATGTGGTGGCTCATGCTTGTAATCCCAGCACTTTGGGAGGCTGGAGTGGGTGGATCACTTGAGCCCAGGAGTTCAAGACCAGCCTAGGCAACATGGTGAAATCCTGTCTGTATGAAAGATACAAAAATTAGTTGGGCATGGTGGCATGCACCAGTAGTCCCAGCACTCAGGAGGCTGAAGTGGGAGGATCACTTGAGCCCAGGAGGCAGAGGTTGCAGTGAGCCATGATCATGCCACTGCACTCCAGCCTGGGCAACAGAGACCCTGTCTTGTCTCGGAAAAAAAAAAAAAAAATCCTATCCAATTTATTCTTTCTTCTCTCCCTCCGTGCTCCTCACTGCTTCTTCTTTAAGAACTAAGAAGACTACTTTTTTTTCAGAGCAGGAAGATTGATCTGACCTCTTGAATGTTCCATTTGCATTGTGAAATCTCCCCCAGTCTCTAGGGATAAATGTTAAGAAGGTGGGATGGGGGTGGGATTTGGGGACTGTGAGTGGCTCAGAGAGGACACACAGTCAGTAGGTGGCAGAACCTGGGTTCGTGTTCACATCTGTTTGACACCGAAGTCCAGGTTGGAATGACACCCCATTCCAAGGAGATGAGGCGGCTTTATATAGACAAGAATGTTCCTGGAGACCTGGGCTCAGTTCAGGGAGTGCCTGGGACTGCAAGGGCTGCAACGATGCAGATAGGAAGTGGTCAGGGAAGGCTTCCTAGAGGGGGCAGCATTTGTCCTGGGCTTTTGCTGTGACCCTGCTTCTTGCCTCAGGCCTCTTTCCCCAGCCCAGAGGGTGCAGATGCCCTCACCTCTTGGATGATGTCTCCTTGGAAATGACTTGTCTTTGCCCAGCCCCAGACAAGCCCTGAGATCAAGGCCTGCCCTGGGCTCCTGGGAACCTTGTAGTGACTTGCCCTCCGCTTCGTCTTACAGACATCTCTCTGGATTGTGACCTGAACTATGAGGGAAGGCAGGACAGGACCTTTGTAGACAAGGTAAGCATCTGTGCCTGGGCCCAGGAAGCAGGAGTGCGTTTGGAGCTTGCTCTAGGTTGGGTTAAGAAGGGTGAGGCCATTACAGGTATCCCCCTGCCTCCCAGATGACGCTGAGGCCAAGGGAGCCAAAAACAGAAACCAGGCATGGCTGGCTGGGGATCTTCTTTCACCAGGAGAAAAATCATCACCAGGAATTATCAGGCATGGAGGTACCCAGCCCTGAGCTAGGCCTTGGTCTGTGGGATCAAGACCTTCTGGACTCATAATCTAGGTCAGGAGTGGGCAAACTTTTTCCATGAAAAGTCACATAGCAAGTATTTTAGGCTTTGTGGGCCATATGGTCTCAATTCTGCCATGATAGTGCGAAAGCAGTCACAGTTAATACACAAACAGATGTGACTGTGTGTGCCAATAAAACTTTATTTATACAAACAGGCAGTGGGCGTGATTTGGCCCACAGTTCATAATGTGCTGATCCTGACCTAGGCGAGAAGAAAAACCAAATATGAAACTGTTGAAGAACTTGGGACTCAATTGTGTTGGAACTTGGTGCCCTGGGAGTTAAAAGAGAAAGTCGAGGTGGGCTGGGCAGGAGAGGAAGGCTTCCTGGAGGGACGTACCCTTGAGCTGGGCTCTGAAGGGATACAGGAAGGATGGCATTCCAGGTGCAGGGAACGGCAGGAGCAAAACTAAGGAGGGTTTAATGGAGGAATGAGCACAGAGTAAGGCATGTGGTCCTATAGTCGGGAGGTTGCCTATTGAGAAAGAGGATGTTGGCTGAAGGCCCATCACAGACAGCCATGAAAGACAGCTCTGCGCTTTGGACTGGATGGTGTGGGCAATAGAGAGCCATTGCCATTGCCATGTCTTGAGAAGGTGTTTCGAGAACGCGGACCTAGCCTCACAGGGTGGGGTGGTTATAGGCCAGGCTGGGGTTCCTGGGCAGGGAGGCACAGGTCTCATCTGAGCCCTCATCACTGGCTATGTTTTGCCATTGACAGCGGCAGTGGGTCTGGGGGCCCAGTGGGTATGGTGGCATCTTGCTGGTGAACTGTGACCGTGATGATCCAAGCTGTGGTGTCCAGGACAACTGTGACAAGCACGTGCACTGCCTGCAAGGTGAGGCCGGGGCAGCCTGAGTCCCTGAGTGTCCAGGGTCACTGCTCAGTTACCCCTTGGGAGTTCCAACCCACCTGTGGGACTCTGAGGCCAGAGTCCAGGGGACAGTGCCAGCCTCCAGACACTCCTCAGTGCTCCTCAAAACCCATCTCAGGCTGGCAGCTGCCCCTCCCTAGTGTCTCTAGTGTCAGCAGGCACTCACATGCCAGAGCAGAAGCTCTGGAAATGAGCCACATAGCCATTCTCTTCCTCCAGGGGAGCAGAGGATGCTAGCATTGTTTGAGCACCTACTGTGTGCCAGGCCCTTTCCCCAGATTCTCGTTGAATCATCCAAATGGGACGGTATCATCACTCCAATTTAGAGATGAGGATGCTGAGACTCAGAAGCCAGGAGACTCCCTGAAGACGGTGTCTGATCCAGGGCCTCCCCTCTCAAACCCAAATCGGAGCCTCCTCCTTCTGCACCTCTGGCCCGCATTTCTGTGACACCCCACCTCTTGCTAAGTCCATCTGTCCTGAATTCCAGCCCCATGGAGAATGAGCTGCAATATTCCAGGGTGTGCTAGGTGCTGTCCATGGAAGAAGCCCATGGCTGCCTTCTGAAGTGGGCACCATTGGAGATGGGGATGCTCAGGCTCCAGAAGGGAGGGGCTTGTACGGTGTCACAGGGAGGGATGCTAGGACGGAGACCAGAACCCTCACCTGCGAAATGCCCCCATGGCCTTACCCTCCTCGCTTCTCTGGAGCCCCTGTTGTGTGTCAGACACCGGCTAGCTATGCCACACTTCATGTTTCTCTGGGCAATTGAGGAAACATGAGTCCAGGAGAGCACAGATGTCTTCGTGGTTTGTTCTCGATAGCTTCCAGGGTTTTCACAAAGCTGGGGCTGGGAGACCCAGGTCTTGATCCCCACTGACCAGGGGAGGGAGCCAGGCAGCAGAGGAAGGGGCCAGTGGCCAGGACTCCCCTGAGTCACTACCACTCTGTCTGGCTTCGCAGACCTGGAAGACATGTCTGTCATGGTCCTGCGGACGCAGGGCCCTGCTGCCCTCTTTGACGACCACAAACTTGTCCTCCACACCTCCAGCTATGATGCGGAACGGGCACAGGTCTTCCATGTCTGCGGTGAGTTTGTGCCACTCCCCCTTGCCGTCTGTGCCCTGTTGCCAGGTTGCCTGCCAGGGAACCTCGTCTTCCTGCCTTGGGCCATGGGCAGGTCCTGCTCACACTCTGGGAGATGCCTTGGTGGGTGGCGGGTCACAGTAAGACTAGTCAGAAGTGGGGGCTTTGGAACTGACGAACTGGTGCCCCCAGCACAGCACCTGGCCTGATGTCATTTTATTGGATGAATGAACTTTTCAAATACATTTTAAGCATATGTAGAAATTCTTATCAAAAATTTCAAACATACACAAAAAGCAGGCTGATGAATCCCCATATGCCTGTCATTCAGATTAAACAATTATCACTGTTTTGTCTGTCTCGCTGAAGTATTGTAAAACCAACCCCAAACACCATAAACTTCACCCCTAATTAATTCAGTTTGTATTCCCCCCAGATATAGATGGCTGCTGTTTTACATAGTCACAGTGCCAAATCACAAGAAATAAAGTAAGAATCTAAATGCCTTTGAGAAAGTCAAACTGTATACAAGTAATAAGATGCTTTTTATTTTTTTTGACGGAGTCTCGCTCTGTCACTCTGGCTGGAGTGCAGTGGTGCAATCTTGGCTGACTGCAACCTTCACCTCCCAAGTTCAGGCGATTTTCCTGCCTCAGCCTCCCAAGTGGCTGTGACTACAGGCATGTGCCACCACCCCCAGCTAAATTTTTGTATTTTTAGTACAGACAGGGTTTCATTGTCTTAGCCAGAATGGTCTCTATCTCCCGACCTCGTGATCCGCCCGCCTTAGCCTCCCAAAGTGCTGGGATTACAGGCATGAGCAACCACACCCAGCCACTTATTTTTTAAATAATGACAATGACATTTTTAAACTAATGACAATTTTTAAAATAAAGACAATATGGAAATATAGAAAATGAAACCTGAGAGTTCTCTACCCCATCTCTAAATCTGACTTTTTTATTTTATTTATTTATTTATTTATTTGAGTCAAGGTCTTGCTCTGTTGCTCAGGCTGGAGTGCAGTGGCGTGATCTCAGCTCGCTGCAGCCTCCACCTTTCAGGCTCAAGCAGTCCTTCCACCTTAGCCTCCCAAGTAGCTGGGACTACAGGCATGTACCACCACACCCTGCTAATTTTTGTATTTTTTTTTTTTTTTTTGTAAAGACAAGGTTTCACCTTGCTGCCTAGGCTGGTCCTGAACTCCTGGGCTCAAGCAGTCCACCCGCTTTGGCCTCCCAAAGTGCTAGGATTATAGGCGTGAGATGCCACACCTGGCCTAAATCTGACTCTCACTGTTAACGAGTTGGGTTGTGCACTTCCCAACTTTATCATACATACTCTCCTGCATGTGTCCATATGCTGCTTTCCAACCGGCTTCTTTCACTGAGTAATAATCCCACACGTCTTTCCTGGTATTTATTGAGCTCCACTTCATTCTTTTCCACTGCTGTATAATATTCCTAAGCATAGAGGTGCTGTGACTTACACAGTTCTCTGAACATCATAGTGGTTTGCAGTGTTTTGATTTTATAACCGTGCAGGTTGCTTGAGGTCAGGGGCTTTGTTCAAGTCCAGAACCGTGCCCCATGGGTGCATTGTAGTTGCACAGTAAATATTTGATGAATTAATGAGTATCGAGCACTCTTGTACAGAAATATTATGTGAATTTGTACCTTTTATTGTTTGTTTGTTGTTTCGTTTTTTGTTGTTTTGTTTTTTGTTTTTTGTTTTTTTTGAGATGGAGTCTTGCTCGGTGCCCAGGCTGGAGTAAAGTGGTGTAATCTCGGCTCACTGCAACCTCCGCCTCCCAGGTTCAAGCAGTCCTCCTGCCTAAGCCTCCTGAGTAGCTGGGATTATAGGTGTGCACCACCACCGCCCGGCTAATTTTTGTATTTTTAGTAAAGACAGGTTTTCACCATGTTAGCCAAGCTGGTCTTGAACTCCTAACTTCAGGTGATCCACCACCCTCGGCCTCCCAAAGTGCTGTGATTACAGGCATCAGCCACCGTGCCCAGCCTGTAGATGTATTTTTGTAGGAAAGATACCTAGTAGTGGAATTTTTGGGCTGGGGTAAACATTACTTTGTTGGATGCTGCCAAACTGCACTCCAAAAAGACATGAGCACCAGTCTTAGAAACGAAGATCCTTTCCCCTAGCCGCGCCCCCACTGTATATTACCTGTCCTGTCCTTTGCCAGTGGAGGTGAAAGGATGGAGTTGTTGGAGGACTTGGAATTTTTGGTGAAACTGCAGACCTCTTCCTGTGTCCCTCATATTCATGCTCCCTGGGCCCACAGGGAGTCACAGCCACCCCTTCCCTCCCCTTTCAGGTCCTGAGGATGTGTGTGAGGCCTATAGGCACGTGCTGGGCCAAGACAAGGTGTCCTACGAGGTACCCCGCTTCCACGGGGACGAGGAGCGCTTCTTCGTGGAAGGCCTGTCCTTCCCTGATGCCGGCTTCACAGGACTCATCTCCTTCCATGTCACTCTGCTGGACGACTCCAACGAGGTAGGGACAGAGGGGGTTCAAGAGGGGGTCCACTCAGGACCAGCGTGGGCAACATGGTGAAACCCCATCTCTACAAAAAAAAAATTAGCGAGACATGCTGGTGTGCACCTATAGTACCAGCTACTTGGGAGGCTGAGGTAGGAGGATCACCTGAACCCAGGGGGGTTGAGGTTGCAGTGAGCCATGATCACCTCACTGCACTCTATAGCCTGGGCAACAAAGTAAGACCCTGTCTCCAAAAAATAATAATAATAAAGGGTGGTGGGGAGGGCTCCATTCCTAGTAAGTCTACCAGGCACCACTGGTGTGAAAGACTCCAGACTTCTTGGCCCTCCCTCTGGTTCATTTCCGTCTTGCAGAGAAGCAAGGGGCTTTCTTACAGACCACAGTGGTGGACTCAGAGTCCCCCCAGGCCTCTGGACTGCAAGTCCAGTGCTCTTTCTCCCCTGGTCTGCCCCTGCAGGATTTCTCAGCATCCCCTATCTTCACTGACACTGTGGTGTTCCGAGTGGCACCCTGGATCATGACACCCAGCACCCTGCCGCCCCTAGAGGTGTACGTGTGCCGGTGAGTCTTGGGGCAGTGGGTAGCCCCTCTGGCCTCCAGGCCCCGGCTCCATCCTGAGCCCCTCCTCCCTGGGCTTCTCCATAGTGTGAGGAACAACACGTGTTTTGTGGATGCGGTGGCAGAGCTGGCCAGGAAGGCTGGCTGCAAGCTGACCATCTGCCCACAGGCCGAGAACCGCAACGACCGCTGGATCCAGGTAACCACACCCGCTGGGCAGGGCCCGGCCAGGACACCATCCTGGAGGGAAAGGCCTTCATCTGGAGGCCTCCGAGAAACATCCAGGAGGACCTGGGTGCTCCCCAGGGAACTTGCTGCCCTTTCTAATGTGAGACCTAGAGGCCTCTCTCCAGAACTTTCTGGAGACCCAGACATACGCTGATGCTGGATCTCCAGAACTTTCTGGAGACCCAGACATACGCTGATGCTGGATTCAACACCCATTCACCCACTGGATCTGGGCTAGGCACTGGGCTAGGCCCATAGGGGTGGCGCAGGTGTGAGACACACACTCCTTGCCCTCAACAGCTGAGGCCAGTGGTTCTCATCAAGAGGTGATTTGTCCCCATGAGACGTTTGGCAGTTCCTGCAGACAGCACACAGGACAAGCCCCCACAATAACATCATCCAGTCCCACGAATCAGCAGTGTCGAAGCTGAGAAACCCTGGTGTGCAGAATGATGGCTACAAAAATACCTACTCCTACCATCTAGGGTGTAGCTCGGGCAACATGGTGAAACCCTGTCTCTACAACAAAGTTAAAAAATTAGCACGGCATGGTGGCGTGTGTCTGTAGTCCCAGCCACTCTGGAGGCTGAGGTCAGAGGATCACCTGAGTTTAGGAAGGTCAAGGCTGCAGTGAGCTGTGGTTGTGCCACTGCACTCCAGCCTCGGCAATAGAATGAGACCTTGTCTCAAAAAAGAAAAGAAAAGAAAAGAAAGGAAAAGGAAAGGAATGGAACAGAAAGGAAGAGGGAAGGAAGGAAGGAAGGAAAGAAGGAAGGAAGGAAGGAAGGAAGGAAGGAAGGAAGGAAGGAAGGAAGGAAGAAAAAGAAAAAAAAAAGATCTAGGGTGCAGAGGCTGTACCAGCAACGCACCAGCAGGGTTTAGGGGATGCGGCATCACCTCTGCCCAGGGAATCAGGGAAGACCTCTGGGAAGGAGAGCGTCTGAGCTGGACCAGACTTGGCAGATGGGTGCACATGACTTCTGCCATTTACGCAGCATTTTCTGCAGGCCAGGCATAGCATCATTTCTTGATAACCTCCTGCAAGTCCACCATAATTCAGTAGCTCTTAGGGGAGCATGACTGGGCCACAGAGCTGGTATAGGCAGTGCTGGGACTCAGGCTGCCAAGTACCAGGCTATACAGGGTGGTGATCCTGGCAGAGACAAAGCATGCGCAAAGGCCCAGGGTGGGAGGCAGGAGAGAGAACGCTGTGTGTTCTCCTCTGTCAGGGCACTGGTTCTGAGAAAGGCAAGGGTTGAGGTGGGAGACCTCGAATGCCAAGTTAAGGATCTTTCCTGTTAGCTGGAGGTCAGTCCAGTGAGAGGGTTTGGGGCAGGACTCTGGGGCAAGATGGGCTGGGTTTAGAGCCTGGCTGTGCCACCAACTGACTAGCTGTGAGCTTTGGGACAAATATTTTTTAATTTTTATTTTTTTAATTTAATATATTTTGAATTTATTTTTCTTTTTGGAGACAGTATCTCTCTGTCACCCTGGCTGGAGTGCCATGGAGTGATCACAGCTCACTGGCAGCCTCGAAGTCCCAGGTTCAAGTGATCCTCCTGCCTCAGTCTCCTGAGTAGCTGAGACTACAGGTACAGCCATCAGGCTCAGCTAATTTTTTGTAGGGATGGGGTCTTGCCATGTTGCCCAGGGTTGTCTCAAACTCCGGGCCTCAAGCAATCCTCCGCCTCATCCTCCCAAAGTGCTGGGATTATAGGTGTGAGCCACCACACCCGGACTGGATAAATAATTAGACCTCTTAGTTCCTCATTTTCCTCATCTGTCACATGGGGTAATTATGGCACCCACGTCAAGCGTGTCATGAGGATGAATGGAGTTAATGTTTATAAAGAGTTTAGGGCAGGACCAGTTCATTCACACTGGGCCATCTTTTCCTCCAGAATCTGAGGGGTGAGGACTGACCTGGGCACATTTATGGATCTGAGAAGGAGGCATATTTGTACCCCCACAGGGCCCCTCAGCCCTGTCCAACTCAGGCCACCGTGGGGGCTTCTCTGTGTTCACCTGCCCTGGCCCAGCACTCATGGGGACACCCCCAAGGTCATGTCCATGTTCTCGTTCACCTCCGGCCTCTGTCTTGCTGTGTGACCTTAGACAAGTGCACCCCCTCTTTGAGCCTCCAGCCCCTCCTCCAGTCAGCAGGCACCCTGACCTCGGTCCTCTCCACGTCCAAGCGCAAAACATGCTTGGGACAGGGGTCTTGGTGAGCAGTCTGCACAAAGGGCTCAGAGCCGAGCCAGCAGGGGCAGCTGTTGACTGTCACAGCTGTGCGTCTCTCGCCTCTCCTCACTTGCAGGATGAGATGGAGCTGGGCTACGTTCAGGCGCCACACAAGACCTTCCCGGTGGTCTTTGACTCCCCAAGGAATGGGGAACTGCAGGATTTTCCTTACAAAAGAATCCTGGTGAGTGGTCCCCAGCTGCAGCCCACCCGTGAGAGCTGAGAGGCCTTACCCCAAGGGCCACACTGGGGTGTGGGGTACAGAGGGCAGCAGTGGGAACTGTGCTCTTCAGGGATGAGGATAGGGTTGCCAGATAAAATGCAGGAGATGCCCAGTCAAATGTGAATTTCAGACCAGCAACAGGTTAACTTTTTGGTGTAAGTATGTCCCAAATATTGCATGGGATATACTTACACTACAAAAAGTTGTTTATCTAAAATTCAAAGTTAATTGGGCATCCTGTATTTTTATTTACTAAATCTGGTAGCACTAAATAGGGGAAGCAGGATGGTGCACATGTTCAGAACACAAACTTTAGAGTCAGAACAACCCTGCTCCATTACTTACATGCTGTGTGATGTTGCGTGAGTTACCACCACTCTCTGAGCCTTATTTTCTCATCAGTAACAATGATATTTAGGCCCTGGCCTCACAGGTGTTTGTGAAGCGTCTCATCGTCACAGTACCTGCATGGAGGGAGTGTGTGTGCGCACATACCACCGTTAGCTGGTATCATTATTGTAATTAAAAAGGATAACAGGGAAGGCGATGGTTGCTAACTAGGACCTCCTGAGAAAAGAGGAGTGACTTGCTTGGTGCCATAAAGAACAGAAGACCCCTCCAACCCCCTCACTGATTACACAGATGCTAGGAGCTCGCTCTCCTGACCCTTGATGTTGTCGAAGTTCCTTCTGAGAGATAACCCTGGGGAGGTCTCCCCTTCTGTAGAGTTCAAAGACAGAAGCCCAGAGGGCCATCAGCAGCCTCTTGGTTCCCACAACTGGCCACTTGGGCTGCCACTTGCCCTTGGTCTGAACTTGGCAGGAAGGCTGTGTAGGTAGGGGGGTGGGGTGGCCATCGCCTCAGGCTGCATGTCCGATGCGGAGTGGTGGAGCGACCAGAGCGCCCCCTGCTGTCTTGCCGTGATAAGGCAGCAAGGCCAGAGAGTCCGAGCACTTCCCAACTTTGCCTGCTATGCGTGCACGCACGAAATTTTGACTGGCTCAGATCCCCCACCCACCGCCAATGACTCTGTATTTCCATCTGAAGAATGGATGGCCTTTCCCACCCTGTCTTGAAGGAGCTCAGAACCCAGCAAGTTGGTTCAGGCTCTTCCTGGTACCCTCCACCCCGCCTAACTTGGTTTCCCTCTCCAGGGTCCAGATTTTGGTTATGTGACTCGGGAGCCACGCGACAGGTCTGTGAGTGGCCTGGACTCCTTTGGGAACCTGGAGGTCAGCCCCCCAGTGGTGGCCAATGGGAAAGAGTACCCCCTGGGGAGGATCCTCATTGGGGGCAACCTGCCTGGGTGAGAGAGTGACAGGGAGTGGAGTTCCTGGGGTGGAGGCTGAGGGTTGGGGGTGGTGATGATGTTGGAGCAGGGACCATTCCACTCCTTGAAGAGAACCAGAAGCAAGGAGTGATGAAATTATACTTCCGGATGTAGCGGGGGTGGTGGGTGTTCACCAGACACGGTCCACACTTACCTCGGGGACTTTGAAACCAGAGAGAGCAGAGACCTAAGAGATCATTCGGTCCAACACTTTTATTTTACAAGTGGGCCCAGAGAGGGTAAGTGAGTCACATAGAAAGCAAAGTTATAACTAGACTCAGGTTTTCTGATTCTGAAAATAAATAGATGATACTAGTAATAGTCAATTAATAGTAACAGAAGAAGACCAGGCATGGTGGCTCACGCCTGTAATCCCAGCACTTTGGGAGGCCGAGGTGGGCAGATCACGAGGTCAGGAGATCGAGACCATCCTGGCTAACACAGTGAAACCTCGTCTCTACTAAAAATACAAAAAAAAAAAAAAAAAAAAAAAAAAAGTTGAGCGTCGTGGCGGGCACCTGTAGTCCCAGCTACTTGGGAGACTGAGGCAGGAGAATGGCGTGAATCTGGGAGGCGGAGCTTGCAGTGAGCCGAGATCGTACCACTGCACTCCAGCCTGGGTAAGAGAAGGAGACTCTGTCTCGAAAAGAAAAAAAGTAACAAAAGAAAAAGTTTCCATTCCCAACAGTCCTGGGAGAAAATACCTTTAGGTAAAAGCTTGTTCATACTACCATGTAAATGGTAATATCATTTTTTACCACTGGTAAAAATATCATTTTTACCAAAACAAATGATATGTTGTTCAGTAGTGACATAGGGGTGCTGATGGAAAAGGAATCCTATCGTATTGGTTACTTGCTGTGCACTAGACCAAGACATTGAGCTAACCAAATGCAACAAAGCTGTTAGAACAGACTTGGGATCAAATAATGAATGAATCCAGAGTCAAGCTTTACAGGGGACTCACTGCCCTCAATACATAATCCCATTAAAAGAGGAAGCTGGACCACGCCCTTAGATACATTTTCCTAAAGATTGAACATGGGGGTGGAATCTGTCTCTTGGAGAATGAGAACCTGGTGTGAGGGTGGTTCTGAAGATTTTCCTGGATGGTGGGACCTGGTGGGTCATTGCCCTGGTATGACCGACCTGTCCTGAGTCTGCCTCATGCAGAACTCACCCTGAGTGGAATTTTAAAATATACATATCTGACTGGGCACAGTGGCTCATGCCTGTAATCCCAGCACTTTGGGAGGCCGAGGCGAGCAGATCACTTGAGGTCAGAAGACCAGCCAGCTAACATGGTGAAACCCCATCTCTAGTAAAAATACAGAAAAATTAGCCTGGCCTAGTGGTGCACTCCTGTAATCCCAGTTGCGTGGGAGGCTGAGGCAGGAGAACCCCTTGAACCTGGGAGGCGGAATTGCAGTGAGGCAAGATGGTGCCACTGCACTCCAGCCTAGGTGACAGAGTGAGTTTCCATCTCAAAAATAAATAAATATATATAAAATAAAATACACATATTTATTATCTTTCCTGTTTATAAAAGTAACGCATATTTTTTGTTTTTTAAAAAATCAGATATTGCAGGAATGCTAAATTCTTGTCATTTTATTTCTGCATGGAGTCTTTTTAGTTAAGCGACTTTTTTTTAACCTTGTGGGTCCCAGGTCAAGCGGCCGCAGGGTCACCCAGGTGGTGCGGGACTTCCTCCATGCCCAGAAGGTGCAGCCCCCCGTGGAGCTCTTTGTGGACTGGTTGGCCGTGGGCCACGTGGATGAGTTTCTGAGCTTCGTCCCTGCCCCCGATGGGAAGGTAAGAACGTGGTGCATGACGTGTCTCTCCCTGGCATCTGGGGCAAGAACTGAGCTCCGGGGACGCCACACCAAGGCAGGAGGCTCAGCCGAATCTGTTCTCTGCACACAGGGCTTCCGGATGCTCCTGGCCAGCCCTGGGGCCTGCTTCAAGCTCTTCCAGGAAAAGCGGAAGTGTGGCCACGGGAGGGCCCTCCTGTTCCAGGGGGTTGTTGGTGGGTAACAGCGCCATGTCCCTCCTTGCAGCTTGCCTGCCCCTCACCCAAATTAAGACACATTATGGCTTGAGATGGGGAGGGCAAGTTTTAAAGCAGGGGTGTGTCCCCAAATTCAGGGCTTCTCACTCCTGCCCCAGCACACTTTGCTTCACCAGATACCACTGCCCACGGCTGGGGCCAAGCTGAGGCGGGCAGCGGGGTGATGGAAGGTGGGCACGGACTGAGCAGGGATATAGTGGCTTCCCAGGCAGGAGACCAATGCAGTCACACTGTGGAACTTTAATGTTCTGCAGTTACTGTCCTGAAATCCT
>NW_012114253.1:5244642-5253577 GCF_000951035.1 Colobus angolensis palliatus | reverse complement strand
TGAGCCACCACACCTGGCTGTCCTGAAATCTTAATTCTGTTTTGTGAGGTCTGATGGATCAATGGAGCGTCTATGGGGCTTGGAGCCTCTGCTCAGGCATAGTCCTGTCTCCCAGCCTCCCTGCCTCCCTGGCACAGATTATCTGCTGCCTACTTCTGTGCTCCCTGGAGCCCCAGTGCCAGGCCTCCCCATCTTTGTCACTGTCCTGAGATGCTGCAGCACTGTGCCCCCAGCAGGAGCCTGGGCATGGGCACTTGGGAGGGGTAAGTGTCCCACCCAGCCTTGCTCAGGTACCCAGCACATACCCAGAGGCCACAATACTCTGGAGGTCGCCCATTTGCCTTGGCTTGGGGTGGCGGGCCTGTGGGAAGGAGAGATGCCAGGCTGGACCTGCTGGCCCCATTCCAGGGCACAGCATGTGGGTCTCACAGCAGAGGCATGCCCAGGCACAGCCCACTGGGAGCTAGGCCTCCACTATGAGGCCCACAGGCCAGGCCCTGACACCAGCAAGGGTCTGCCCAGCCCCAGGCGTGTCCCTGGCAATGTGAAATAGCAAATAAAAACCACCTGAGAAGTCAGGAGAGCGATTCGGGGAGTACCTTTAATGGTACTCTTTTCTCTGCTCTTTAAGCAAGGAGCTGGCATTTTCTTTTTCTTTTTTGAGACAGGGTCTATCAGCCAGGCTGGAGTGCAGTGACATGATCTCAGCTCACTGCAGCCTCAACCTCCCAGACTTAAGCGATTCTCCCACCGCAGTCTCACGAGTAGCTGGGACCACAGGCATGCACCACCACGCCTGGCTAACTTTTTGTATTTTTTGTAGAGATGGAGTCTCACCATGTTGCCCAGGCTGGTCTTGAACTCCTGAGCTCAAGTGATCTGTCTGTCTTGGCCTCCCAACGTGCAGGATTACAGGTGTGAACCATTGTGTCTGGCGAGGGCCCACTTTTTTTTTTTTTTTTTTTTTTTGTGCACTGGAGGAATTTTGAGAGAGCTGGCTGGACTGGAGTCATCATCTGGCAAGCTTGCTGGAACGGTTCTCAAATTCACTCCCTTTCCAGCCCCAGTGAGACTGCATGAGTCCCAGAGGATCCTCCCTTTCTCAGTGACCCCAGAGGTCACAGGGCAAAGACCCTTTGGCAGGCAGAATCGTAGGTTTTCTTGGTCCCGTGGCCTCAGGGGAGGCATGTAGCATCCTAGACCAAACACAGCTCAGAGAGAAAAAAACTCCTTTAGAACTTAGATGCTCCCAGGTATAATAACTTCCAAAGTCCCCTTGCTCTCTGTTTGCTAGCGTTAACTTCTTCCAACACAACCCTGGAGACCCTAGCAATCGAATGGAAGAGAAATAGTCTTTGTGGATCCTGTTGCTCCCAAAGGGACCCTGACTAGACTCTGGTGAACCTAGAGTAAGTCTTAGAAATCCTTAAATCCAAATTATGTACCAGGCAGGGAGAAATGCCACCTTCCATCTTTCCTGGGAGAACCATGTTTATGGTGAGCAAGACCCAGGAATGGGTTGAACAAAGTTCTTCCAACCTGCCCAGCTGGGAAGGGAGCGTGGGAGAATTCACAGATCGCAGGCCACAAGCAGCCACCCCACCCTCGAAGGCTGACACTCAGGCAGTGACTGTGGCGATTAATTATACAGACACAGAGGCCAGAGCGCTTATTAGGCACTTCAGTGTGCCAGGCCTCACGCTGTGTGCATCACACGTGTTACCTCATTTGATCTCACGAGAGCCTGTGGGATGACCATCACCACCTTTATACCCAAGAATGTGAGGCTCAGAGAGGGGACGTCATGGGCCCAGAGGTCTCAGCAAGATTGCAGTGGAGCTGGGACTGGACCCCAGCTGCCTGCCTTAAACTGGAGTGAAGCGGGTGTTGGGCCTGCAGATGGGTCCGGGCAACCCTCTCCTTTCCCTTGGTCAAGGCTTGAGACCCTGTGCGGACCCTGGGCTTGGGTTTGAATCACAAGCCCCCACATATCCTACCTGTGTGACCCTGGGCAAGTCTTCTGACCTCTCTGAGCCTCAGTTTTCTCATCTGTAAAGTGGAGATCATAATGCATACCTTGTGGGGGTCACCATGAGGGTTAAATGAGATGCTGAACGTGGGCACTGCCCTCGGGACCTGCTCATGGTAAGCGCTTACTGAGTGGCAGCATGAGGATTGTGTGCCATTGACTCTAGCCTCCCCTTCCCTGTTCAGTCTCATCTCCATGGGCACCCATCAGGCTGAGAAAATCTGGGCCCCTGGGAGGTCCCCATTTCATGCAGTCACTCCTGGAGGGCAGGGTTGGGGCCTGATGGTGTCCGAATCCCAGGACTGGCTGGTTCGCTGCTCAGTGAACCTATAAAACCTGACTCTGATGGTGGGTGGGTGGGCAGCCACTGACCCAGCTCCCGGCTAAGCCAAAGCAAGAGGAGTCCTCATGCAGTGCCCTTGGGCGGTTGTAAATTTCCAGTGAAAGGCATTACCACTTCTGGTGAACTCAAATAAAGGTCTAAAGTTCATCCCACTATGGGAACCAGACCCTCCCACTCCTTACACACCCAGATGTGCACAGTGGCCAAGACAAGCTCAGATAGGTGGTGCCCACCCAAGGCCCGGGAAAGTCAGAGGCTGCTGACTCGGCAAGACCAGTAGCTGTGAACTTGGCTCCTGCCTGTCTGCTTCCCTAAACAGGGGGTCCTCATGTTGGTGCTGTCCCTGTCCTTCCCTTTCATCTCTCTCCTTCACAGATAATGAGCGGGTCAAGACCATCTCCATCAACCACGTGCTCTCCAATAAAGACCTCATCAACTACAATAAGTTTGTTCAGGTACAAGGGCTGTGGTGTACCTGTGGGCTGTGATTTGGGAGCAGGCGGGCCTGGAGGCAAGGATGGGATACGGACATCTAAGGCTTACTGTTCATGAAAGCTCAGGTTAGAACAGGCCCAGACAGAGGGGCCCCGACACCCTCCTTTGACCCAGGAGAAGTGAGGGGAGCGAGGCATGTGTATGGGAAGAAGACAGGCATTCCAGGCAGAGGGAACAGCACAGGCGATGGCCCTGAGGTGGAATGAAGAGGCCTGGAGTATTTTAGGACAAGCCAGGAGGCTGATGTGGAGCCAGAAGAGGCCAGGTCACATCACGTGAGGCCTCGTAGGGCATCGCTGGAACTTTGGCTGTGACTCTGAGTGAGATTTGAGGCCATTAAGGGATATGAGCAGAGGACAGACCAGTCTGACTTACGCTTTAAAAGATCTCTCGGCTGGGCGCGGTGGCTCATGCCTGTAATCTCAGCACTTTGGGAGGCCGAGGCAGGCAGATCACAAGGTCAGGAGTTTGAGACCAGCCAGTTTGAGACCAGCCTGGCCAACATGGTGAAACCCCTTCTTTACTAAAACTACGAAAATTAGCCGGGTGTGGTGGCATGCGCTTGTAATCCTAGCTACTCAGGAGGTTAAGGCAGGAGAATTACTTGAACCTGGGAGGCGGAGGCTGCAGTGAGCCAAGATTGCGCCACTGCACTCCAACCCGGTCAACAGAGCAAGACTCCATCTCGGGAAAAAAAAAAAATCTCTCTGTTGCTGTGTTGAAAACATATATTCTGTGGAGGTAAGGGTGACAGTAGATTCCAACGGGAAATACATGGCACCTGGAGCTGTATAACTGCAGAAGAGGTTGATAAAGGACATATTTACAGGCAGGCTTAAGGAAACTAGCATGGTCCCTGTGGAATGCTTGCTGGCCAAGCCCTGGCCCAAGGGGCATCAGGGAAGGGGACCACTTGACATTTGTGGAGGCGATGTGGGGTAGAAATTAAGCATTTCTCTTTGGACGCATCATGTTTGATGAGCCTGTTAGACACCCACGTGAAGATGCTAAGTAGGCAGCTACACTCACATGTCTGAGCTTAGGAAAGAGATGGGCTTTATAAAGAGGTTGGGATTAGCCGGGCATGGTGCTGGGTGCCTGTAATCCCAGCTACTCAGGAGGCTGAGGCAGGAGAATCACTTGAGCCCAGGAGGCAGAGGTTGCAGTGAGCCAAGATTGTGCCAGTGCACTCTGGCCTGGGTGACAGAGTGAGACCCTGTCTCAAAAAACAAAGAGGTGGGGAGATGCACATTTGGGAGTTGTCACTGTATAGAGGTGTTTTAAACCACGAGACAGGCCGGGGGCTGTGGCACATGCCTCTAATCCTAGCACTTTAGGAGGCTGAGACAGGCAGATCACCTGAGGCCAGGAGTTTGAGACCAACCTGGCCAACGTGGTGAAAGCCTGTCTCTACTAAAAATACAAAAATTAGCTGGGTGTGTTATGGTGGGCACCTGTAATCCCAGCTACTTGGGAGTCTGAGGCAGGAGAATCGCTTGAACCCAAGAGGCGGAGGTTGCAGTGAGCCGAGATCACACCACTGCACTCCAGCCTGGGAGACAGAGCAAGACTCCATCTCAAAACAAACAAACAAACAACAACAACAACAACAAAACATGAGACAGAGTGAGATCCTCTAAGGCATGAGGGATTTGAAGAAGAGGGTCAAGGACGGAGCACTCTGAAACACTCATTTTTAACCTTATGGGGTAGGACTGTGAGGGGTGCACACAGGATAGGTATATTTTGACAAAGGGGCATGCAGATAAGGTCTGTGTGGACAATTGACCGCTGGGCACTTGGGTATCCTGCCTCTCCTCAACTAGACATGATGCCTTGAGTGCCCCCAAAACACACTGGCAAGGTGTCCCCAACTCTAGCCCTCCCCTGCCCCCAGAGCTGCATCGACTGGAACCGTGAGGTGCTGAAGAGGGAGCTGGGCCTGGCAGAGTGTGACATCATCGACATCCCACAGCTCTTCAAGACCGAGAGGAAAAAAGCAATGGCCTTCTTCCCTGACTTGGTGAGGCCACCACCCATGACTCCAGACTATGTCAAATCAGGCTGCAAGCCTCTAAGCCCTAGAGGGGAAAATTGTTTGGTCACAGTCATATTTAGGATTGTGGTGGCCAGTGGGGATGGCAGGGAGAATCAGGGGTCCTATGGTGCTCCTCAGAAGGGCTTCTAGCTGGCTGACCACCATGGTCCCTGTGGAATGCTTGCTGGCCAAGCCCTGGCCCAAGGGGCATCAGGGAAGGGGACCACTTGACATTTGTGGAGTGAATGAATGATTGCATGAGGTCGCGTGTACAAAGCACATGGCATCAGCTGGGAACCCCGATGCTCATTCTGCTCTCTTCCTCCCAGCTTGCAGCTGTTCATCCATCCCACATGTATTTAGAGTTTCCTGTGGCAGATGCAGAGATGATTAAGAATGCCCTCTGCTCTCAAGGGACTTTCAGTCTAATCTGTTGAGAGGGAAATTCTCCCCCTCTCTGAGGACATGTCCCAATGATCTATTTTGTAGGATAAGGCGATGTGGCAGTTTGGAGGCGAGACAAAGCACTTCCAGCCTAAGAGGTAGAACTGGAGATCCAAGAGGCTTCATGGAAGAAGTGGCCTTTGACTGAGCCTTGAGGGCTTTGCCTCTGATGCTTTGCCTCTGATGCTTCTAAATCTTTTTTTTTTTTTTTTGAGCTGGAGTCTTGCTCTGTCGCTCAGGCTGGAATGCAATGGCGCGATCTTGCTCACTGCAACCTCCGCCTCCAGGGTTCAAGCAATTCTCCTACCTCAGCCTCCTGAGTAGCTGGGATTACAGGCGTGCACCACCACACCTAGCTAATTTCTGCATTTTTATTAGAGACGGGGGTTTTGCCATGTTGGCCAGGCTGATCTTGAACTCCTGACCTCCAATGACCCACCCACCTCAGCCTCCCAACCTGCTGGGATTACAGGCGGGAGCCACCGTGCCCAGCCTGCTTCTAAATCTTGAGCTTGCATTTGAAACACCTGGACAGGTGGGGCCCCACCCCATGGTCCTGATTCAGCAGGTCTAAGGCAGGGCCCGAGGCACTGCTGCCTCGCTAACAAGCGCCCAGATGGTGCTGATGCTGCGTTTTAGAGGAACACAGTTTGAGCGGCACTGCTATACGCCACCCAGCTCTCCTCCCCACGCCTCCCCACCTCCATCCCCTAGAAGAACTCAATTTGCCCATTGTCAGAGCCTTGTGGGGAACCTGTCCACACCACTGTTGCTTCATGCCCCCCTTTTTCCTTCCTCTTTTCAGGCAACTTTTTGCCCTCCACTTGCAAAGCCTCTTGCCACTCCCCTTCCTTCCTGTTCGAGGTTATCTTGTAATTATATATGTGCCCCAAGAAGCTTGTGCAATGATTCAGGTTCTTGTGTTCACAAGAGAGAGAGTCCTACTCAAGCCAGCTTCAGCCAGAGGGAGTCTTAATATAAGGACACCAGAAACCTGAGGGCAGGATAGCTGCAGCAGAGCCTGGAATCCTCTCTGTTTCTGTGTCTACATCATTCATTCTCTCTCTTTCTCTCACCCTCTCCACCTCCTACTTCCTCTCCCTCTTCTTCCAGCTTGGCTTCCTTTGCTTCTCTGTTCCTGGGGACAAAGATGAGTATGGCCATGCACAGAGACACTGACACGGGCAGAGACCGACTAAACTCTCCCGTTGTCAGTTGCAAATTCCTGGGAGAGGGACTCTGATTGGTCCGTCTTGGACCAGCTGTCCTCCCTGGCCCAATCAGCTATGGCCTAGAAGGTTGGGATTCTGTAGCACAAACATGGCAGCTGCCACAATCCACAATTCCAAATTCACATTAGGGCAGTTTCCAGAGGACGTTGCCAGAGTGAGCTCTGTAGATGCTCCCAAAGGTACCTGGCTAAAGTGTTCTTCCCAGCCCCTTTAGCCAGTTACCCTCTCATTGCACAGGAAAGGGTGAGCAGCTATTGATAAGACTGCCTAAAACACAAATCTAGGTCCTGCAGATAGAGTAGAGGTGTGAGGTGGGAGCCCAGTGATGAAGTTCTGCCTCCCCTTTGGACTGCAGGTGAATATGCTGGTGCTGGGGAAGCACCTCGGTATCCCCAAGCCCTTCGGGCCCATCATCAACGGCCGCTGCTGCCTGGAGGAGCAGGTGCGATCCCTGCTGGAGCCGCTAGGCCTCCATTGCACCTTCATTGATGACTTCACTCCATACCACATGCTGCATGGAGAGGTGCACTGTGGCACCAATGTGCGCAGAAAGCCCTTCTCCTTCAAGTGGTGGAACATGGTGCCCTGAGACAGCTCCCACCCACCATCCTGTCCCCCTGGGGCAGGCACTGGCCCAGGTGGTGGAGACAGAGACAGGCCCCTGAACGATAAGCACCAAGAGACCCCAAGGCTCCAGATGGAACACTGAGGGTGACCGTCCCTCTCAGAAGCCTTTTCCCTGGAAGTGTCCATGCCTCACCTGCAACCCATGTGGTTCTCAGACCTGAATCTTCTTGGCCCCACAAAAAGAAGGATCTGATTTCTTACAGCCTCTCCTGTGGTTCAGCACAACCCATGGAGATGTCCCCTCCTCACTCTGAAATCATCCATTTGGGGACAAATCCACATTGGGGTCTAGAAACATCCACGTATCTCATCAGCCATCTTGTCTTGTCTATCCTAACAGAGGAAGGATCCATGATTCTGCTTTGGTCCAATTGCTTCCTCTCTGCAGAGGAACAACCCTAAAACCAGATCACTCCACACAGGACAGGCAGGAGAGATTCTTCCTAAAGCCTCCCCCATAAAAAGGGAGCTGTGGATCCACTTAGATCAGGGCGGGACCATCTTTCACCCTGCCAAGTTCCTGCCCAGATGTTGACCCTCACCCAGCATGAGCTGTCACACAGTATGAGCTTCTAGATGCGTGTGGAAGCAATGAGAATTGTCCCTTAGCCTTATATACTCCCCGTCATCTGACATGCAGAAATCCAGCTTTGTCCAGAATCCTCCTGGAATTTCTTGGCGATGAAATTATCTGGGGGATTGTTGGGTACTGGGAAGACTGGGTACAAGGGTGAAAAATATCTCCCATAATACACATTGTTGACTATGGTGATCCACCTTGTGATGGTTAATATTAGGTGTCTGGAGAAGGATGTTTCATTGACCCTGGGACCTCTCTCTGCAGGAGGAGAGACCCCTGCCTCTCCTCTGGATTGGTCCCAGGCTCTCTATTGGCCTTTGGTCAGCGTTTCCGCATAGCTGCAGAAGAGGGGGCTAAAGGGGCTGGGTCCACCAAGACAGCTCACAGCGGGAAAACTCTGGGAATGAACCACTGAATTCAGGGGATGGTGGTTGCGGGGGCGGTTCTCGAGATGTGTGCCAGCTACACGTGTATTCTGTATGGGTCCAGCTGCGTTTCCATCACTCGCTAATAAATCAACAGAAACGCAGATGGCTTGGCTCTCATGTTGACCCTTCTTTGAGCTTAGAATGAGACAGCAAAGAAAGAGGACTTTCTTGCAGCTGAAGCATTTGCTTTCTTGACCCCCAAGAATTTGGGGCTGACATCCCAAATTTTGATAAGACTCAGATTGCCTTGTCTTGGCCAGAAGATGGGTTAGGGCTGCCACGGACAGTTGTGATGATATGGACACATAAAAGCAAGCCTGGGAGTAAAATGCTAGGCTACCAGGACAAGTGAGCATGGCCGGGCTGTGGCCGGAGGTTGTACTGTGGAAGGAGGGGCAGTGGGGAGCATGTGGAAGCCTTTTGCGTGTCCTTAGCAGCATCCTCCTTCCGCCTGCAAGAGGCTGCAGGAAGCCTTACTTCAGAGCACTCGGGCACTGTCCCTCTGCCCTCCACCCTCCCAACCCCCTTATTCTCCCTCAAGGTGCAAAACACAGAAACACACTCAAGCTCACCCAGGACTGGGTGGCTAGAGCTGTGTAGGTTTCTCCAGTGCTGCCTCCTTGCCATAGATGACTTCGGTTCTCTGAACAGATTCCCGGTGTCCCCTCACATGCCCGGATTTTGACAAAATAAGCTCCCTCCCCCATTTCCCCAGCAGG
>NW_012114253.1:5241142-5243769 GCF_000951035.1 Colobus angolensis palliatus | reverse complement strand
TCTCTACTAAAAATACAAAAATTAGCCAGGTGCAGTGGAGGGCACCTGTAACTCCAGCTACCCGGGAGGCTGAGGCAGGAGAATTGCTTGAACCTGGGAGGTGGATGTTGCAGTGAGCCGAGATGGTGCCACTGCACTCTAGCCTGGGCGACAAAGCAAGACTCCATCTCAAAGAAAAAAAAAAGGAAAGGAAAGAAAAGCATGCAGTTTATATAGCATTTTCACTTAGCACTCTCACCCTAACAACCTCCTCCTGGCAATCTTCATTTCACCCATAACAAAAGGCCTCAATTCCCGTACAGCCTGCATTCTATGAGATAAGCAGTGGGTCCCAATGTTCCTCATAGAAAAGAAATGAATCTCTGGGTTGGGCACTTTTCATAGCTGGGAATCCCAAATGCACATTCGTCATAGACTATAAGGTCATTCTCAGGGTATGCTCCAGTTAAGCTATTGCTGGCAGTGCGTCTGCCATACACATGGCTCTCACTGAGCTAAAGTCAACATCTTGGAAGCGCTGGTTCCTTCTGGGCTCTAGGGAAGAATCCTTTTTCTTGCCTTTTCCAGCTCCTAGAGGCTGCCTACACCCCTCAGTTGCTGGGCTTTTCCTGCATCTTCAAAGCCAGCAGCGTAGTAACATTTTTGTATCTTCCTCTGACGGATTCTTCTGCTTCTTTCTTCTACTTGTAAGGACGCTTGCGATGCCATTGGGCTCATCTGGATAAGCAAGGCTCACCCACCATCTCTAGGTCAGCTGATGAGCGAACTTCATTCAATCTGCAACCTTCATTCCCTTGTACTAAGAAGGTCATATACTCACGAGTTCTGCAGATTCAAAAGTGGAAATCTTTGGAATTTTTCTGCTGATTCAAAAGTGGAATTTTTCTGCTGACGACAGGCAACCAGGCCCTGACTGCCCTTTCTGGCCTCCAAGAGTGAGACCATACCCGGTCCCCTCTGAAATCCACAGAGGCAGCAGCAGAAAGATGCAGTCAATGAGCCCCCACTCTGGGACTGGTGTTCAGTTCTGGACTCTCAGCTGGGCTGAGATCTGGGATCCCATGGATGCAGGCTGGGTGGTTCCAAAAAGCACTGGAAGCTGCCCCTACCAGGCCTGGGGTCAGGGGTCACCTCCACTGGCCACTGCCTTCCCAGACAGCTGCCCATGCCACACTTCCTGGTCCCTTCTGGGGCCTGTTCTCAGGCCTGGAAATCCCAGGGAGACTGGGTTGAGGCTTGGGTTCTTGTGGGGAAACTTCCCCTTCACCCTATTGTGGTTCCTCTAACACCATGGGCAACCTTGACCAGGCCTGAGGATAAGGGAAAACACCCAACTGGCTCACCTACTCCCAGCTGGCTGCCTGAAACCCCTCGGAGTTGGACCATTAGTTGCTGAACTTATACTCTGTAGCTGAGCACTTAACCTGTGTGAGCCTCAGTTTCCCCCTCCATAAAATGGGCAAAATAACTGCCTGCCTCATAGAGCTTGCATGGGCATGAAGTAGGGTAACTCACAAGACACACTTAGTGTTAACAGCACAGTGCATGGTGCATAGTAAGTGCTCAGTAAATGCAGTAAATGATGACTGTTGTTACATAACATCCCCTAGCCCTTCCTCAGGCATCTGCTGTGTAGAATACTCCTAATCCCCGCACTTTAATAGATGACAAAGACCCTCTGAGACCCAGAGGCGAGATGAGGGAGGTACGGAAGGGACAGCTGTCCTGGCTATTCTCAGATCATACCCTGCTTGTCTCAGCTGTGTGGGAATGGCCCAGGTGGAGGTTCCTGCCCAGACAAGAAGCCGACAAGAAAGCCTGTCTTTCTTACGGGGATTTGCAGCTCTGGGCGGCCCTGACTCATGCTTTATTCAAATTTGGAATAAGTAGCTGCAGGGCTTTGGCAGGCATTGCCCAACCCTGTGGCCTCCTGCGGTTTCCAGCAGCCCAGGAAAGAGGGCCCTGGGTGAGGATGGCTGGATAGGAATTCTGGATGGCTGGACAGAATCTGTGGGACCTGTCACTTCCTACAAAGTCTCTGTCATCCCAAGTCCCCTCCAGCACAATGACGGTGAGTGCAAGCATTTTGCCAGCAGGTACTGAATGCTCCCCGAGCACCATCTGATATATCCCTCACAGCATGCCAGCAGGCAGCTATTATTATTGCTCTCACTTTATAGACAGGGAAACTGAGGCTCAGCCACATAAAAGAGCTTGCTCTGGTCACAGAGTTATTAAGTAGGGGAGACAAATTTGAGCCTAGACACGTGACCTCTGTACCCTGGGTTCTTAACCAGTCACACCAGTGGTTCTCAATCCATCTACACATTAGAATCACTTGGAAGGTTATTAAAAGCTAGCAGGGCCAGGCCCCCACCATCAGAAATTCTGTCTGGACACTGGGATGCTACACAAAGTAACTCGGTGACTCAGATGTGTAGCCAGGACACGGCAACACTTTGGGAGGCCAGGCAGGCAGATCACCAGAGGTCAGGAGTTTGAGACCAGCCTGGCCAACATGCCAAAACCCCGTCTTTACTAAAAATACAAAAATTAGCCGGGCATGGTGGAAATTGCCTGTAGTCCCAGCTATGCGGGAGGCTGAGGCAGGAGAATCACTTGAACCC
>NW_012114253.1:5236216-5239362 GCF_000951035.1 Colobus angolensis palliatus | reverse complement strand
CCATTTTATGAATTAAATGTATTATATTATTATTATTTTGAGACAAGGTCTGGCTCTGTCACCCAGGCTGGAGTGCAGTGGCATGATCTCAGCTCACTGCAACCTCCAGCTCCTGGGCTTAAGTCATCCCCCTACCTCAGCTTCCCGAGTAACTGGGATTACAGGCGTGTGCCACCATACCTAATTTTTGTATTTTTTGTGGACTCGGGGTTTCACCATGTTACCCAAGCTGGTCTCAAACTCCTGAGCTCAAGCAATCCACCTGCCTTGGCCTCCCAAAGTGCTGGGATTGCAGGCGTGAGCCACGGACCGGCCAGATGAATGGAATTTATTATATACAATTTATTCATACTTTTTTGTCAACAGACACGTGGGTCGTTTCCACTTTTTTGTTATAATAGTCAATGCTGCTGTCAACATTCTTAGGGATGTTCCTGGTGTGCACATTCACGAATCTCTCTAGAATATATATCTAGATGGTTTTTGGCTTTATGAACAAGGAGAATGGTAGAGCCATGGGGAAAGAAGGGAAAGGATCAGTCTGGAGGAAACCGTCACTCAGGTAGGCTAGCTACCCTAACAAATAGACTAAAACATGTATAACTGCTCAGCCGCAATATATGTTTATTTCTTGCTCGCGTTGACCCTTTAAGGCTGGTCAGGTCTGAATGGTAAGTATGTATGTGTATCAGGGTGGGGTGGGGGATCTCTGCTCCACACAGGCACTCAGGGACCCAGGCTAATAGAGGCCCTGCTGTTTTCCAAATGTGACTTCCAAGATCACCCTGGATGTTGACCTCGAGCCAGCAGAAAGGAGAAGAGAAAAGACGGAGAAAGCAAACCTGCTTCTTAATCACGTCGGGCCAGAAGAGACACACATGACTTCCACTTACAGTCCATCAGCAAGAACAACTCAGTGGCCATATCTGGATGCAAGGGGCTCTGGGTCACATGGTCCTCGCCTGGGCAGCTGCCTCCCAGAGTCAAATCCATGCTGTAGAAGAGGGAGAAGGAGTTCTTTGCTGACTCAGAAGAGAAAAAGAATGGGCCAGGGAAAAAAATAAATCTCTCCCCAAGGGAGGCATCCCAGGTCTGAACCTTCAGTTTGTAGCTCCAGTTTTATTGCTGCTCACTTCGTGGTATCCTATCCTTAGGGACTGAGAGTCAGCCTTCCTCTCCTAGCTGTGGCCATACAGAGCTGGACTTAGCCCCTGTAGGTTCCTCTCTGCCTGCCCTCTCACCCCACTCCCAGCACATTCATCCTGCAGTCCTGTGCTTCAACCACTGATCAACAGCCACAGCAAGTAGTTTCCTGGAGAGAGACGAATGAGTCAGTATAAGCAGAAAACAAGGGCCCATCAAGGGTGACTGATGAAGGTGTTTGGAGAAATGTCTCTTTCCATCTTTCCTGTTTCCCTGTCAGTGGGAATGAAGCAATGGAGATGCCAATGTGGAAGTAGGGTGAGGCTGATTGCCAGCCTGTACCTGCCCACTGCCCACAAATGAGAGCTTCGCAGATGGGAGGTGGAACCAGAAGCTGACTCTCAAGTACACTCCCATTAATTCATTAGATGTTTATTGAGCATGGACTGTGTGCCCAGACAGTAAGTGGCAATGGCTGCAGCATAGTTGAAAGCATGGATTCTGAGGCCAGACTGCCAGGGTGTGCTTCTTGGCTTTGCCACTTGTCAGCTGTGTGACGTTGGGGAGGTTACTTAACCTCTCTGAACTTTGCTTTCCTTGTCCGTAAGATGGGGCTAGTAGTGGTACGTATCTTGGGGAGCCATTGTGAACAGTGTTAAGAGGTGGTCCAGGGAGGAGCTCGGCCTTGTGCTTGGCAGTCAACAAACAGCAGGTATCTGTCAGGGAGGGATATAACTTGAAGCAACTTGTCCAAGTAAACGAAGAAGACAGGTGTGCTTGGCTCTGAAGACTTGGTTTTTCTGCACTGCCACCCAAGGAGTCTCTTACTCACTTTTTCCTGGTGACAAATATGTTTTTAGAAAGTTACAACTGGACACTTAAAAAGTCTGGCTATAGGCCGGGTGTGGTGGCTTATGCCTGTAATCCCAGCACTTGGGAAGGCCGAGGCAGGCGGATCACAAGGTCAAGAGATCGACACCATCCTGGCCAACATGGTGAAACCCCAACTCTACTAAAAATATAAAAAATTGGCTGGGCGTGGTGGCAGGCGCCTGTAGTCCCAGCTACTCGGAAGGCTGAGGCAGGAAAACTGCTTGAACCCGGGAGGCAGAGGTTGCAGTGAGCCGAGATCACACCACTGCACTCCAGCCTGGGCGACAGAGTGAGACTCCATCTAAAAAACCCCCAAAAGCTTTGCTGACTACAGCAAAGCTTTGATAACAAAGCAGGTATGTGTATACCCCATTTGCCCACCATGATGGGCCAGTGGCCACTCCCCCAAGACTCACAGATGAGTCAAGCAGTGGGCAAGTTTTTTGAGGCTTGGGACAAGAAAAGAGCTGGGATCCCTGTTCCCCCAAGTGCATCCCCCTAATTCTGGGCCCCAGGCCTGGGTCTCCTCGTCCACAGCATTTCATTGTTATGTTGGTGGTGAGGATTTGAGATGGTTCCTGATAGGATGTCAGGGGGCAAGGGTCACCATCCGAGTTCCTGGAAAGGAATGCACACTCAGAAACCCAGGCTGAACATTGCTGGCGTGGGCACTTGGTGGATGTGTGTGTCCTGAACCAGCAGATGGAAAACCGCCGCTCAGCTGGCTCTCTGGAGCAATGCTGTCTTTCAAGAACTGGAAGCCAGCACTAAAGCTAGCTCCGTAGTTTCTTTTCTGAACCCTCTTGGGTCTTTAAATAAGTCTTGGCATTCTGAGAAACTGCATCTCAATGCCAATTATCTTAACCCAAAACATCTCAATCACAGAAATTATAGCTGCCTTGGGCAGTTTCCAGTGCTCCAGCAAGCAGGGACCTGAGCAGGGCTGGGCAGGGCATCGTTCAGAAGTAAGTGTTTATGTGAGTAATGCTCCCCAAGAGCCTACTGGACAGCTCAATCAGCATATTTACTTACCGGTTTTTTTTTTTTAATTCCCTTGACACATTCCTCTAGGCATTTGAGGTGACTTATATTAAGAGTACATTCAACAAGCTGATGATTAATTTTTTTTT
>NW_012114253.1:5228574-5231906 GCF_000951035.1 Colobus angolensis palliatus | reverse complement strand
TGGTCAGTGTGCTCAACCACCTTGCAAGAGCAAATTCTACATTTGCTCTTAGCCAAAAGGCCAAGAAGCAGTTGCAAGACCAAATTCGATGGGAGATTTCTTACAGCTGAGCCTCCATTTGCTTATCTGTAAAATGGGAATAATGCTTACCTTCATGGGTTGTTTGAGGACTAGAGCAGTACCTGGCAGACAGTAAGAACCTAACAAATGTTTATTTCTTCATTTTCTCTCCCCGGCAAGCTTAGTGCCTTCTTCATCCTCTCCAGGGTACCTACTTAATCCTCACACCTATTTTACATGGGCACAATTTTCCCTACTATGTATCCAGCTCAGCAGCAGATTCTGGGGATACAGAAGTGGGTGAGCAGATATGGAGTCTGCCTTTAGGAAGCTCACAGGTTAGTAGAGAAACAGGGCAAACGGACAGTAGCAACATGGCATGATAAGTACAATTGTAAAACCATAATAATAACTGTAATAGCTTCTATATTTTAGCATGTAACCTCAGTTTGTTACTGTGCTTGACAAGAACAGAATAAGAAAGAAAACCTATAGACATAACAATAAACCCATAAATGCAAAAATTCTAAACAAAACTATTAGCAAACTCAAATCAAAAATCATCAGATTATACAATATCAGATCAGAATAAATTGATCCCAGGAATGAAAGTTGCATCTTAGAAAATCAATTCAACAGGTAATAGATCAAAGAAAAAATTTACATGATTATCTCAATAAATCAGAAAAAAAGTTAATAAAATTGTCATTTATGATTTTTAAACAAAGCTTAAGCTAAGAGTGAAAAGAAACTTATTTAACCCCATAAAGAATAGCTATAGGCCGGGCATGCTAGCTCACTCCTGTAATCCCAGCAATCTGGGAGGTTGAGGTGGGCGGATCATTTGAGGTCAGGAGTTTAAGACCAGCCTGGGCAACATGGTGAAACCCCATCTCTACTAAAAATACAAAAATCAGTGGGGCATGATGGTGCGTGCCTGTAATCCCAGCTACTCAGGAGGCTGAGACAGGAGGATTGCTTGAACTCAAGAGGCAGAAGTTGCAGTGAGCCGAGATCACGCCACTGCACTGCAGCCTGGGTGACACAGCAAGATTCTATCTCAAAAAAAAAAAAAAAAGCTACAATAGTGATTCTCAAAGTGTGGTCCCCAGACCAGCATTAGCATTATCAGCATTACCAGGGAGCGTGTCCAAAATGGAAGTCCTCAGGCCCACCCAGACCTTCTGAATCAGAAACTCTGGAGGCTGGGGGAGCAGCAGTCTGTGTTTCAATAAAGCCCTTCAGGTAATTCTAGTGCCACTGAAGTTTGAGAACTACTGATCTATAAGAAACTCACATCAAAAATTATTCTTAATGATAAAGTATTGAAACCATTCCTTCTAGGATCAGAATAAGAATACCCATTATCATAACTGTTCATCAGCATTGAACAGAAGGTTCTTGCCATTGAGTTATAAGATTAGAAAGGAATTATCATATATGCAGAAAATCCAAAACAATCTACAAAGTAGAAGAATTCATAAGAGGGTTTAGCGAGGCTGTCACTATAAAACCAATATACAAAAATCAATTGTATTTTTTTTTCTTGTGGGACAGGGTCTTGTTCTGTCGCCTAGGCTGGAATGTAATGGCTCAGTCACAATATACTGCAGCCTTGACCTCCTGGGCTCAAGCAATTCCCCCACCTAAGTCTCCCAAGTAGCTGGGACTACAGGTGTGTGACCCCATGCCTGGCTAATGTTTTTTTTTTTTTTTGGTAGAGACAGGATCTCGCATGTTGCCCCAGCTGATTGCAAACTCCTGGCCTCAAGCAATCCTCCTGCCTTGGCCTCCCAGAGTACTGGGATTACAGGTATGAGTCACCACACCTGGCCCAACTACATTTCTATATACTAAAAAGAAATCGAAAATGGCATATTTGAAATATACCATTTATAATAGCATCAAAAAGTGAAAAACAGCATATCTAACAAAAGATGTGCAAAAACCTTATGGAGCATACTATACAACTGTATTGAAAAAACATTAGAGGAGATCTAATTAATGGAGAGACATGCCATGTTCATAGATTGAAAGGCTCAATATTAAAAAGATGTCAATTCTCTGCAAGATCTACAAATCAGTGTAAATCCAATCAGAATCTCTACAGGGTGTATGTATGTGTGTGTGCACATGTGAGAGGGGAGGGGGGCAGCGAGAGGCGAGGCGGGGTGAGGCACTGGACGGGAAGGGGAGGGACTGGACAGGAAGGGAAGGACATTTATAAGGTGATTCTAAAATTTATATAGAAGTTCAAAGAGCCAAGAATAACTAAGTCACCCTTGAAGATGAAAAGATAAGAGAACTTGCTCTACCAGACATCAAGACTTATTATAAAGCACAGTAATTAAGACAATATGGAACTTATGCAGAGAGAAATAGACCAATTACACAAAAGAGAGGGCAAGACATTTTATTATTGAATGATAGAAGTTGTTTACTAATCCTATATACTCATCAGTCATCATTTGCATGTGTAACAAATACATTTTCTCCTAGTTTGTGGTTTATATTTCTACTCTGTTAACCAGAGTTATTTCTACTCTTTCAAAAACCAGAAGCTATTAGTTAATTATATTACATGCATTAATAATATATTAAAATAGTTAAATTTATCGTTCTTTCCTTTTTATCATTTTGTTCTTTGTGAACCAGTATCTAAGACGTACAAACAATGTTCCTACCATTCAACAAACATGAGAAAAAGAAGATAAACAATCCAACAGAAAAGGTATTCAACCTAATTAGTTATCAGGGAAATTCAAATTAAAACCTCAGTGGCACACTATTACATGCTCACCACTTAGGAAAAAAATAAATATACAAAATAGAACTGGTGGCAAGGATGTGGAGGAGCTAGACCCCTCACAACTGCTGATGGGAATGAAATTGGTACCAGCCCTGAAAACCAGTTTGTGCTACTCATTGAAGTTGAAAATGCCTACACCCAAAGTGAGAAATTCGACTCCTAGGTAATACTTAGAGAAACCCTTGTTCTGCCTCAGGAGACATGAATATCCATAGCAACACTGGTCATGTTATCCAAAAACTAGAAACAGTGCCCATCACCAGTAGAACAAATAACTAAATTGTGTTCTATTCATACAACGGAATATTAGAGAGTGGTAAAGATGAACAATTTATGACTCACACATCTGTGGCTGACAGACACTGCTACTACTTGAGACCATCCCTGTAGCAGTTACTACTGTTACTGCTTGAGACCATCATTAGGAGACTGAATGAAGGGATGAACGTAAAAATGAAAACTT
>NW_012114253.1:5203726-5224374 GCF_000951035.1 Colobus angolensis palliatus | reverse complement strand
CAAACAAAAAAAAAGCGTACTGAAGCCTTTCTATTTCTTAACCTTGGTGGTGGTTACTTGGTATTCAGTTTAGTATTATCCCATAAATGCACATATGTTTACACACTCCTCCAGATGTATATTTTGCAATTTTAGAAGCTGCACACAGATACAAAGGCAATCATGAATGCATATGTATGTGAATTAATCCAGTTACTCCACACTGTTCACACTGACGGGACAAAGAGGAGGTCTGGCCTCCAGCAGGCAGATTGCAGAGGACTGAGTAACCCACGGTGGGGGCACTGGGAGTGGGCTGGCAGGGGCCAGCTGCTGGAAGCTTGGGGAAGAGCAGGGTGTTGCACAGTGGCGGACCACACCAGGATGCCATCACTGAGCCGCCTCTCTGGAAAAGTCCCTGGGCACATGTGGGTGGGTGGCAGCTGTGTCAATGAAGTCTTGCCTATTTCCTGGGGAGCACAGATGCATGGGCGTGGGGGAAAGAGGAAGGACCAGTCGCCAGAGGAAGATTCAAGTCAAGAATCTTAAACTTGGGTCCCCTGGTGGGGTCCATGGGTCCATAAATCCGTCCAACTGTACACCGAAAATTCCATGTGTCTTTCAGGAGAGTGTGTTCCCAGCTGTCTTCTGCTGCCGGAAGGAGTGTTAACCCTCCCCTAGCCTGTAGAAGATGCCATGTGTGCCCACCCACTCCTCCTACAACCCCTCCTTCAGCTCAAAGAGAACTGAACTCCAAGTGCCAGCACCTGCACTGTTTGCCTGAGGCCTTCTCTGACCACTGGAGCCTGTTGACCAAAGGGCCAGGGAACTAATACCACCTGGAGCAGCCCTCAGCCAATTACAGAAGGGAGTGGGAGTATAAATGCCCCAGCTCCCTTGCTCCTTGGGCTAACTCTGAGGCATGGGCTTCACCCTACTTCTAGCACTCCTCAGGCGGGGTGATCTTCAGTTACCCACAGGTGGTAATCAGCTCATTAACAGACCCTTTATTCGCTTCTTTCCTTCCCTGACTCATTTTCCCACTCTCTACCTATGTATCCTGCACCTCCCAAATAAGCCACTTGCACACAAATCCTAGTCTCAGAATTGCCTTTTGGAGCCCAAACTAAGAACCTCCCAGAAGATGAAGAACGCTAACTGAAGTCAGAAGAGGAAGCCCCTGCCTTCATTCTGCATCCACTTGCCTGTAGTTTAAGGCAAGTTACAGCTTCTACCTGAGCCTCATTTTCCCCACATGCAAAAAAAGGAAAGCAAAGGGCATCTTGTCTGCTTCCTTTAAATGTTCAAAAGGCTAAATCACCCCATAGGATTAGGAACCCTGCCTTAAACTATGTGTTTGGTGCTGGTTAATTTTTTTGTGTCAACTTGGCCAGACCACCAGCTCACAGATGTTTGGTCAAACACCAGTCTGGATGTCGCTGTGAAGGTGTGTTTTGGTTGAGATTCACATTTAAATCTATAGACTTCTAGTAAAGCAGATGACTTTCGTTTGTGGTGGGCCTCATCCAATTGGCTGAAAGCCTCCAGAGAAAAAAGACTGACACCCCCGCAAGGAAGAGGGAGTTGGAGTTCTATGCCTGTTGGCTTGAGCTGCAGTATCAGCTCTTCCCTGGTCTCCAGCCTGCTGGCCTACTTAACAGATTTTGGATTTGCCAGCCTCTACAATCATGTGAGCCGAGCCAATTCCTTGAATTCTCTCGCTCCCCCACTCCATATATACAAACATACAGATATAGATGTATCTACATCTATATCTGTACATCTATATGTTCCATTGGTTCTGTTTCTGTGTGTCCCCAGTGCCTAGGACAGAGGGGTGCTCAGCAGAGGGGTGCTTAGCAGGTGTCTATTGAATGAATCTAAACCAGAAGATCAGAGGGTCTGGGATCTTTTATCTCCCCCTGTATTTGGCCAGCAAAAGCTGTGGTTAAGGCTTTGCAATCAGCTAGATCTGGGTTCAAGTCCTGATTTCTTTTACTAACAGTTGTACGATCTTGGTTGAGTCATTCCTCTTCTCTGAGCCTGTTTCCTTGCCTACAAAATGGGGTCAATAATGACTTCCTCATGGGGTTGAAATAAGAATTACGTGAGGCCGAGTGCGGTGGCTCACACCTGTAATCCCAGCACTCTGGGAGGCCAAGGCGTGCGGATCACCTGAGGTCAGGAGTTCGAGACCAGCCTGGCCAACATGACAAAACCCTGTCTTTACTAAAAATACAAAAGTTAGCCAGGCATGGTGGCATGTGCCTGTAATCCCAGCTACCCGGGAGGCTGAGGCAGGAGAATCGCTGGAACTCAGGAGGCGGAGGCTGCAGTGAGCCGAGATCATGCCACTGCACTCCAGCTTGGGCGACAGAGCAAGACTCCATCTCTTAAAAAAGAAAAAAGAATTACATGAGATGGTGCATGTCAGCAGCTCAGCCAGAAGCCTGCAGAGGGCTCAGCACACCATAGTCAATGTCACTGGCTGGGAACACGAACATTAGGACCTACCATTCTCTGCATAAAGGTACCTGAGGAAATATTATTTGGGGGCAGCATATCTGAAATCAGAACATTCCAGAAAAATTGAGGCCTGAATTTCTTGAGACCTGGAAAGAGGGCCTGGCACATGAGTGTCAAAGAAATTGAATGGAGGAGGGGTGCACAAATAGTATGTTACAGCCATTTGAGGGCCTTATTAGTGAAAAATAGGATGAGAGCACTAAAGTAAGAGGAGATATAGCAACCCCATGCCTAACTCTTCTCCATCATGGCTTCTGGGTCCCAGACTATAGGACCAAGAGGCATGTTCATTCTAAATCATTCTAAAGGCAGCTGCAGACGCCCGGGCAACTCTGCTTAGCAAGAAGGAAAGCTTGGTGAAGTCTGAGGCACCTGGGAAGAGAAGAACTAACCACCAACTAAACAGGCAGCTCTGCCAACACCCTTGGGAGAGCATGATCTAGCCCTACCTCATGACTTCTGCTGGGTGTGAATCACAGAACAAATAAATTTTGGAAAAGAGAATCACTCAAGCCTGACAGAGGAGAATGTGAGGCGTCAGAGTTATTTTAAACCAGCCCAAGGTACAAGTTTTATGGCAATGTTACGTGAACACAGCTCCAGGTTCAACCTTCAATTTGCCGTTGGAAGGATACAATCACAGTCCTACCCAGAAAAAGTAAAGTGATGAATTTGTGAGGTTGCAAACTGCCTGCAGCGCTCCAGTTTCCCAGCTTTGGCACTAACCATCTCCCACTTCTAGCCCCTCACCACTGCTCCAGCCCTGCCAACATCTCTCCTGACCAATATTGCTCTAATATAACAAGAACAACTACAACATCAACAACTTGATGACAAATACCAGGAACATTTGTTAATCTCATTAGGCAGTAAATGAACATAAAATACCACAATCAAAATAGCAGAAACAGAAACAAAAGAGAAAGTTTCTGGACAGGCCAGGATGAAGCGAGCAGCCTTGAGTGTTAAATATAGAGGTGGGGTTTGATATCATCCTTTGGAAAAGAGTTTCAAATATCAGGAGTTCAATCTCTAGGAAAACAAACAAAGAAGTAACTCTAATCAGACACAAATATTTATTAGGGATTTTTAATAGCAAAAAATCAGAATTGAGCTGGTCAAAATGTTAGAAACCTGTGGGAATGAGTAGGAAAATTGTGATACCTCCATTTGATGCAATATATGAAACCTCTGAGGTCTTTATGGTAGTGTGACAAATACCTTTTATGTTAAGTGAAAAAATATGACTACAAAAGAAAATCATCCATGAAATGACAAAGAGCTAAACAAGAAAGTAGAAGTGGTCTAAGTGATGGTGGTTGTAGTAATCATTACCTATGGAAATTGATTAAATTAGGCATGATTTGCTTTGACTGCATCTTTTAAGTTTTTAAAGTATGGAAAAAGAGGGAAGGTCAAGTGTGGTGGCTCATGCCTGTAATCCCAGCACTTTGGGAGGTCTGGGCGGGCAGATCACTTGAGGTTAGGAGTTCGAGACCATCCTGGCCAACATAGTGAAACCCCATCTCTACTAAAAATACAAAAATTAGCCAGGTGTGGAAGCGGAGGTTGCAGTGAGTCGAAATCTCACCATTGCACTCCAGCCAGGGTGACAGTGCGAGACTTCATCTCAAAAAAAAAAAAAAAGTAGCCAAGACATGGAAATAACCTAGGTGTCTATCAACAGATGATTAGATAAAGAAAATGTGATACACACACATGACACACACACCCAGAGGAATATTATTCAGCCTTTGAAAAAAGAAGAAAACCCTGCCATTTGAGACAACATGGATGAAACTGGAAGGACATTATCCAGGTGAAATAAGCTAGGCACATAAAAACACATTTTGTGTGTGTGTGTGTGTGCACATTCTCACTTATAACTGGCATCTTTAAAAAGTTGAACTCAGCAACAGAGACGAGAATGGTGGTTACTGGGGATGGGGGTAGGAAAAGCTGGGAGATGTTAGTCAAAAGGTAAAACTTTCCATTACAAGATGAATAAATTCTGGAAAGCTAATATATAGCATGGTGACTATGGTTAATAATAATGTATCTTATACTTGAAATTTGTTAAGAGATTAGATCTCAGGTATTCACACACACACACTCACACACGTAACTATGTGAGGTGATGGGTATGTCAGCTTGATTGTAATAATTATTTCACAATGCGTGTGTATAACAAAACATACACTTTTTTTATTTATTCATTTTTTCTGAGGTGGAGTCTTACTCTGTCTCCCAGGCTGGAGTGCAGTGGTGCGATCTCGGCTCACTGCAACCTCCACCTCCCAGATTCAAGGGATTCTCCTTCCTCAGCCTCCTGAGTAGCTGGGATTACAAGTGCATGCCACCACACCGGGCTAATTTTCGTATTTTTAGTAGAGATGGGGTTTCACCATGTTGGCCAGGTTGGTCTCAAACTCCTGACCTCAGTTGATCCACCCACCTCAGCTTCCCAAAGTGCTGGGATTACAGGTGTGAGCCACCTTGCATGGCCTCATACACTTTAAATGTATATATTTTTTATTTGCCAATCATACCTCAAGAAAGCTGGAAAAAATAAATCAGTATTGCTACTATTAATAATAGTTTTGAAACAGTAATTGCTGGCTCGCACCTGTAATCCCAGCACTTCGGGAGGCCGAGGTGGGTGGATCACCTTAGATCAGGGGTTCGAGACCAGCCTGGCCGACAGGGTAAAACCTCGTCTCTACTAAAAATACAAAAATTAGCCAGGCATGGTGATGGGCATCTGTAATCCCAGCTACTTGGGAGGTTGAGGCAGTAGAATAGCTTGAACCCGGGAGGCAGAGGTTGCAGTGAGCCAAGATTGTGCCACTGCACTACAGCCTGGGCAACAGAGCAAGACTCTGTCTCCAAAAAAAATAAAAAATACATAATCTGTAAGACATGAAATCAAAAATTCTGTTAAAAATGGAAGGAAATAAAATTATGTGCTGGAAATGATTATTTGATTGAAACCAGGTAATATTTTTATTTTGTATTCCCTTCAACTCATATCCCCCTCTACCACCATTTTTCTTATCATCCACTTATAGTAAGGAGGGGGAAATGGTTTCTAAACTTTTTAAAATGAAACTATGGAACTCACTAATTCTACCCTGCAAAATATGAGGTCTCCTTTGTGAGGTTTCCATCAATAGGAAGCAAAGTTCCAAAGCTGGTGGCATTTTGAGTCTCCTCCAGTGGGTAGGGTAAGATCCTTGAACATTGTCAGGGAGAAATGTCTTCTTCAAAATCCCAAATAATGAGCTGGTTGTTTCCCCCCAAAACAGAAGAAATTTATCCTTTGACTTAGTCTCTGCCAAGCTGGGGAAGCCTCCTTTCACCAGGGAGGGAAGCAGATTCTGAGCCTATTCTCCACTGGCTGGACCAGATACCAGTTGTCACCAGCACCAAGAAAGCCTCTCTCACATGGTTGCTATGGGCTCTTCACATCCAACTGCCCAGTGGTGGAGGAAAAATCTTGGACATTGAGCCAGCTTGGGTCTAAATTCCCATTAAAATCCCTGGTGGCCAACATGGTGAAACCCTGTCTCTACTAAAAATACAAAAATTAGACATGTGTGGTGGCAGGTGCCTGTAATCCCAGCTACTTGGGAGGCTAAGGCAGGAGAATTGCTTGAACCCAGGAGGTGGAGGCTGCAGTGAGCCAAGATCACGCCATTGCAATCCAACTCAGGCAACAAGAGTGAAACTCTGTCTCAAAAAAAAAAAAAAAAAAAATTAGCTGGGCATGGTGGCGAGTGCCTGTAATCCCAGCTCCTCAGGAGGCTGAGGCAGGAGAATCACTTGAACCCAGGAGGCAGAGGTTGCAGTGAGCCGAGATCACACCACTGCACTCCAGCCTGGGCAGCAAGAGTCCTTCTCAAAAATAAAAAAAAGAAAGAAAGAAAGAAATTAAAAATACAATACTGTTTATAATCACTCCAAAAAAATTGTTAAGTCTAAATCTAACAAAACATGTAAGATTTATATGCTGAAAGCTACAAAAGACTGATGAAAGAAATCTAAGAAGCATCTAAATAGAGACACATACCATGTTCATGAATTGAAAGACTCAACATAGGAAAGACGTCAATCTTCCTCAAATTGATATATAGATTTAATGCAATTGCTATCAAAATCTTAGCAAGATGTTTTTGAAGATACAGGCAGGTTTATTCTAGCATTATATAGAAAGCCAAAGGAACTATAATAGCTAAGACAATTTTGAAGAAGAATAAAGTAGAAGCAATTTGTCTATAGATATAGTTTGGATATTTGTCCCTGCCCAAATCTCCTGTTGAACTGTAATCCCCAATGCTGGATGTGGGGCCTGGTGAGAGGTGTTTGGATCATGGGAGCAGCTCCCTCATGGTGTTGGGAGAAAAGCTGTGTGTTGGGAGAGAAGCTGAGGCAGGGCTTGCATGTCTGCTAGACTTGCTGGCTCCTTGCTTCCAGCACTCCCATTATCTCAAGAAGTCATATGCTTCTCATTCACTTGATACACTGTTTCCTTTCAACCCCCACATCTTCACCACCTGTTTGTTTGTTTGAGCACCAGTAAATAGCATGGGCTCCCAGAGCTCGGGGCCTTCGCAGCCTCCACATTCGCGATGGTCCCTGGTCCCACTTTCTCTCTCAAACTGTCTTTTTCTCATTACTCTGACTCTGGGGGGCTTCATCGCCCCCACAACCTGGTGTTGGGTCTGATCACCCCAAACGTTCCTGGCACCCAACATGGGACGACAAAGACCCCTGTGAAGGAACGCCAGAGTGTGTGAAAGCAGAGGATACATTGTCAAAGGACTCCGAGGAGGTCTAAAAGAACCTCCGCGGGAAAGCTGAGCGCTTGGAAGAACCAGAGTAACAATGAGACAAAGTGAAAGCAGACATTCTGCTTATTTAAGTTTTTTAAAGCATTTGTTATGAAGTGGGGGAGTAAAAGTACTCAAGAGTTTGCTATCACTTTTTTAGTATGGTAAAGCAGTTTTGCCCATGGTTCCTGAAACAGGGGACTATAGAGTTGGATGAATGGGTGAGAATTGGAAGAGATTTTAAAAGGGCATATAAAGATGGAGCAGTGACAGGTGCCGCGGAGGGGAGGGGGTGTGCTGCTGGGGTGACGATGGTTGGGGGAGAGGGGCCCCAAGGCCACCCTCCCGGGCGCGGGGAGAGCAGAGGGGACCAGGAGCCCGTCCCTTCGCTGCGGGGCCTTCTGCCGCGGCCATCCCATGGCCCCGCGGCAGCCCCCAGGCTGGCCCAAGGCCGCAGGCCTCTCCAGCCGCTGCTGCTGACACGTCGGAGCTGCCCAGCGAGCTCGGGAGGCGCAGGGAGGCAGCCTCCAGCTCCAGTGCGGGGCTGCAGGAACAGGCGGGGCGGCGAAGGGCCCAAAGCCGCCGCGCCGTGGGAGAGACCGGCGCAGCTGAGCGCCCACGAGTACTCCCGGCAAGTGCACAAGTGGCTGTGGTAGTCCTGCTGCGGCTAACTCACCTGGCACAGCAGCCTGGCTGCCTTCCCCGCCTGTTGCAGCCTCCAACGGTCCTCCCAGAGTTTCCCTTCGGGCGGCGCTGCAGTCCCTCGGGCCTCGGGGTCTGACCCGGGGACGGCTGCTGGCATCAGCACCCCTGCTCCAGTTGCCGGCCTGAGACCCCAGGCTCCTCAGGTGCAGGCGTAGGTCCGAGCCACTCCAGTGACAAAGGTAGGATCTGCAGCCCCTTTGCGAAGCCCAAGTGAGACCGGGCAACAGGCAGGCAGAGGGTATGTTATTCCATCCTTAACCCACAGATTTATGGCAGAGATGGTGGATTTCTTTATTCTCTTTTTGTAAAAGCAACCATTGTCTTAAGCATTATGCGCCTCAGTGGGATAAAGGATATCTCTTAAGTTTGCTATGCATTATATAATGGAAAAAACAGATGAAGACATCAATGGAAAACTTGCAGAAAATTATAGTTGTGTCTCATATATACAGATTATTAGTTTGTTTTTATGAGCTAATTTGCATTTGGGGAGCAGTTGAAGTTACCCCAGGGAAGTTCCTGGTGGGGCTTCAAGTTGTGACATGTGATAGCTACATCAGTGCTTATTGCACTAAGTCGGGTTTCAGTGATTCCTTCCTTAAATGTCAGCATTACAACGTCCACTATACGAGCTATGATCAAAAATTTTTTGATTGCTTTTTTCTCTGCTTTCATCACACTGCTGTTTTTTTCAACATAATCGAACAGCCTATGACATTGTAGCAGGAACCATTGTGGTAAAAAGAAATGGGGTCAGATGATGCTCCCACAAAGGCCTGATTTCCACATGCTATAATGACAAGATTAAATTATGTATCAAGGCCATCAGTATCCCTGGGTTACACTAATCGATGATTTAGAAATTAAAGCAGTCTCCAGTGTGATGCAGGTCTCTACTCTGAAACTATTGATTTTATTTGAACGCCAAAGAACTTTTCCAGAAGAAAAACCTATTAAATTCAAGTGTTCAAATTTTTAGATCAAAAAGCCAAGTGATTTTATAAACAATGGACAATATATACTTGAGATCTACGGCACTTTCTTAAGGTCTAAGAATTTGCTGAAAGCATTTTCAGCTTTGAAATCTCCAAATGAAACTTTAAAAGTTATTTTGGTTTATCCCAAAATAATGGAAAATGTCCAGTTGTGTTTTGTAAGCATCTATGTAACTCATCTTTTAGTTCCTACTTCCTGGGGAGCCACCAAAGAAGGTCCCCATGGCAGTTAGGGGACCCTTACCCTCAGGAACAGTGGGTCTATTACTTGGAAGGTCTAGTCTAAATTTAAAAGATGTTACTGTACATACAGGAATAATTGACTCTGGTTATACTGGAAAGATTCAATTAGTTATTAATTCCTCGACTCCGTGTTCTGCCTCCCCAGGAGAAAGAATTGCTCAGTTGCTGCTGTTTACCTTACATAAAACTGGGAAGCAGCACGGTGAAAAGAACAGGAGCCTTTGGTAATACTAATCCAGCAGGAAAAGCTGTGTATTGGGTTAATCAAGTGTCTGACAAAAGACCTATTTGCACAGTAACTATTCAGGGAAAAGATTTTGAAGGACTAGTAGATACTGGAGCTGATGTCTCTATTATTGCTATAAATCAATGGCCCGGACACTGGCCTAAGCAAAAGGCATCCATTGGTATTGTTGGAGTAGGTGCTGCCTCAGAAGTTTTTCAGAGTTCCTTGATTTTACCATGTCAAGGATCAGATGGTCAGGAAGGGACATTTCAGCCCATCATTACATCTAATCCTGTCAATTTATGGGATAGACACTTAACTGCAACAATGGGATGCTGAAATATCTATTCCTATGGATCAATATAGTAATAATAGTAGACAAATGATGAGAAATATGGGACATTGCCCGGGAAAAGGACTAGGAAAAGATAAAAATGGCCAATCAGAACCTTTAGAATTACAAAGGCAAACACATCGGACCAGATTGGGGTGTCATTTTTAGGAGCGGTCATTGTTGAGCATCTGGCTCCTGTTCCTCTTGTTTGGCTAACTGCCAAACTGGTTTGGGTGGCGCAATGGCCACTGAAAAAGGAAAATAAAAAGGCTGGACAAGATATACATTGGAGGGATGCACATACAAAAAGCTGGAAAACAGGAAAGATAATGTTATGGGGAAGAGGATTTGCTTGTGTCTCTCCAGGTGACAATCAGGTAGGTGCCTGTGTGGGTGTCCACCAAACATCTGAAGATCTATCATGAGCCACAGTATCTAGTGGACCCACCTGTACAGTGCAAATTGAAGGTTTAAGGATTGCTTTTAAGCCTCAATTTGCTTTCTCTGTGCCTTCTGTTAGAAGGGGCCTGCTTCTTGTGATAAGTTTAACTCCGAGGTAATTAACCAAAAAGGCCGAAGCTGAGTTACAAATGCTTCAGCAATGGCATGTCTCCTGGCTACAGCCACAAAAGTTTTTGGTTCGTTTCAGTAGATTTACTAACGTGGGGGTGAGGGTATGCTTGTGTTTTTGCAGGAGATAAACCATGTAGGTGCCCTCAAGTTGTGTACAACCATGGAACAGGAGAACGGAAGGGCCCATGGATCCCAACCATAGATCGGGTTTCCTCAGTACGAGCCATGCTGAGAAACTGCTGGAGCGCCAAGGTTTTACCTATAGATGCTTAATGGACCAATGCTTTCTGACTGAACTCTCTACCCTGAATACAAGGGACACTAATAGGTAGGCAGGAGGATTATCACCCCTATTCAGCATGAAGAAGTTACAGAGGATGGACCTTCAACCTTCTGCAACCCCTAGAATTAAGGGTCCTCTTGTAAAAGGGAAAGGGGAGATAAGTGGGAAGCATTCAAACCAGAGTGACTCCATTTTGAATAAGGGCTAAGAAAAATGAAGCTGGATCACCAACAAGCAATTAAGGGCTGTACAGCCTGCAATTGCCTTAATTAATTTAAAAAAGAGAAACCAACTTAATGCTAATAATAATGATAGCTGTGGTGGTTTTTACAAAACAGAAGGAGGGCATGTTGGGAGAAAAGCTGAGTGTTGGGAGAGAAGCTGAGGCAGGTCTTGCTTGTCTGCTAGACTTGCTGGCTCCTTGCTTCTAGCACCCTCATTATCTCAAGCAGCCATATGTTTCTCATTGACTTGATAGGCTGTTTCCTTTCAACCCCCACATCCTCACCACCTGTTTGAGCACCAGTAAATAGCGTGAGTTCCCAGAGCTCGGGGGCCTACACAGCCTTCACACTCAGAACAGCCACCCTGGTCTCACTTTCTCTCTCAAAACTGTCTTTTTCGGCCAGGCGCAGTAGCTCACGCCTGTAATCCCGGCACTTTGGGAGGCCGAGACAGGTGGATCACGAGGTCAGGAGATCAAGACTACCCTGGCTAACACGGTGAAACCTCATCTCTACCAAAAATACAAAAAAAATTAGCCGGGCGCGGTGGTGGGCACCTGTAGTCCCAGCCACACTGGAGGCTGAGGCGGGAGAATGGCGTGAACCTGGGAGGCGGAGCTTGCAGTGAGTGGAGATTGCGCCACTGTACTCCAGCCTGAGCGACAGAGCAAGACACTCTCTCCAAAAAAAAAACCTGTCTTTTTCTCATTCCTTTGACTCTACCAGACTTCGTCGCCCCCACGACCTGGTGTTGGGTCTGATCACTCCAACACATGGCTTGGTGCTGTCTTTGTAATAGTGCGTTCTCATGAGATCTGGTCATTTAAAAGTGTGTGGCACCTCCCCAGGCTCGCTCGCTCTCGCTCCTGCTTTTGTCACGTGAAGTGTGTCTGCTCTCGGATTGACCTTCCACCATGACTGAAAGCTCCCTGAGGCTTCACTAGAAGCCAAGCGGATGCCAGCACCATGTTTCCTGTAAAGCCTGCAGAACCATGAGCCAATGAAACTTCTTTCCTTTTTAAATTACCCAGTCTCAGGTATTTCTTTGCAGCAAGGCAGGAAGAGCCTAATATACTACCCAATTTTAAGATTTATCATACAGCTACAGTAATCAAGATAGTGTCATTGTTGGAGGAACAGGCACAGATCAATGGAACTGAATATAGAACCTGGAAATAGCCCCACACATGTATGCCCAACAGGTACAATTTTTGACAAAGATACAAAAGCAATTCGATTACAATGTGTTGAAAAAGTCTTTTCAACAGATGATGCTGGAGCAAGGAATGTATCTTAAATAGTGTCATAAATTCAGTAAAATACAGTATTTCTTGTTTACCTACTCTGTGCCAGGCCCTGTCCTAAGCACTAGGGAGATAGTGAGCAAAGCAAAGTCCATGTTCTCATGTCACTCACATTCTTAGGGTCATGGTCCTCAGGAGAAATCCTGGGTGCCAGAGAAGACATGTAAGCACCTGGTATCAAGGGTTGGGTAGGAGCCAGTTCCAGAAAGGGAATGCAGAGACATTTGCCTTCATCTGACTGGTCCCCTTCCTTTTCTCAAAGGTGGCAGAGTGGAAGGTTGCAGGCTTTCGATGCAGATAGATTTGGGCTCCATCTCCTGTCTATGCCCCTAATGTGCTGCTCATCTGTCAATGACTGACATTCGTCGGGTTAGTGTATTGTTCACATAAATGGGCTCCAGTGCAGGGCCTGGCACATGTTAGAGTCCTGATTTTGCCCTTGTGTGCCCATGAATCCTTCCAGAACCTAGGAGGATTCTGCAAGGGAGAGAAAGGAGAGATGCTGGGGGCAGGGAAGAGCTGTGTGAACAGAGGAGAAAAGACTGCTCTTGCAATACACACAGCAGGCAGGGGGCTCTGGGATGAACACTTTGCAGGAGCAGGGATTTTCTTTTTTTTTTCTTTTGAGATGGAGTCTTGCTCTGTTGCCCAGGCTGGAGTGCAATGGAACGATCTCAGCTCACTGCAACCTCTGCCTCCTGGGTTCAAGTGATTCTTCTGCCTCAGCCTCCTGAGTAGCTGGGATTGCAGGTGCCCGCCGCCATGCCCAGCTAATTTTTGTATTTTTAATAGAGATGGGGTTTCACTATGTTGGTCAGGCTGGTCTCGAACTCCTGACTTCAGGTGATCCACAGGAGGAGGGATTTTCTAGTTTCAGCCAGTCTGGATGATCTAGACTTGCTTCAGTGTTCTGCTGGAAGTCATGAATTCAGAGAAGCCGAGAGACCAGGGTTCTTTGTGTTGGAAGGGACTTCAGAACTCATCAGCCAAATGACCTGGCCTGGGGGTGGCTGTGCAGCCCTCAGGGTGGACAAGGATGCAGGAGCTCGGGAGTCAGGCTGTGCAAAATTAAATGCAAGTATTACCACTTCTGTGTATCTCTGAGTGGTTACCTAACTCCTCTGAGACTCGGTTTCCTCATCGGGACAATGGGGAGAGATGTTAAGGTTGCTGTGAGGATTAAAGATGATGCATGTTAGGGCCTGGCATAGGTCAGGGATACACCAGGGCATAGCATGTTGGATAAAGCCAAATTTGAAACCCTCCTAGAGGCCGTGTGACCTTGAACCTGGTACTCCACTCTTCTGTAGAGATGAGATTGTACCTGTTGCCCCACTTAATGGTGAGAATTAGAAATAATAGAGCCCAAGGACCTGGTGACAGGTAAACACATAGCAGGTGTTAATAGATGGTGGTCTGTTATCACCCTGCGTGCTTCTACATTTATGTTAAAGCCTAAGTTAGCTTCTAAGTGAGGGCCGGACACTCAGGAGGCATTTGATAAATATTTGTTGAATGAACAGCTAAGTGCTGGGAATGAACTGTACTTATGAATGAATAATGCAAAAGAGCTAGGCCATCTGCTGCAAGAAATACACTGCACTATACCCAGACTCAGAGCCACTGGGAGAGTCCCCTGACCCTAATTCTTTTCCCCAAAATGATGTCATTGCAATCACCTGGAGCAGGCTAGCCAGCCGGTCTCTGGGACAGGAGCTCAGGTGGCCACAGCCATCTGGGCCCCAAATGCCTAGAGGGTATTGGGCAACTCCCAGAACACCTTTGCTTCCTCTATGTGAGTTGGGCTGGTGATTCTGCCTTTCAACAGGAAGAGTGGCCTCTTCCTCCCAGGTTTCTGGGCTGGGTTCTGAGCCAGTCACCATGTGCAAGAGAGTTCACTCCCCAACCCCAAAGGTCCCCCTTTTGGCTCTGAAAGGGTTAATGCCATCGGCAAAAGAAACAGCCAGGCCGGGTTCTCAGGGATCTTCACAGGATCCTGTCTGGGTCAAGTACTGGGCTGCGTGCTGGGAACACAAACAGCCATGGTGTTAAGCCACCAGTGTTGAGTGACAAGTCTAGGCACTGGCCTTACTCTCAGGCTACTTGGGAGACGGGCATTTAAACACAAGGTGTGGCAAATCTTAGAAAAAGAAATGAAGCGTCCTGCTAAAAAACTAAAGAGGGGCAAAGATGAATCTACAACATCCGTGCAAATAACCACAGACACGGGCACAAGGGATGCATGGCTTTGTGGTTTATGACACTGAAAACTTGCAAACAGCCCCCATGTCCATCAGTAGAGGAGCAGCCATGTCAGGATGCAGCCGGAGCTGCAGGCACAGGTGGGGCATGCACCAGCCCCGTGTCTGTTGGCCTCTTATTCCACTGCGGTTGGCTCCTGCCCTCAGCCCTGCCTATCACAGAGCCCATGGCCCTTGTCCTGCTGTGAGTGACCCAGTGTGTTTCTACAAAGAGGCTTTGCTTCCAAAGTGCAGCCGTTTTCCCTGAGTGTGAGTGTGTGTGTGCATGTGTGTGTGTTATAAACCTAGTTTTGCGTTGCTCCCTGTGTAATTGCAAATAACGTGTAATCTCTTTTGCTTCTCTCTCTCATCACTCCCCTGGGTCTCTGGTGGAGGACCCCAGGGCTCATCCCTCGGCCTTCTGTCTTCCCCATCCACACTCATTCCCTAGGGGAGCTGGAGATGTTGACATCTCACAGTTGTGTGCTTTCCAGCCTGGTCCTGTCTCTTAAGCTCCAGAATCATGTGTTCAAACGTCCTACAGGGCATCATCACACCAAATCACACTTGGCAAAGCCAGGACCAAACTTCTGATCTCCACTGTGCCCACCCCCACCCCTCCCTCAGCCTTCCCTGCCCAGCTGCGAGCAGCCCCATCCCTCCAGGGCCTCAGGCTCCAAACTGCGGCGGCGGCCTCCATCCCTCTCTCTTTCTTAACACCCCTCATCCAGTCCATCTGCAACTCCTGTTGGCTGCATCGCATCACAAAATGTCCAGAACCTGACCCATCCTCCCCTCCTCCACTGCAACCACCCTGGCCTGAGCCCCACCGTCTGTCACTGGCCTATCTGCAGTGGCCACTTCACAGGTCTCCTGGCCTCTTCACGGATCCCCTACAGTCTGTTCTCACATCACAGCCAGAGTGATCATGTTCAAGCAAGTCGGTTCGCAGTCCTCCTCTGCTCAAAATGATTCCAGGTTCCCCACGTTACTTGGAGCAGAGGCCAAAGTTCTTAGGATGCCTGAAAGGCCCTTATGATCACACTCCTGCCCCGGGCTGCTCTCCCCCTCCCTCACTGCATTTCAGCCACACTGGCCTCTTTACTCTTTCTTGAACCCGCCAGGCATGTCCCTGCCTCAGGGCCTTTGCACCGACTGCACTGGCTGTTCTCTTGACCTGGAACATTCTCCCTCCAGTTTTCCACATTGGCACTCAAGTCTTGGCTCAAATGTCGCCTTCTCTGGCCACCCTGCTTGAAATTGCAATTAGCCGCTTGCCCTGTTTTCCTAGTGGCCCTTATCCTGTCATTGTTCCTTTTTCTACCCCACTAACATACGATATAATTCACTTACCACATTTATTGCTTATTGGCTGTCTCTCTCCCAACAAAAACAAACAAACAAAAAGGCTCTATGAAGGCAGGATTTTTGTCCGTTTTGTTCACAGCATATCCACAGTGCCTGGAACAGTGTCTGGCCATCAGCAGGCACTCAATAAGTATTTGTTGAATTAACAAAACTGCTTTGGGGCTTGTCCTCTGTGGCTCATTCACAGCAAATTTAAACCCCAAACTGCTGAAGAAAATAAGAAAGCAAAGAAGAAACAGAAGAAAACAACCTCAGGAGACCTAAGACTTGGGGGTAGAGGCCAGCCCTCTCACTGATGTGCTGTGTGACCGTGGGCAGGTCCCACCCCTTTCTGTGCCTCAGTCTCCCCTTCTGCAGAACAAGGACTGGATTGGGTGTTCTCTAAGGGCCCTCCCAACTCTAACAATGGACAGCTCCCTCCTGCCACTTTCCAGTAGAAACTCAAACTAGAAACTCAAACTAGTTCTAATCACGCGGTCAGCCAGAGAAATCAGGTTTATTAAGACTTACTGTGTGCAGGCAGTCATGTAGATGCGTCAGAACGTCAGACCTGGCCACATCATCATCTGCTGGTACAGAAGATAAGCTTCGAGCCTAGAGAAGGTGGTCTGAACTCAGATCCCCACTGTGGGGCTTGTGAGACCTTGGGGGTCTCACTCAATCTCTCTAATTCTTTGTGGCCCATCTACACATGGGCATCCTGATAGGACCCACTCCACGGGGATGTTGACATGGGGCAGGATTTGAACTAAAGCCTGCTTGATTCCACAGCCTGGCTCTGAATTAATAAGGCAAATTCTTTGTTTCAAAGCCAAAGCAAGCAAACAGAAATGAACACAAAATATCCAACCTGCCGAACGCTCTATATTCACGCCAGACCCCCATGCATGCACCCTCTGAGTGCTCCTTTTTGGGAACCGTCTGCCACCTGCCAATTGCCTTATTAAAGGTAGCGCCTGGTACCAACGGCCCAGGTGCAACCACAGCTCTGTGGCTGCATGGGCGTCCCCCTGGCAGGCGTGGCCCACACCTGCCCTGTCTGGTCTGACAGCCAGAGGCCCTGGCAAGAGGCAGGTATCCTGGAGCATGCAGAGAACGTCAACTTCCACCCCAGGAAGCTCATCTCCTCCCAGCTCTACTGCATGCTAGCTCTGGCACTTTGGGCAAGAGCTAGTCACTTTTACTCTCTGAGCCTCGATTTTCCTTCTGTAAAATGGATTGTAATAATAAGCCCATCTATATCTTGTCTTGTAGCGAGATGTAGCTGTGATACCGTCTGGAAAGCACGTGTCATACAGACAGGCAGCTAATGAATGTCACACTCTGGAACTGGACATCTTTGGTTCCAATCCTGGCCCTACCACTCTCGAGCCGTGGAACCTCTGTTTTCTCCTCTGTAGAATGGGTACAATAATGGCACCAACCTCAGGGGGCTACTATGAGGGTGAAATAAGGGGATAATGGTACTACCTAGTTCACAAGTTTGTCTTAATGAGCTATTCCATGTGGGGCAGGAAAACATGCCTGGCGTAGAGAAAATACCAAGAATGTGAGCTGTCATGTGGGTGGCCCAGGTGGAGAGACTTGTCCCAGGCCCAGTTGGTCTTTGAACATGTAGCCTGGCCTATGATCGCTTACCTAAAATCTCCCTGCTTTTCCCACCTTCTCCTTTCTGACACCCCTGTTTGACATAGGTGAGATTGGATAGATCAAGGTGTTCAGGGCCTCCAGGCAGGGATGGGGCTACGGGCACGTAGGACTGGGACCCAACCCCTCAGCCCCACTCTCCACCCCACGCTTTCTGAGCCATCCATCCTTCTCAGGAAACTGACAGAGCCACCCTGCCACTGGTACCAGCATGGACACCCACCTGGAGGTCCAAGGGGACAGCCCCAGGGCAGAGGAGATTTTGAGAGCCCACACCTCTGACCTGAGTGGGGAGGGGTTGAGCCTCCGGGCCACAGACCGCAGGTGCTGACTCATGGCCTCCGCTGGGCGGTATAAAGGAACCAGCCCAGGGGCTTCCTACAGCCAGAGGGACGAGCTAACCAGACAATGGCCCAGGGGACATTGATCCGTGTGACCCCAGAGCAGCCCACCCATGCCGTGTGTGTGCTGGGCACCTTGACTCAGCTTGACGTCTGCAGGTGAGAGGGGCACCTTCTGGGGTTTGGGGGGCAGGTCAGGAGATGCTGGATGAGCCAGTTCTACTGACACAGAGCATGTGTTTGGGCCAGGCTCCAGGCTCCAGCCTCTGCAGCCACTGCCAGAGCAGCACCTGGAGAGAGAAGATCCCAGCAGCCGTGGGAAGTGCCAGTCTCATGGCTGTGGGTTTTTTGCCATGTACAAGTGCAAATTCCCCAGGACCACATCATAGATAAATTATTGTGGGGCAAACTAGGCCAGCCATCTTCCTGTCTTCATCGAGGCAACAGAAACTTACAGAGGGTCTGTGATTTGCTCAAGGTCACACAGCAAGTGTGCCCTGGAAGTAAGTTTAGCCCCTGGGCCTCCTGGTTCACAGCACAGCTTGTTACCCCACATCTCTTAGCTAAGCCTCTCCGTGGGTGTGTAATAGTGTGGGTGGGGATGGTGAAACGGAGCTCTCTGGCGTGGCAGAGACTGAGGTAGGAAGCCTGGACCTGCTGCTGGCTAGCTGAGAGGCCTTGGGCAACTGAGCCTCAGTGTCCTCATCTGTGAAATGGGGATAATACTCACATCATGGGCTGGTTATAGGAATTCAATGTGAAAAACTGTGCAAATGTTGGTTGAGTACTTAGCACAGTGGTGGGCCCATCCCTGGTAGTTTTTATTCACTCATTTAACAAACGCTGTTTGCCATATGCCCTGTGGCAGGGTCTGGGTTAAACGAGAGTGGAGGAATGCTCTCAGGGAGTGTGCAGGGTCATTGTTGTTATTGTAGAACAGGAATTAAAAGAAATTTTAAAATGTGTAAGCAGAAACTCAGCTCTGTGTTAAAACAAACAAACAAACAAAAAACAATTTTCCCTAAAAAAAAAAAAAAAGAGCTGGAGTCCCTTGAAAATTAACTGCCTGGTTTTTTTTTTTTTTTTTTTTGTGGCTAGTGAGCCTTGTTGCTCCTCCTTTCCCAGGCATCGTGAAGACCCGTTTCTCTAGCTGTGCAGCTGCAAGGCCACTAGACAGATACACTCAAGCCATAAAACATGTTTTTCCTTAAAAAGTAAAAACTAATATAATGCATGTCTCAAATAACTGTCTTTATTTCTTTCCCCCTGCACAGCTCTCCCCCAACCCTGTAAAATGCTTAAAATATAACTTAACTCTTTGTTCAGGGCTCGGTCTTTTTAAATGTGAATCCGACTGAGCCAGTGCACCTAAATAATAAATCCTCCTCAACCCCTCGGACTCTCTGATTCCTAAATTATCCTGCAACAATTGCTGTTGTCAGGAATAGGAGTGGTTGCCCCTGGCTTCCCTATCCCAGGCTGGGCATGGGTGGCCCTAGAATGGTGCCCAGAGGAGTGTCAGGGACATTTCTCTGAAAGCGTCACTTGCTGCCTGAGCCCCAGCTGCCAGATAACAGCAGTAAGTGTCGGATGGTCTCCCAGGGCCACATGGGGGAGGCAGGAGACCAAGAAGTTGGGGAGAAAAGGAAAAAGAAAATCACCTGACATCGTTTGAGGCACCCCCAACTCCTCTGAGGATGAGTGTGGAGGAAATGACAGGGCCTCTCCCAGCATGCACAGGCTAACCCTCTACCCAGCGTCCAGGAGTAGTGATCAAGATCACAGGTGCTTCCTCTGGCCCTGGAGAGGTGGGTGGACAGCTGGTCAGGGTTGGGCAGAGAGGAAGGCACTGCTCATTTCTCCCAGAAATGATGGGGACTCTGGAGTTCACAGGTACCTCAAAATCCTTCTTTTCTCCTCCTTCAGCCACACATTGAGCCCTGTCACTCTATCCCCTGAACATCTCACATAACAATGGCTAATATTTACATCACACTTCCTACATTCAACTCATTCAACGGCCTTGGGAGGCAGTTAATATTGTTATTCCCATTTTATAGAAGAGGAAACGGAGGCTCCAAGAAGTTAAGTAACCCACCTCAAGCCACACAGCTAGTAAGTAGGGGAGACAGGACTCAACCCAGGCAGCATGACTCTAGGACCCTCCTCTCTCCCGTGGGTCCCCAGTCCAGCCCTTCCTGTCGCTTCTTATCTGTTCCTAGCATAGCCCCAGACAGTGCCTCCCTCCCATCTCCTGAGCAGCCATCAGCCTCTTCCTGAACCACATAGGTGGGATGGCCACTCCCCCCTCACCTCCACCCACATATGCATACCTCCATACCTTTGCTCAAGCCCTTCTTTCTGTCCCCAAAGTCAGGAACCCGGGAGGCAGAGGTTGCAGTGAGCCAAGATTGGGCTACTGCACTCCAGCCTGGGCGACAGAGTGAGACTCTGTCTCAAAAACAAGAGGCACAAACACCTACCCGAGGGTCACATAAATTAAAGGTGGCAAGCCGGGTGCAGTGGCATGTGCCTGTAATCACAGCACTTTGAGAGGCCAAGATGGGCAGATCACTTGAGGCCAGAATTTCGAGACCAGCCTGGCCAACATGGGGAAACCCCATCTCTACTAAAAATACAAAAATATTAGGAACCATGCCATGATGCACATGACAGAATAAATAAAGCATTATGATGGCCAGGCACAGTGGCTCACGCCTGTAATCCCAGCACTTTCGGAGGCAGAGGCGGGCGGATCACAAGGTCAGGAGATCAAGACTATCCTGGCCAACATGGTGAAACCCTGTCTCGACTAAAAATACAAAAATTAG
>NW_012114253.1:5201565-5203307 GCF_000951035.1 Colobus angolensis palliatus | reverse complement strand
AAAAAAAAAAAAAAAAAAAAAAGTTAAAGGTGGCAAAGCTAGCACTGTCTGACCCTAAACCCACCCTGCTTCCCAGCACACCCTACCTCCAAATGCTGTGGAGTGGACCCCCCTGGGCACTGCTCCCTGTGGGCAGAGCTCATTCAGCTTCCAAAGGATTTGGTAAAGGCCTAGAAGGAGTGGGAGTCCAGCAGGTGCCAACTGCAAAGGGCAGTGGGCATTCAGAAGCTGCCATCCATGGTCTCTCTTCTTCCTCCCAGGGTCTCCTTCTGAATAGGAGACCACTTGATATGACAGTGGGGAGCCTGGGCAAGTCTGTTTGTAGCTCTGAGCCTCGGTTTACCCATCTGTAAAATGGGAAAATGAACACCCCTTGCTGGGTTATGGCAAAGATTAAATTATATAATGCACACCAAGTGTCTGGCAGAGGGTCCCCTTTCCAACGCAAATCAAAGAAAATGAGTAAGGTAAATGTCAATCCTTTTCAGAGGTTTATTTCCAAGGTTGGAAAAGAATACAGAAACAGAAAAAATCTGTGGTCTGTGCTTTTTCCTAAATGGGTCTGAGGACTTCAATATTTAAAGGGAAAAGAGTGGGTATTGGGCCAGGTGTGGTGGCTCATGCCTGTAATCCCAGTATTTTGGGAGGCCGAGGAGGGCAGATCACCTGAGGTCAAAAGTTTGAGACCAACCTGGACAACATGGTGAAACTGCATCTCTACTAAAAATACAAAAAATAGCCGGGCGTGGTGGCGGGCCCCTGTAATCCCAGCCACTTGGGAGGCTGAGGCAAGAGAATCACTTGAACCTGGGAGGCAGAGGTTATAGTGAGCCGAGATCGTGCCATTGTACTCCAACCTGGGCAACAAGAGCGAAACTCCGTCTCAAAAAAAAAAAAAAAAAAAAAAAAAAAAAAAAGAGTGGGTAAAAAGGAAGTGGGGGGAAAAGGAAGAAAGAGAAAAAAAGATGGGTAGATAAGAGGCAAGTGATTGCGTTCTTTTGAGTCTTTCATCGGCTTTCACTGAATACATTCTCCGTGTGAGGCGGGGAGAGGACTAGTCACTTATGCCTTGAGCTCAGTGAATCTATATTGTCACATAAGATAAACACAGCAAAGGAAGAAATCAAATATGCATTTGTTGCAGGTGAGCAGAGGTATGACTTTGATTTCTGTCCTTTGTTCCATGCCTGTGAAGATGAGCTATTCACCGACATTGTCAGGGTAAATTCAACAGAACTGGTTCAGGGGAAAGATCTCAGGGCTCACAAGGAATTTTCTTGTGGGCAAATTGTGAGGGAGGTATGTAGCCTTTTTTTTTTTTTAATCTTTGTAGCTATCTCATTTAGCAACAAAATGGGACCGGGCGCAGTGGCTCACACTTGTAATCCCAACACTTTGGGAGGCTGAAGTGAGTGGATCACAAGGTCGGCAGATTGAGACCATCCTGGCCAACATGGTGAAACCCTGTTTCTACTAAAAATACAAAAATTAGCTGGGTGTAGTGGCATGTGCCTGTAGTCCCACCTACTCGGGAGGGTGAGGAAGGAGAATCGCTTCAACCAGGGAGGTGGAGGTTGCAGTGAACAGAGATCTCGCCACTGCACTCCAGCCTGGGTGACAGAGCGAGACTCTGTCTCTAAATAAATAAATAAATAAATAAATACAAATAAAAAGTAAGAAAGAAAATGGGGCCGAGTGTGTTGGCTCATGCCTGTAATCCCAGCACTTTGGAAAGCCCAAGC
>NW_012114253.1:5199563-5201220 GCF_000951035.1 Colobus angolensis palliatus | reverse complement strand
GGAAGGGGAAGGGGAAGGGGAAGGGAGAAAGAAAATAAAATGGGAGGCAGGTTTGCATGACCCAGTTCCCAGCTTGACTTTTCCCTTTGGCTTAGTGAGTTTGGGGTCCTGAGATTTATTTTCCTTTGACAGCAGTGAGGACTGCCTGAGTCTCTGTGTGTGAGGGTGGCAGACACTGAGTGCCACCCTCATGGGGGTGGTTGGTCAGGAGATAGCAGATGCTGGAGTTGGAGGAATGATGTCAGTGTCTGGGGCTCAAGCTCCCAGTGCTGGCTGTACGGAGGGTATTGGAAGTTACAAGAAGATTGAGCTCTGGATGGTCTTATGATAACACACATGGGTCACATGCATGAGGGCATGCACACACCTGGTGTGAACCCCCAGATGTTTATGAAAGTTCCTTGTTTAGGAGCTGAGAACATCTGGAACACAGCCAGAGGAAGCACACACATCTTAGAGTCAAATCCCAGTGGCCCAGTTCCCAGCTGGCCCTTACCTCTCTGAGCCTCAGTTTCTCCATCTAGCAGAGAGAGTGGTTATAAAGGTGCCAGACCCACCCATTTGTGCCAGACCCACCTGTTTGTTCCCCTCTTGAGGAAGTCACATGGGACAGAGGGGGCTGAGGTGGACCTAGACCCTCAGTCCACCTGCTGTGCGCCTCTCGGTCTCCATTGTCTTTTGAGCCCCTTATTCATTTTCTTGGTTGGCCAGACACACGGCGTGTCCCTCTCCTGTCCCCATCCTCTGACCACAGTGCCCAGGCAGTTGGAAGTCCTGGCTTATCACTGAGACTTTCAGAGAATGAAGAAAAATAACAGCACACAGAACCAAGAGAATGAGCCTCTGGGCTTTGGCAGAGAAACAAGAGCCTTGGTTAAGTTTTGGTTTGGCCAGGTAGGTGTATCATAAATGGAGGCACCTGGGCAGAAAGGCACCAGTGCCACTGGGGCATCTCCTCGCCGGGAACTGCCCACTGCACTCCAGCCTGGGTGACAGAGCAAGACTCTGTCTCAAAAATAAATAAATAAATAAATAAATAAATAAATAAATAAATAAATAAAATAACACCCCTACCCAGTAACACCCACCCCCTGTCTCCCCAGCCCTGCCCCCAGCTTCTGCCTGTGGCTGCATTTCAGCCGGGCATTCAGCAGAAGCTGTGGGACTGCATGACTGGGGCAGAGCCTCAGTGTGCTCATCTGTAAAATGGGAAGAGGGATGCCTGCCTCACAGTAGCAGGACCTCATAGTGCTGCTGTGAATGTTCAGCTGATGAGACAGTGGGTGTAGAATGCCAGGCTCACAGTAGCTCTCAACAAATACCAGCGTATGCATTCTCTCCAGCCTCAGTTTCTTCTTCATTTGTAGAAGGGGAACTCCAATAGTACCTGTGTCACAGAGTTGTCATGGAGATGCCTGTAGAGACGGGGGTTAGCCATGTTGCCCAGGCTGGTCTCAAACTTCTGGACTCAAGCAATCCACCTGCCTCAGCTTCCCAAAGTGCTAGGGTTACAGGCATAAGCCACCATGCCTGGCTGTGTGTATGGCTTTTCTGCATAAGAAAGTAGCAATAACAATGCATGCCACAGACATAATACATTTTTTTTTTTTTTTTTGAGACAGAGTCTCACTCTTGTCGCCTAGGCTGGAGTTCTATA
>NW_012114253.1:5198931-5199267 GCF_000951035.1 Colobus angolensis palliatus | reverse complement strand
CACACCTGGCTAATTTTTTTGTAATTTTAGTAGAGACGGGGTTTCACCATGTTGGCCAGGCTGGTCTCGAACTCCTGACCTCAGGTAATCCACCCTTCTCGGCCTCCCAAAGTGCTGGGATTATAGGTATGAGCCACCATGCCTGGCCATTATAATGCTTTATTTATTCTATCCTGTGCATCGTGGCATGGTTCCCTCAGATTCCACTCTGAAATCAGGGTAATTCAACAAACTTGTATTAGCATCTTCTTTGGCAGTGGTTCTCACACTTGAGTGTGTATCAAAAGCATCTGGAGAGTGTGTTAAAACAGATTGCCGCTGGGCACTGTGACTTAC
>NW_012114253.1:5184179-5198456 GCF_000951035.1 Colobus angolensis palliatus | reverse complement strand
AAACAAACAAAAAAAAAACACATTTCTGGGCCCCACTCCTAGAGTTTCCAACTCAGTAGGTCTGAGCAGAGCCCAAGAATCTGCATTTTTAACATTCCCCAGTGAGGCAGATGCTGCTGTTTCGAAGATCACACTTTGGGAAGCATTGGTCTTTAGGAAGTGCTGGATGCTGGGCACAGCAGGGTGGCACCAACGCAGAGAAGGAGGCAGTCATGATGTGGTAGGAATGGCACCAGGCTGGGCTGCAAGAGGACCCAGACCTGCCATTATCAGCCGGCACCCAGACACGTCACTTTGCCTCTCTGAACCTGTTTTCTCATCTGTAAAAGAATAACAATGGCTCACTCACAGGATGATTGTGAAAACAAAGGTTAATGGCTACACAGAGAAAGGTGACTAGCTTGTCATCTGCTGCAGGTATGTGAACGCCAGCTCAGGCAACAGTGTCAGGATGGGAGAAGGTGCCAAGACCGAAATGTCACTGAGGATGACAGAAATTCTAAATGTCAAACTCCCAAACGGAGGCGGGGAGAATAACCTGACTGCTGAGTGTGACTGAATGTCTTGATCAGACTTCCCGTGACTTTGAGCTGTAAATAAACATTTTTATATTTTCACCTTTTGCTGTTCATATGCACACAAGGCGAAAATTGGTATGCTTATTTTTTTTCTTTTTCTTTTTTTTTTTTTGAGACATAGTCTCGCTCTATCACCCAGGCTGGAGTGCAGTGGCACAATCTCGGCTCACTGCAAGCTCCACCTCCCAGGTTCATGCCGTTCTCCTGCCTCAGCCTCCTGAGTGGCTGGGACTGCAGGTACCCACCACAATGTCTGGCTAATTTTTTTGTATTTTTAGTAGAGACGGGGTTTCATGGTGTTAGCCAGGATGGTCTCGATCTCCTGATCTCATGATCCGCCCGCCTCAGCCTCCCAAAGTGCTGGAATTACAGGCGTGAGCCACCGCGCCCAGATTTTTTTTTTTCTTTTCTGTGGAGACAGGGTCTCGCTATTTTGCCCAGGCTGGTCGAAAGCAGCCTCCCAAAATGCTGGGATTACAGGTGTGAGCCATCGTGCCTGGCCAGCACACTAACTTTTAAAAAAATCTACTACCACATGCCCTTTGCTTTTTCTTTTTTCTTATGAAGATGCTGATTTTGGTTCAAGTGTTTTTTTGATTGCCTGCCACTTTTCCAGACCTCAGCCATCATATCACACTCAAGAGTACAGGGTTTTACCTAGGATCAAGAGAGAGACAAACAGAGGCATGGCATGGTGGCTCATGTCTGCAATCCCAGCACTTTGGGAGGCCAAGATGGGAGGATCCCTTGAGCCCAGGAGTTCGAGACCAGCCTGGAGATAAGGAGACTCCATCTCTACAAGCAATAGTTTTTTAAAAATTAGCCAGGGGTGATAGCATGTACCTGTGGTCCCAGCTACTCAGCTACTCAGGAGGCTGAGGTGGAAGGGTCACTTCAGCCTGGGAGGCTGAATTGCAGTGAGCTGTGATTGCACCACTGCACTCTAGCCTGGGTGAGAGAATGAGATCCCATCTCTTAAGAAAAGAGAGAGAGAGACATTCAAAGACAGAGGGTGTATTAGTTTCCTGTTTGTTAAAAGAAACACAAGACAAATTAAATTTAACAGTTTAGTGGAGCAAAGAACAATTAGTGAATCAGGCCCCCCTCTACCCAAACCAGAATAGGTTCAGAAAGACTCAGGAGCTGCCACATGGTTGAACAATATTTATGAACAGAAAAAGGAAACTGACTCACAGAACACAGAAGCAAGGCTCAGAAACAGCTGGATTGACGACAGCTCGGCATCTGCCTCATTTGAACATGGTTTGAACAGTTGGCTGCCTGAGATCGGCCAAAACAGTGGTTGGTATAAAAGTAGGTCACGGGTTGTTTACACCTCCAGTTAGGTTATAGCTTACTATGTACAAAGAAACCTTTCAGCCGAACTTAAAATACGCAAAGAGGCAGCTGTGGGGTAAACTTAATATAACACATTGCTGCTGTAACAAATCACCACAAACTTAGTGACTGCAAACAGCACAAATTTATTACTTTCCAGTTTGCAAGATCAGATGTCCAAAAAATGAATCTCACTTGGCTAAAATCAAGGTGTCGGCAGGGCTGCATTCCTTCTGGAGGCTCCAGAGGAGAACTCATTCCTTGCATCTTCTAGAGGGGCCCACATTCCTTGGCTTGTGGCCCCTTCCAGCAACAGCATCACTCTGATCTCTGCTGCCATCACCACCGTTTCCCTGACTCAGACCCTCCTGCCTCCTTCTTATAAAGAACTTTGTATTACCGGAAAGTGGTCCCAATCCAGACCCCAAGACAGGGTTCTTGGATTTTGCCCAAGAAAGAATTCAAGGTGATCCATAAAGTGAAAGCAAGTTTATTAAGAAAGCAAAGGAATAAAAGAATGGCTTCTCCATAGGCAGAGCAGTCCCAAAGGCTGCTGGTTGCCCATTTTTATGGTTATTTCTTGATTATATGCTAAACAAGGGGTGGATTATTCATGAGTTTTTGGGGTAAAGGGTGGGCAATTCCCTGAACTGAGGGTTCCTCCCCCTTTTAGACCATATAGGGTAACTTCCAGGCATGCTAATGTATTATAATTAGTGTATAATGAGCAGTGAGGACAACCAGAGGTCACTCTTGTCATCATCTTGGTTTTATTGTGGTTTGACCGGCTTCTTTACTGCCAACTGTTTTATCAGCAAGGTCTTTATGACCTGTATCTTGTACTGACCTCCTATCTCATCCTGTAACTTAGAATGCCTAACTTCTAGGAATACGGCCCAGCAGATCTCAGCCTTATTTTACGCAGCCCCTATTCAAGATGGAGTTGCTCTGGTTCAAATGCCTCTGATACTTGTGGTTACATTGGGCCCATCTGGCTAATCTAGCATAATCTCCCCATCTCAAGATCATTAACTTAATCACAGTTGCAAGTCTCCTTTTCTGTGTAAAGCAACATATTCACAGGTTTGGGGGACTAGTCATCTTTGTGGTCATCTTTGGGAGACCATTGTTCTGCCTACCACAGAGGGTTGATCTCATTTTAAGGAAGAAATCCCTTTTGGTTGGAGTCATAAAGCGAGGATTCAATGGCAGAGAACCCACTGAGATGGGCCTTCCGGGCTGGATTGGATTCTGCAAGAAGGATGTGGGAGGGGAGAGCCCTCCAGATGAGGGACAGGTGATACACAAAGCCTGGGAGATGGGAAAGTAGGGGGCAGGTGCAGGGAACTGTGGGCCATTCAGTCTGAACTGTGGGCCATTCAGTCTGACCATAGCACAGGGAGAGCAGCACGGGGGACTACTAGGGGCCAGGCCCACCCCCACTCTCTTTACGAAGCAGAGATCCAATATGCCTAACCCTGAGTTTGGGACAGTGACTTCACCTCTCCGTGCCTCAGCTTCCTCATCTGTAAAATGAACAGTACCCGCCTTACAGGCTGGTGGTGAGAACCGAATTAGTTAATGTGTGGAAAGAATGTGAACAGTGCCTGGAGCAGAGTAAATTGCCTGTAAGTAATTGCTTTCATTTAAGAATATGAAATTGATCCCAGCACTTTGGGAGGCTGAGGCGGGCGGATCACGAGGTCAGGAGATCAAGACCATCCTGGCTAACACGGTGAAACCCTGTCTCTACTAAAAATACAAAAATTAGCCGGGTGTGGTTGCGGGCACTTGTAGTCCCAGCTACTCGGGAGGCTAAGGCAGGAGAATGGCGTGAACCCAGGAGGCGGAGCTTGCAGTGAATTGAGATCGAGCCACTGCACTCCAGCCTGGGTGACAGAGCAAGACTCCGTCTCAAAAAAAAAAAAAAAAAAAAAGAATGTGAAATTGACTTCCTGAGGGTAGAATGAGAGCCCAAGCCAGGGTGGGCAGGAGATGGAATGAAATCTCCTCTTCTGTCTACTTCAGACCTCTTAGGTTCTTCAAAGGCTATGTCAAATTCCATCTCCTGAAGGATCAACATCAGAATGTTAGTGATTGTCTTGTAAATCAATGAAAATGACCAAGACAAGTCTCAATCATTTTAGGAGGTTTATTTGCCAAAGCTAAGGACACGTGTCTGGGAGGCAGGTCTTTGCCCTTCTCTAAAGATGATTTTGAGGCCTTGGATATTTAAAGGAGAAAGGGTGGATATTGGAAGAAGAGGAAGAAATGTTTTTAATGTGTGGGCGGATAAGAGACAAACAGTTGCATCCTTTTGAGTCTTTGATCAGCCTTTCACTGAAAACACAATTTTCTTGTGAGGCAACATAGAGGAATAGTCACTTATGTGTTCATCTAGCTCAGTGAATCTGCATTTTTACATAAGATAACATAAACATAGTGAAGAGGGAGCACTTAGATATGCATTTGTCTCAGGGGAGCAGAGGGATGACTTTCAGTTCTGTCCTTTGTCCTGTACCTGTAAAGATAAGCTATCAGCCAGGGGTGGTGGCTCACACCTGTAATCCCAACACTTTGGGAGGCCAAGGTGGGTGGGTCACCTGAGGTCAGGAGTTTGAGACCAGCCTGACCAATATGGAACCCTATCTCTACTAAAAATACAAAAAGTTAACCGGGCGTGGTGGCATGCGCCTGTAGTCCCAGCTACTTGGGAGGCTGAGACAGGAGAATTGTTTGAACCTGGGAGGTGGACGTTGCAGTGAGCTGAGATCGCGCCACTACACTCCAACCTGGGCGACAGAGTGAGACTCCATCTCAAAAAAAAAAAAAAGAAGAAAAGAAAAGAAAAAAAAGATAAGCTATAAATTTACATTGCTAGGGAGAAATTCAACAGAACTGTTTTAGGGTAAAGATCTTTGGGGCCCACAAGGAATTTCCTTATGGGCCAATTGTGAGGGAAGTATGTAGATTTTTATCTTTATAGTTATTTTATTTATGAACCATGAGAGGCAGGTTTGAGGGACCCAGTTCCCAGGACTCTTTCCTTTGGTTTAGTGAGTTTGTGGTCCCAAGATGTATTTTCCTTTCACAGTCTCTAAGTGGTAAGATTCATTTTCTTCTCGGCAATTTATGTCTTCTTCCTCCCTCCCTCCCTTCCTTCTTTCTTTCCTTCTTTCTCTTTTTCTCTCCTTCTCCCCTTCTTCCCCTCCCACTCCTTCTTTCTTCTGGTATACTGTATTAGCTATCTATGCTGTGTAACAAATTGTCCCAAAACTTAGTGGCTCAAAATTATAACATTTATTATATCATAATTTCTATAGGTCAGCAATTCAGTATGGCTTAGCTGGGTTCTCTGCTCCAAGGTTTCTCATAATCAAGGTATTGGTAGAGCCATAGTCATGCTAAGGCTCGACCAGGGAAGGTGCCACTTCCAAGCCCACTCATATGGCTGTTGGTAGGTTTCAGGGCCTTGTAGGGTGTTGGAACCTCAGTTCTTCCATGGCTGTTGGCTGGAAGCCTCCCTCAGTTTCCTGACATGTTCCTCTCCATGCCACAAAATGGCAGCTTGCTTCATCAAGGTGAGCAAGCTAAGAAGGCAAGAGACAGGCAGAGAGAGAGATAGAGAGAATTCTATTGTAACCTTATGACAGAAGTGATATTCCAGCACTCTTACCATTTTCCATTGGTTAGAAGGAAGTCAGTAGGTCCAGCCCGTACTCAAGGGGAGAGAATTACACAAGGGCATGAACAGCAGAGATGGGAATTATTGGGGACCATCTGAAAAATACTTTTCCTGTATTTTCCTAATTCTTTATAATGAATACATATAACTCTTAATATAAAGACAAATATTCAATACAAAGATAAAAATAGAAAATGTAATCCCAGGCCAGGTACTGTGACTCATGCCTGTAATCCCAGCACTTTGGGAGGCCAAGGTGGTGGATCACTTGAGTCTAGGGGTTCAAGACTAGCCTGCATGACCTGGCAAAACCCCATCTGTACAAAAATACAAAAATTAGCTGGGTGTGGTGGTGCGCGCCTGTAGTCCTGGCTACTTGGGAGGCTGAGATGAGAGGATAGCTTAAGCCCAGGAGGCAGAGGTTGCAGTGAACTGAGATCACACCACTGCACTCCAGCCTGGGCAACAGAATGAGACCTCACCTCAAAACAAACAAACAAACAACAAAAACCCAAAAACCACACATAATCCTAAGTGTTTCTGTGACCTTATATGGAAGGAGTTCTGCCTCTCTAGGGAGTCTCCACTGTGAATCCACTATGATTTATTAGCTATTCTTTTGTGGGTATTTAGACCATGTTTCATTGTTCGCATTACAGAAAGGGTTACTCTGAACTTTCTTGAACATGTCTCCTAGTGAACACATGAAAGAGATTCTCCAGAGTGTCTGCCTAGGAATCAAATTGCTGGGTTTGGGGTTGGCTAATAACACCAAGTTGGGTTTTTTTGGCAAAAATGGTTAACTTCACACTCCAGTAAGCAGTACGTTAGAGTTTCTGTTGAATTGTACCATCTATAGTGTTATTTTTCACCAATTGAGTGGGTATAAAATCCTATTTCTTTATGGTCTTGACCTTTTCATTCTCTTACTTGTTAGTAAGGTGAAGTGCCTCTTCATGTTTTCATGTTGATTTGCCTAAGTTCTTTAAATAGTCTGCATGCTAAGCCTTGTTGGTTTTATGTTGTAAATATATTCTCCTTAGATTGTGCTTGTATTTTTACTTTATATTGTCTTTCAATTAACAGAATTTATTTTATTTTTTAATTTTTAAATTGATTTTAATTTTTTAAAAAATAGATACAGGGTCTCACTATGTTGTCCTGGCTGGTCTTGAACTCCTGGCTCAAGTGATCTTCCCACCTTGGCCTCCCAAAGCACTGGGATTACAGGCATGAGCCACCGCACCTGGCCTATTTATTTACATCTAGTTTAATTTTTTTATCTTTTCCTTCATGCTTACTGGTTTTGTGTCTTGCTTCAGAGAAAGCATAACTATGTTATCCCGTATCTTCTTTTAGAGATTCAAAGTTCTGACTTTCACATTTAAGTCTTTATCTGCCTCCTGCTGGTTTTTGTGTGTGGTGTGAGGCTGGGATCAATTTAATTATTTTTCCAATTTAGTGTTTTCTATATGAATGAGCAATTGCTCCAGCAACATTTATGGTATAGTCTCTACCACCTCCAGCCATCTGCAAACCTATTTCTGTCATAGATCAAGTCTATCTCCTTTAAGTTTTATCCTTCCTTTGTCTTGGCCTGAGCCGTTAAAATCCCATCTTTAGTTCCATGGCTTTATAGGAAGTCTTATACCTGCTTGAGAAAGTGCCTCACTTTTTGCTACTTTTCTTTACAAGTACCTTGACCAACTTAGTTCCTGGATTTCTCATGTAGATTTAAACATCATCTGATCAAGTTCCATGAGAAACCCTAAAATTCCACTGAATATATAAATCCACTGAAGAGAATTCATATCTCTATGGCAATAAGCCTTCTTAACCATATACACAGTATTTCTATTTATTTGGATCTTCTGTAATGGCTTTCAATAAGGTTTGAATATTTTCTTCATAAAAATCTTACACATGTTTTGCTAGATTTATCTTAGGTACTTCAGAGTATTTTTTCCTTTTGTAAATTATATCTGTTTTTAAAAAAATTGTTTTCTTTTTTTTTTTTTTTGAGACAGAGTCTTGCTCTGTCCGGGCTGGAGTGCAGTGGCCGAATCTCAGCTCACTGCAAGCTCCGCCTCCCGGGTTTACGCCATTCTCCTGCCTCAGCCTCCCAAGTAGCTGGGACTACAGGCGCCCGCCACCTCGCCCGGCTAGTTTTTTGCATTTTTTAGTAGAGACGGGGTTTCACCATGTTAGCCAGGATGGTCTCGATCTCCTGACCTCATGATCCGCCCGTCTCGGCCTCCCAAAGTGCTGGGATTACAGGCTTGAGCCACCGCGCCCGGCCAAAAAAAATTGTTTTCTTCTTGAAGAAATGGTTTGCTAGAAAAAAAGAAAAATATTTGTTTCCTATTTATTGCTGATGTATAGAAATGTAATTTATTTTTTCCTCTTTATTAGTCACCTTATTAAACTTTTGTCTTTTTATTTATTTTTAATTTTAAAAAAAGTTTAATTCCCTCTCCTGGGGTTTGCAGACAGCTGTGTTTTCTGTCAATATTAGAAGTTTTTTTCTTACTTTTCACTCTTTATATATTTTACTTTATGTCTTTTTTTCTCTTGCTGCAGTGGTTAGAATCATCCACACAAGGTCAAAAAGATGTGAGGGTGGTATGCTTACCACGTTCCTGATTGTTTGTTTGTTTATTTATTTATTTATTTATTTATTTATTTTTTAAAAACAGAGTCTCACTCTGTTACCCAGGTTGGAGTGCAATGGCGCAATCTTGGCTCACTGCAACCTCTGCCTCCTGGGTTCAAATGGTTCTCATGCCTCAGCCTCCCCAGTAGCTGAGATTACAGACATGCACTACCCAGTTAATTTTTGTATTTTTAGTAGAGACGGGGTTTCACCATGTTGGCCAGGCTGTTCTCCAACTCCTGATCTCATGTGATCTGCCCACCTCAGCTTCCCAAAGTTCTAGGATTACAGGCATGAGCCACTGCGCCTAGCCCCATGTTTCTGACTTTAAAGGGAAGGTTTTCATATTTTCCCTGTTAAACAGGATGTTCTCTGTGGGTCTTTTGTTAACCTTTTATCAACTACCGGCAGGAAAAAAGAAATCTGCTTTATCTTCAGTAATTTGCTTTCCTAATATTTTTCTCTCTTGATCAGTGTTGCCAGAGATTTGTCAGTTTTATTGGTCTATTCTAAGAACCAACTTTTGGCTTTATTGATTTGTTTTATTATTTCACAGATTACTTCCAACTTTATTTTATTTTGGGAGATTACATTACTTTCTTTTTCTGTTAATTTTCAGCTTTTACTTTCTTTTTTAAAAATATAAACATTTAAGGCATAAAGTATCACTTTTACATCTCCCCAAAAGTTTTGAAAATGGTATTTTAGTTATTGCTCAGTCCTAAGTATTATTACTTAATTTCCATTTTTAATTGTCCTTTGACTTGTGAGTTATTGAAATGTCTGGTTTTAAATTTTCAAATGTATGGGGCTTTTAAAAACATACTTTATGCTAGTGACTTCTAATTAGTTACCTAATGATCAAAGAATATGCTATTACCCATGTATTACCTATCCTTTAATGTTTTGTTGAAACTTACTTTATGGTCAATTACATAGTCACTTTTTTAAATGACCCATGACCCATATGTGCTGTGCTTGGGAAAATGTATATTTGCTAGTTGTAGGATACACAATTCTATATATATCCACTAAATTGAGTATGTTAGCAAAATCTGTATCATTACTAAATTCTTATCTACTTAATCTATTGTTAATTGAGAAAGAAGAGTTGAAATCTTCAACTCTGATGGTGGTTTTGTCAACTTCTTTTCCCTATCAATTATTTCTATTAATGTTTGCTTTATACGCTTTTTTTTTTTTTTTTTTTTTGAGACACAGTCTCAGCCTGTCACCCAGGCTGGGGTACAGTGGTGCAATATCAGCTCACTGCAACCTCTGCCTCCCAGGCTCAAGTGATCTTCCCATCTCTGCCTCCTGAGTAGCTGGGACTACAGGTGCATGCCACAACGCCTTGCTAATTCTTTTGTATTTTTTGTAGAGATGGGGTTTTACCATATTGCTCAGACTGATCTTTAACTCCTGGGCTCAGGCAATCCGCTCACCTCGGCCTCCCAACGTGTTGGTATTACAAGCATGAGCCACCACGCCCAGCCTTGCTTTACATATGTTGAGGCTGTTATTAGATACATACAAGTTTAGAATATCTTCTAGGTAAGTTAAACTGTATATCATTAGGTTGTAATCCTCTCTATTGATAACAGTCTGTTTTGTCTAATAACTTATTCTTTTGATATTAATATATCCATCCCAGCTCTCTTTGGGTTAGCATTTGCTAAAAATTTTCAACTTTTCTGGGTTTTTATATTTTAGATGCGTTTCTTGTAAAGAGTATATTACTGGATTTTGTTTATTTAATGAAAACTCTCTTTTAACTGGCAATACTAATCCTGTTACACTTATTTTTATTATTTACTTTTTTTTTCTTTTTGAGACAAAGTCTCGCTTTGTCGCCCAGGCTGGAGTACAGTGGTGTGATCTCAGCTTACTGCCTCTGCCTCTCAGATTCAAGCAATTCTCCTGCCTCAGCCTCCAAGTGGCTGAGATTACAGGCACGTACCACCATGCCCAGCTAATTTTTGTATTTTTTTTTTAGTAGAGACCGAGTTTCACCATGTTGGCCAGGCTGGTCTCAAACTCTTAACTTCAAGTGATCCTCTTGCCTCAGCCTCCCAAAATGCTGGGATTACAGGAGATTATTTACATATTTGAATTTGTTCTTACTAATCTTTTATTTCTACTTGTCCAATTTCTCCCTATGTGGACTTTTACTCTTTCCTTGCTTTTTTGGAATGGAGTTCTCCTATTCATGTTCTTATTATTGCATTTTTCCCATATGTAGAAATTTATAAATGCTATTTCTATTCTTTTGGTGAATACCTTTTATTTTACTTTTTATTTTATTTATTTTTTTGAGACAGAGTCTCGCCTATGGCCCAGGCTGGAGTGCAGTGGTGTAATCCCCGCTCACTACAAGCTCCGCCTCCCGGGTTCACACCATTCTCCTACCTCAGCCTCTGGAGTAGCTGGGACTACAGGCGCCCGCCAGCACGCCCGGCTAAGTTTTTGTATTTTTAGTCGAGATGGGGTTTCACCGTCTTAGCCAGGATGGTCTCGATCTCCTGACCTCGTGATCCACCCACCTCGGCCTCCCAAAGTGCTGGGATTACAGGCATGAGCCACTTTGCCTGGCCTATTTATTTTTTTTTAAAGACGGATTCTCACTCTGTTGCCCAGGATGGAGTGCAGATGTTGTGGAGTGCAGAATCATGGCTCACTGCATCCTTGACCCCTGGACTCAAGTGATCCTCCTTCCTCAGCACTTTGAGTATCCATGACTACAGGTACAAGCCACCATGCCCACTAATTGTTTTATTTTTTGCAGAGGCAGGATCTCCCTATGTTGCCCAGACTGGTCTCAAACGCCTGGGTGCAAACAATCCTCCTGCCTTGGCCTCCCAAAGAGCTGGGATTATAGTCATGAGCCACCATGCTCGGCCAAATACTTTTAAAAGTATAGGCCAGGCACATAAAAGTTTAGGCCAGGCACAGTGGCTCATGCTTGTAATCCCAGCACTTTGTAAGACTGAGGCAGAAGGATCACTTGAGGTCAGGAGTCTGAGACCAGCCTGGGTAACATAGCAAGACTCTGTCTCTACAAAAAACTTTGAAAAGTAGCTGGGTGTGGTGGCATTCACCTGTAGTCCCTGCTACTTGGGAGGCTGAGACAGGAGGACCACTTGAGCATAGGAGGTCAAAGCTGCAGTGAACTGTGATCACGTCACTGTACTCTACCCTGAGTGACAGAGGGAGACCCTGTCTCAAAGAAAAAATAAATAAATACGTTTAAAAAATCTAGAGTTAAACAATATCTTAATTCCCCTTTTAATCAGGGACCTCAAAATACTTCACCTCTCTCATCCTCCTGCCAAATTATATTCTGCCTTTTTTATCCCACAGTTTTTATGACTTTTTTGTATACAATGTTGGTTTAGATTTACTAAAATATTTACCATTTTATTTGTTCACCATTCTTTCTTGCACTTCAGACCGTTCTTATGACATCAGATACCTCCTTCTTGAACTATGACTTTAGAAATCGCCTTGGTGAAAGTCGGATTTCAAAATATCCGTTTTTGTTCATCCGAAAATATCTTTATTAAGATATTTTTTGGACGAGTGCACAATTCTAGGTTAACAGTTACAATTGACCCTCGAATAACATTGCGGATAGGACCACTGACCCCCAATGGAGTTGAAAATCTGCGTATAACTTTGACTCTCCAAAAATTAACTACTAATAGACTACTGTTGGTGGGAGGCTTACCAGTAACATAAACAGTTGATTGACAGATATTTTGTATGTTACATGTTTTATACACTGTGGTCTTACCACAAAGTAAGCGAAAGAAAAGAAAATCATAAGGAAGAGAAAAGATATTTACTGTTCATTAAGTGGAAGTGGATCATCATAAGGGTCTTCAGCCTCATCTTCATGTTGAGTAGGCTGAGGAGGAAGAGGGGTTGGTCTTGCTGTCTCCGGGGTGGCAGAGGAGGAAGGAAATCAGAGTAGAAGTGCACCCACACAGTTCAAACCTGTGCTGTTCAAGGGTAAACTATTTCCCAAAATACTATAAAGAGATGACACAACTGTCTTTTGGATGTCACTGTTGTTGACAAGTCTGCTTCCCATCGAATTGTTATCTCCTCCTAGATAATCTGACTTTCCTTTCTGAATGCCTTTAAGATCCTCTCTTTGTCTTTGATATTCTTCACTTTGACTACTGTGTATGTGCATGTGCATGTGTTTATGTGCATGTGGAGAAGGCTAATCCTTGGAGATCTACCTTATTTCTCATGAGCTCAGCAATGCTTTAAAACGTATGTTTTATCCATGATCCTGTTGTTTCTTAAGAGGAAGGTCCTTCAGAGTACCTGGTCTGCCACAATTCCAGAAGCAGAAGTCTATGATGCTTTGTACGTGCACAATCCTGCGTATGCACAGTGGCGTGGTGGAAACCTCTGGGTGCACACACCCCTCCATGCCTACATCCGTGTGTGGGAGCCATTAGTGTGCACATCCCTCTGCTAGTTTTCTAGCTGAAATGCAAATCCTTCAGGTCAGGGGATTCGCTTTCTGTCGCTCTCATTCCCTCCTGACAACCTTACAGTACTTACCCACCACGGTCAGAGTAAGCACTGGCTGCTGTCTGGTTTTTATACCTACTGGGAAAAGGAGTGTTAGTAAGGGTTCTCCAGAGGGACAGAATAATACGGTGTGTGTGTGTGAGAGAGAGAGAGAGTTTATTAGGGAGAACTGGCTCATACGATCACAAGGCAAAGTCCCACGATCTGCAAGCTGGGGAAGAGAGAAGCTGGCAGTGGCTCAGTCTGAATTTGAAAGCCTCAAATCAAGGAAGCTGACAATGCAGCCCTCAGTCTGTGGCCAAAGGCCCGAGAGCCCCTGGCAAGCCACTGGTGCAAGTCCCAGAGTCCAAAGGCCAATGAACCTGGTGTCTAGTGTCTGAGGGCAGGAGGAGCGGGAGGAAGCATCCAGCACGGGAGAAAGAAGGCAGCCAGAAGCCCCAGCAAGAAAGCTGATCCCACCTCTTCCACCTGCTTTCGTTGTAGCCATGCTGGCACTGAGGGTGGGTCTTCCTCTCCCGGTCCACTGATTCAAATGCCAACCTCCTCCGGCAACACCCTCACAGATATACCCAGAAACAATACTTTGCATCCTTCAGTCCAATCAAGCGGACACCTAATATTAACCTTCACAAGGAGAAATGCTGGGAGAGCCATGGCTGGCCCAGCCCCTCCTCACTGCATCCTCTGCTTCCCCATCTGTCTTATCCACAGCTCTGCCCCTGAGGACTGCACGTCCTTCAGCGTCAACGCCTCTCCAGGGGTGATCGTGGATATTGCCCACAGCCCTCCAGCCAAGAAGAAGTCCATAGGTTCCTCCACATGGCCCCTGGACCCTGGGGTAGAGGTGACCCTGACAATGAAAGCGGCCAGTGGCAGCACAGGCGACCAGAAGGTGAGTGTCATAGCTGTGGGGTGGCAGTGTGGATGGATTTCAGCAGGGCAGCCACTCGCACTCTGTCCTGCCGTAATCCACAGCACCAACCTGGCAGAGACTCTTTCCCTGTGGAAAAGCTTGTGATGGCTTCTTCCAGCCATAGTGTCCGCAGGAACAATAATGTATGGCTGCCGGGGGTTCGTGGAGGTCAGGGTTTAGATTAAACTCCATTCAGCAAAACTTTAGTCAGTATCTAGCACGTGCCAGACACTGCTAGACACTGCCAGGCACTGGGAATCCAGAAATGAATAAGACAGCTGAGGGTGCAGTCCTCATGGGCTCATATAACCTATGAGTGGTGGCATCAGAGAATCTACTGGTAAACAAACAATTGCAAATGATGCTAAGTTCTACGGAGGCCACAGACAGGTAGCCCCATGGAACGCTGGTCCATGCTCCTGAATCGGTTTCCTGTGTCTGGTATAGAAAATCACCATGGTGGCCGGGCACAGTGGCTCATACCTGCAATCCCAGCACTTTGGGAGGCCGAGACGGGTGGACCACCTGAGGTCAGGAGTTTGAGACCAGCCTGGCCAACATG
>NW_012114253.1:5181321-5182449 GCF_000951035.1 Colobus angolensis palliatus | reverse complement strand
AAAGAAAGAAAGAAAGAAAGAAAGAAAGAAAGAAAGAAAGAAAGAAAGAAAGAAAGAAAGAAAGAAAGAAAGAAAGAAAGATCCCACTGACTGTGGCCTAGCAAGTAGATAGGAACTAGGGAGTGAATGGGAAGCAGGGAAACCAGACAGAAGGCTGACATCATGGTCCAGGCAGAGGCAGTGATGGCCATGGCATTTTCCTGGATTTCCACTGTCTACAGGGCAGGTCTGAACACCTCAGTGTGTCCCCTCAGGAGCTCCTCTTCCTCTGGTGGCAGCTCTTTGGCTCTACTTTGGGAAACTCCCCACCACCATTTTGTTTGGATGTGTCAACCCAGATGCTCCACCCTCTTCTGGCCAATTGGAAGTGTTCTCCTAGGATTTCTGAACCTTGGGCACAGGGGATTGGTGTTTTCTCATTTATTCCTGAAGAGACCTCCACCCACTCAAAGCTCCTGCCCCCCAGATACCCCAGGACCCGGCCTTTCCACGGTCTGGTTCTTCAGGTCTTTCCTTGATCCCTTCTGCTTGCCAGAGTCAGTTCTGTGGCTTATGATCAGCTCTCTCCTTCTAGTGCCTCTTCTGCCCCTTCTCCAGCTGCTGGGCCCCTACTCCCTTTCCAAGATCTACCTCAAAACGCACTCCTTCACAAACCACCCTGCCAGGCAGAGTGTCTCCATTGCTGGGCCCCCATAGGATGCTCTTCTGTAGCACCAGTCATTCAAGCTTTTTGCTTTCCCTCCATTCCCATTGGATGGGGCCACTCCTTACAGGCTAGGAGCCCACCTTTGTCTCCCCAGTGCCCTATCCTGAGCTGGCACATAGCAGGGGTCCAGTGGGTGTTTGTTGAATGACTAAGAGAAGTCATTAGTGATCTGCTCTCCCATAGGTTCAGATTTCATACCATGGACCCAAGACTCCACCAGTCAAAGCTCTACTCTATCTCACCGGGGTGGGTAAGTGACAACCAGGATCCTAGATTGCCGTCTCATCCCCTTCCCACCTCCTAATCCCTGCAGGATGTCTCTGTAGGAGAAACTACACCTGGAGCTTATTTTAGACTGAGCAGAGAAAAAGCATGGTTTCCAGCCAGTCAGACATCTGGGAGTTCAGAAATATTCCATCCCT
>NW_012114253.1:5178274-5179430 GCF_000951035.1 Colobus angolensis palliatus | reverse complement strand
TATCATGCTGTGGGGCACACAGATCTATTTTATTGGAATGACCTTGCGGTTATATATTTGGATGAAGGAGGAAGGATTTACAAACAAATGTTTGCTTTCTCAGCCAAGCCATTTGGACAGAGTAGGGGCATGTTCAGGGTTGCAATTTGTCCCCAGATAGAGTTACAACACATGTCATGAAGAGCCGGTGGGGCTGGTGTCACCACTGGGTCCCCCACCCCAAGGTCACTGAAGGCTAGGGCCACAGTCTTTTGAGAGCCTGGCAGGGTGTGCCTGCAGAGGCTTCACATCGAACCTCTCTTTGCGGTGGCTGGGAATTCCTTCCAAAATCCCTGGGGGTGGCCAGACGCGCAGGGTCTGGTGGACATCACAGTTGTGGCCCCGCTGAAGGGGAACAGGTATGGTCAGAGGCCCCACCTCTGCTGTCCGAACTGTAGCCAGACTTCCTGGGGGCCATGCGGGAGGGATGCCTTGAACCCGTGTCTCCTCTGAAGGACAGGAAGAGGGGCTCCCGCGATGGGTGCACACAGTCCCCTGGGGAAAGGACCTGCCCACTGGGGGCCAGGCTGGGTGCCCCAACCCCGGACCCTCACCAACCCTCTCGACTCTTACTTGGTGGAATTTCAGAAATCTCCCTGTGCGCTGACATCACCCGCATCGGCAAAGTGAAGCCAACCAGAGCTGTGGAAGACAAGGTACCGCTCACCCAAACGCTCCTTTCCTAGTTCTGCTGGATTCTCCCCGGGCGCCCCCTTGTGGTGATGGGGTAAATGCTGGTCTGTCTCACGCATCCCATGTTAACTGTTAAAATAAAAAAGGGGGAGGGAAGAAAATTAGCATCCCCATTAATATTTTGGTTTATGTATTTCCCATCTATTTTACAAAATCTGATTTTCACCAATTGTGGGTTCAGAAAATGTGTTATCCTGCAAACTAGAAACGCTACTGAGTCACCCAGTTAACACAGCAGAGAGGAAATTCGTGGGCAGGTCTCGATTCTGGCTCAAAAACTCCCTATTCCATGTTCTATGACTGATGGGAGAGATTTCTGCAGAGCTGCCTACATGGGGGCAGTAACAGAGAAAGGAAGAAATGGCAGGGGGAGAGGCGGGAAGGAACCAGGTGGGGAGAGGGAGGGTGTGTTGTGGAAAGACAA
>NW_012114253.1:5174722-5176964 GCF_000951035.1 Colobus angolensis palliatus | reverse complement strand
ATACCACTGCACTCCAGCTTGGCGATGGAGCGAGACTCCGTCTCAAAAAAAAGAAGAGGTGGTGAGAAGTTGCTATGCCTCTTGCGAGAGTTGGAGGGCTCTACGCTAGTTTCTAAGCATGACTATTCTCTGCTGGTGTCCAGAGGACCTGGACCTGGGGCCCTTGTGGACAGGGTGCCATCCTGCTGGTGAACTGTGACAGAGACAATCCTGAATCTTCTGCCATGGACTGTGAGGATGACGAAGTGCTTGACAGCAAAGGTAAAGAGCATTTGCTAGCTAACGGGAAGGGCTTTGTAAAAAGCCCTTTTGCCCACGTGGCCTGAACCTGGTGATGGCCCTCTGAAATAAGGGTAATTGAAAGCATGTTCTTGTTGGCACATCCGTTTTATAGGTGAAGCAATGGGCAAAGGCCCTTGCGGGGGGCAAGTGACCTCTCCAAGCTCACACAGCGGTCAGGGAAGAGCTGAGGCCAGTGCTGTCTCCTGATGCCTCCTACTGGCCCCAGTTTCCATGCCTCACCCCGCTGCCCAACCTAAACCCTCTTAGGTCAAACCTGGAGCCTGAAATCATTCAAAAGGAAAGCTTCTCATTCCCAGACTCACACCAGAGCAGCCCCTGAGACCTCTGCCGTAGGCCGGGCACCACCCTGAGCGCTTTGGAATGATTAACTCATTTGATCTTCCCACACAAAGCTTTATAGATGGGAAAACCAAGGCACTGGGGAACTTAAGCAATTTGCCCAAGGTCGCAGCACTGATATGTAGCAGACTCGGGGTTTGAACACCAGACATCCCAACACCAGAGCGGGTTTAGGGGCATGAGGATGGTGGGGGATGCAGGACCTCTGCAGGCAAACCTCTGGGCTGCTGAAGGTGGATCTGGGGTTGAAGTGAGGATACAGTATCCACCTGCGTGAGAGGAAGGTGCTGAGTGGCTCGGGCTGGCAGGCCTTCCTGGGGAGCTCTTAGAAAAACATAGAAATGGATGTATTTTCAAGTTGCATATAGTTGGCCTGGCCCGATGCCAGGGGATAGTCTATGTACAGTACCTGGCATGCAGTAGTAATCACAACAGCTACCCTTTGTGGGCACTCCTGGGGTGCTAGGAGCTGGTATAAGCACTGTGTATCACCTCACTTTATCTTCACGACAGCTCTGTGCTGGGTACAAGTCTTGCCCCTGTCTTAGTGATGAGGAAACAGAGGCAGAGAGAGCTGAAATCACTTTCCTACGCCCACACAGATCCCAGATTCAAACCAAATTGACCCCAAAGCCTTTAAGCCCTTGGCTATCAGTCAGTCCCCCCAGAAGGCATCTCTTGACTCTCCCTACCCTCTACCCCTTCTTGGCTATTGCTCAAGCTGGTTCACAAACTTCACTTCTCGCTCAGGACCAGCACAGAAACCTTTCAATCGTTCATTGCACAAATCTCAGCTGAGCTCCTGCCACGTGCTGGTCACCGTTCTAGGGAGTTCTCGGCTTTCTAGGTTCAAGATTCAGGGAACATTGCAAGGAACAAAATATTAATAAATGTGGTCCCCGCTTTGCTGAGGTTACATCCTCAGCTCATCCTAGTGGGAGGAGACCAAAACCTTAATGAGTTCTCATTCCAAAATGAAAACCATCATTAAAATACTCAAAATAGCATAAAGAAAAGAAAACCAGGCAACATGGTAAAGGGAGGTCTCGGGGGAGCGGTGGGGTGCGAGGCTCCACCAGGAGGTGGCTATGGGAAACCAGCAGTGGTCTCAGGGGCCTGTGACTCAGGCAATGCCCTTCTCATCCCAGACCTGAAGGACATGTCCCTGATGACCCTGAGCACGAAGACCCCCCTGGACTTCTTCACTAAGCATACACTGGTGCTCCACGTGGCCAGGTCTGAGATGGACAAAGTGAGGGTGTTTCAGGCCACACGTAAGTCATCCCCATCTGTGTTCCCTCCCTGCCCTGGCCAATGGGGCACAATTCCGTCACACAGCTGTGTGGCAGATAAATCCTGAGCACCTACTATGTGCCGAGTTCTAAGAACAGCAGACACAGCAGTAGGCAAGACAGACAACATCTCATCTATTACCTTCTAGATGGAGGACACGGACAAAATGACTCATTATTGCTCCCTGCTTCTCTCTCTCTCTCTCTCACACACACACACACACACACACACACATGCACACACAGACCACTCCTGGTTATAGACTTTGAGTGCAAGCTGATGGCATGTGGCATGTGATCATTTGTTC
>NW_012114253.1:5155575-5173397 GCF_000951035.1 Colobus angolensis palliatus | reverse complement strand
GCCTGTTTCATTCTTAAAGTGATTAAACTGACATTGATTTGCTGACAGGTTGACTAATTGCCTCCACCCAGGCATCACCTCCTCCAGGAAGTCCTCAGGGATTTCCTCTATCACACTGTCTGCTGTTTTTATGATCTCTGCTCCTCCCTACTCACCCATAAGAACCGTGCACTCTCTGGGGGTAAGGATAGGAGGACAGTGACTCTGTCTCCCTGGTCCCCTGCTGTGTCCTTGTCCCTTGCTGACATCTGGCTAGAGCAGATGCTCAGGAATTAGTGAAGGAATGGTGTATACTGGACTTCCTGTAAAGTTTGGAATGGCTCAGGCACCCCTGACACACCCTTCCGTGACTTCAGCCAGGGAGCAGTGTCCCAGCTGAGACTTTGGTCCTTTTCTCCTAAGAGGACTGACCAGATTTGGCTGCAAGGGGTTCTCTGATGGTGGCACGTGGTGACCCTGGGAAAGGCTTCTGGGGAGCACTGGGGAGAGGAGGAAAGGTCTTCAGAAGTGCGGACGCAGACCCGAGTCTCCCCTGCCTCTCTCCTAGGGGGCAGACTGTCCTCCAGGTGCAGGGTAGTCCTGGGTCCCAAGCAGCCCTCTCACTACCTGATGGTCCCAGGCGGAAAACACAACATGGACTTCTACGTGGAGGCCCTCGCTTTCCCGGACACCAACTTCCCAGGGCTCATTACCCTCACCGTCTCCATGTTGGACACGTCCAGCCTGGTAGGCCGAGAAGGCAGCCCTGCATCGGGCCTGGCCTTCCGGGCAGTGGCGTGGCTGGGGAAGAGGGTACAGAGCGCAGCTGGGCAGGGGGACTCCAAACAACTACCAGAAGTGGTAGGTGCTGGGCCCTGGTGGCGGTGACAGCCCCTGCCTCCCCACCCCCCACCCCCTGCAGGAGCTCCCCGAGGCCGTGGTGTTCCAAGACAGCGTGGTCTTCCGCGTGGCGCCCTGGATCATGACCCCTAACACCCAGCCCCCGCAGGAGGTGTACGTGTGCAGGTGAGAGGCCCGGGGGTGCTGGGTGGGCCCAGACACCTCGGGAGGAGCCCTGGGCCAGCAACAAAGAGCCTGAGTGCCAACCGCAGCACTCACCATGTGATGGGAAAACAGTCACCGCTCCCTGCCCACTGAGAGCTTGCCGCCTCTTGGGGGCTCTAAAAAGGCGGGGAGGTTCCTCACTGTTGTTGTCACTGCCTTAGTCCCGCCTTGATGCAGCTGAGGCTACGTTAGCTCCCAGGGGCCTGTAGAGTGTGGCACGTGGACCTTGTGCACCAGAAACTCCTGGGAACTCATTGAAAGTGCACCTTTCTGGACTGGGCACAGTGGCTCATGCCTGTAACCCCAGCAATTTCGGAGGCCAAGGCAGGTGGATCACTTGAGGTCAGAAGTTTGAGACCAGCCTAGCCAACATAGTGAAACCCTGTCTCTACTAAAAAATACAATTGGTCGGGCGTAGTGGCACATGCCTGTAATCCCAGCTACTCAGGAGGCCAACGCACCAGAATTGCTGGAACCCTGGAGGCGGAGGTTGCGGTGAGCTGAAATTGCGCCACTGCACTCCAGCCTGGGCAACAGAGCGAGACTCCATCTCAAAAATGAAATAACCAGCCTGGCCAGCATGGTGAAACCTCGTCTCTACTAAAAATACAAAAAATTAGCCAGGTGTGGTGGCAGGCGCCTGTAATCCCAGCTACTCAGGAGGATGAAGCAGGAGAATCACTTGAATCCAGGAGGCCGAAGTTGCGGTGAGCCAAGATCACACCATTGTACTCTAGCCTGGGTGATAGAGCAAGACTCTGTCTCGAGAAAAATAAAAATAATAAAAATAAAAAATTAAATTAAATTAAATTTAAATTAAATAAAATGCACCTTTCTGGCTGCCTGTGACCTGCTGGGTCTTATCCCTGGGGAAGGGTCAATCTGCGTTTTGGGGAGATCCAGGTAATCTTCCTGCAGTCTGAGAGCTCCTGACAAGTGTGCTGGGGTCTCAGAAGACCCTCTCCTCCCCTCTTCTGATTGCTTCAGGGGCAGAAGAGTAAGAGGGTAACCTGGTGGACAGGACGCAGGCTGGAATCCAGTGAGGACTGTATTCCAGTCCCAGCACTGTTCCAGGCGGTGTGACCTTGAACAGTGAACTCATATTCTGTCTTCTCCCAGATTGACATGGTGTGACTCTGTGTCCCCACCCAAATCTCATTTTGAATTGTGCTCCCATAATTCCCACGTGTTCTGGGAGGGACCTGGTGGGAGATAATTTGAATCATGGAGGTGGTTCCACCCATACTGTTCTCATGGTAGTAAATAAGTCTCATGAGATCTGATGGTTTTATCAGGGATTTCCGCTTTTGCATCTTCCTCATTTTCTCTTGCCGCTGCCATGTAAAAAGTGCCTTTCGCCTCCCGCCATGGTGTCTCCAGCCACGTGGGAGTATAAGTCCCATTAAACCTCTTTTCCTTCCTAGTCTCAGGTATGTTTTTATCAGCAGTGTGAAAATGGACTAATACAGTAAATTGCTACCAGTAGAGGGGGGCCTTGCTGAAAAGATACCCAAAATGTGGAAGCAACTTTGGAACTGGGTAACAGACAGAGGTTGGAACAGTTTGGAGGGCTCAGAAGAAGACAGGAAAATGTAGGAAAGTTTGGAACTTTCTAAAGACTTGTTGAAGGGCTTTGACAAAAATAGTGATAATGATATGAACAATGAAATCCAGACTGAGATGGTCTCAGATGGAGATGAGGAACTTGTTGGGAACTGGAGCAAAGGTGACTCTTGTTATGTTTTGCAAAGAGACTAGTGGCATTTTGTTCCTGCCCTAGAGATTTGTGGAACTTTGAACTTGAGAGAGATGATTTAGGGTATCTGGCAGAAGAAATTTCTAAGCAGCAAGCCATTCAAGATGTGACTTGGGGTCGGGCGTGGTGGCTCAAGCCTAAAATCCCAGCACTTTGGGAGGCCAAGACAGGCGGATCACGAGGTCAGGAAATCAAGACCATCCTGGCTAACACGGTGAAACCCTGTCTCTACTAAAAACTACAAAAAACTAGCCGGGTGAGGTGGCGGCACCTGTAGTCCCAGCTACCCAGGAGGCTGAGGCAAGAGCATGGCGTGAACCCGGGAGGCGGAGCTTTCAGTGAACTGAGATCTGGCCATAGCACTCCAGCCTGGGTGACAGAGCGAGACTCCGTCTCAAAAAAAATAAAAAATAAAAAATAAAAAAAAAAAAAAAAAAAAAAAAAAAGATGTGACTTAGGTGCTGCTAAAGGCATCCAGTTTTAAAAGGGAAGCAGAGCATAAAAGTTCAGAAAAGTTGCAGCCTGACAATGCAATAGAAAAGAAAATCTCATTTTCTGAGGATAAATTCAAGCCAACTGCAGAAGTTTGCGTAAGTAACAAGGAGCTTAATGTTAAGCCCCAAGGCAATGGGGAAAATGTCTCCAGGGCATGTCAGAGGTCTTCACAGCAGCCCCTCCCATCACAGGCCCAGAGGCCTAGGAGAAAATGGTTTTGTGGGCCAGGCCCAGGGTCCCCATGCTATGTGCAGCCTAAGGACTTGGTGCTCTGCATCCCAGCTGCTCTAGCCATTACTAAAAGGGGCCAACATAGAGCTCAGGCTGTGGCTTCACAGGGTGCAAGCCCTAAGCCTTGGCAGCTTCCACATGGTGTTGAGCCTGCAAGTGCACAGAAGTCAAGAATTGGGGTTTGGGAACCTCTGCCTTGATTTCCAAAGATGTATGGAAATGCCTGGATGCCCTGGCAGAAGTTTGCTGCAGGGGTGGGGTTCTCATGGAGAGCCTCTGCTATGGCAATGCAGAAGGGAAATGTTGGGTTGGAGTCCCCACACAGAGTCCCCGCTGGGATACCACGTAATGGAGCTGTGAGAAGAGGGCCACTATCCTCGAGACCCCAGAAGGGTAGATCCACTGACAGTGTGCACCATGTGGCTAGAAAAGTCACAGACACTCAACACTAGCCTGTGAAACCAGCCTCCCAGGAGGGAGGTTATACCCTGCAAAGCCACAGGAGCAGAGCTGTCCAAGACCATGAGAACCCACCTCTTGTGTCAGCATGACCTTGATGTGAGATCTGGAGTCAAAGATCATTTTAGAGCTTTAAAATTTGACTGCCCTGCTGGATTTTGGACTTGCACTGGCCCTGTAACCCCCTTGTTTTGATCAATTTCTCCCATTTGGAATGGCTGTCTTTACCCAACACCTGTACCCCCATTGTATCTAGGAAGTAACTAGCTTGCTTTTGATTTTATAGCTCATAGATGGAAGGGACTTGCTCTGTCTCAGATGAGACTTTGGATTGTGAACTTTTGGGTTAATGCTGAAATGAGTCAAGACTCTGGGGGACTGTTGGGAAGGCGTGATTGGTTTTGAAATGTGAGAACATGAGATTTGGAGGGGGCAGGGGCAGGATGATATGGTTTGGCTCTGTGTCCCCACCCAAATCTCATCTTGAAATGTACTCCCATAATTCCCACGTGTTGTGGGAGGGACCCAGGGGGAGATCATTGGAATCATGGAGGCGGTTTCTCCCATACTGTTCTCATGATAATGAATAAGTCTCATGAGATCTGATGGTTTTATCAGGGGTTTCTGCTTTTGCTTCTTCCTCATTTGCTCTTGCCACCACCATGTAAGAAGTGCCTTTCACTTCCCGCCATGGCCTCCCCAGCCGTGTGGAACTGTAAGTCTAATTAGACCTCTTTTTCTTCCCAGTCTCAGGTATGTCTTTATCAGCAGTGTGAAAACGGACTAATACATGGGTGGAAGGGATACCCACTAGTTCCTGCCTCATAGCTTGTTAGACGGATTCTGTGAGCTAATGCCTGCTAAGAACAGATGGACTGGACGTGCCAGGAGCCTCTGTTCAGGCCACAGGTGACCCCTGAGCACCTGTGTGTCCCTCCCCATCCTTCCAGGCCAAGCTTCAAAATCCAGAGCACTAAGGAGCTGTTTTTCTGCTCTCTCTAGTATTTTTGAAAATGAGGACTTCCTGAAGTCAGTGACTACTCTGGCCATGAAAGCCAAGTGTAAGCTGACCATCTGCCCTGAGGAGGAGAACATGGATGACCAGTGGATGCAGGTATGTGCCCTGTGGGGCAGGCAGGGTGAATGTCCCTAAGGGCCAAGAGACACTTGGGGTACCCCGGCTCCTGGGGTTCAGCCTGGTGCCTCACTGGCCACCCTTCCTTAGATGGACAGGGAGGTAGGAACCTGAGAGGTCTTGGGTTGGGAGGCTCGAGCAAGTGATTTGTCTGACGTTTGCTGTGGGCCACTGCAGGCCACTGCGGTCACCAAGATGAAAGCCACCTTCCTGCTTTCATTTTAGTGTTCCTTGAAAACACTAGGGTGGCCTTGGGAAGTGACTTGAAGCTCAGGAGATTGATGCTCAACCAGCCCCTCAAGTGGTCCTCCCTCCGGGCTGTCCATCTTGGGCTCAGCTACCAAACCAGGTCACTGTTAAGCCCCAAGGCAATGGGGAAAAAGTCTCCAGGGCGTGTCAGAGGTCTTCACGGCAACCCCTCCCGTCACAGGCCCAGAGGCCTAGGAGAAAATGGTTTCGTGGGCCAGGCCCAGGGTCCCCATGCTACGTGTAGCCTAGGGACTTGGTGCCTTGCATCCCAGTTGCTCCAGCCGTGGCTAAAAGGGGCCGATGTAGAGCTCAGGCTGTGGCTTCAGAGGAAGCGCTCTAGCACTTTCCATGGCTCCCACCTCCTCCTGCTCAGTCTGTTTCCAGGGCCCTCTCAGCCTGCCTGGCGCCCTCCCCTGAGCCCAGCCTGCCACTGTGCCTGGAAACACCCGATTACCATTCTCTGTTTCCGTGCCACTCCCCCATCATGCCAGGAGTACCCCAAGGACTGAGACTAGGCCTCATCCAGTCCACCCCAATGCCTGGCACTGGGCAGTGCCAGTGGGCATTTGATGGGTGACACTGACCCTCCCCAGCACTGCCTTGCTTTGCCTTGGGACCCTGCCCTTCCATGCCGCACCCCTGTGGTGCTGCCTCTTGGACCCACCTCCCCATTCCCATCACCCATCTCCAATTCATACCCGTGAATCCCAGCACGAATTCCTCGTCCATAAATTTTCCCCATCACCCCCAGCAGGAATTCAACCCTCTTTCTTTTTCACCCCAACACAACATCCTCTCTTCCTTTCTTGCCACTCCATCTTTTTTTTTTTTTTTTTTTTGGGACGGAGTTTCGCTCTCATTGCCCAGGCTAGAGTGCAATGGCGCAATCTCAGCTCACCACAACCTCCGCCTCCCGGGTTCAAGTGATTTTCCTGCTTCAGCCTCCCGAGTAGCTGGGATTATGGGCATGCGCCACCACGCCTGGCTAATTTTGTATTTTAATGGAGATGGCATTTCTCCTTGTTGGTCAGGCTGGTCTCGAACTCCTGACCTCAGGTGATCCACCCACCTCAGCCTCGCAGAGTGCTGGGCTTACAGGTGTGACTTACTGCACCTGGCCGCCATTCCATTTTTTTGATACCAGGTTGACTTGTGTGAAATCGCTGACAGGCGCCATTTTTGATTTGCAAGAGGGGAACTTTTGTCTGGTTCATCCTAATAGTAACTTACAGTAGTGATTATGTCCAACGTCACATCCGCCTGCTAGAATACAAGCCTGCGGAGGCGGAGTTTGCAGCAGATTCATTTCTAAAACCTCCCCGTGCTCCTCCTGCCCGCTGCAGTGGCCCAGGCTGGGTCTCATCCGCCTTCCTTTGGGGAGGAGGCGGGGAGCCCTGGCACCAAGAGGCCTTCTCTGGCCCATCCTAGCTGCATTGGGAGCCCCTCCTCCATGTCCCCACAGACCCCTCAACCCCTCACCCCCTCATCACCTCCTAACCCTGGTGCCCACTGCCTGGCTCCCGGTTTTCTCACCTTGAGGAGGGGTCTGAGTTTTGCTCACCAGGGGTCACCAGCACCAGCCCAGACACCACCAGGAGTGGGAGGGAAGGGCGCTCCTGCAGGCTCATGGCCTCTCGTGCACTGGGCAAATATGGGGCAATAAGCTCTGCTTTCTGAGCCCCTTCTCTGAGATCAAACATCTCATGGGAATGTGCCCCGACTGCAAGGGTGAGAGTGCATGCATGGTTTCATGCCCCCATCCTGGCACTGGGCACCAAGACCCAGGTCGCATGCACAACAGCCTCCTCTCCACTCACTCCCACAGGATGAAATGGAGATCGGCTACATCCAAGCCCCACACAAAACGCTGCCCGTGGTATTTGACTCTCCAAGGAACAGAGGCCTGAAGGAGTTTCCCGTCAAACGCGTGATGGTACCTGCCTGGGGTGGGGAGGGGGCACAGCTGCCGAAACCCTCTTGTCTTGAGACTCCCTCCTTTTAGCCTGGCTTCCCCGCCTGTGTCTGTGGCTGAGTAACCCAGGGCAAGCAGGTGGAATTCCTGCCAAAGTGGGCTCGTGTAGGTGGGGCTTGTTATTTTTGTTATTACCGAGATAAGATCTGGCTCTTCATTTCCCAAAGCCCTTGTGGCCTGTGAGCTCAGCTTGGTCTCCAGGGAACCCTGCGGAGGAGGTGGCTCAGGCTTGGACCTCCCTGTGCTCTTAAAGAAGCTCTTGCTGCACGGCGGAGGTGGGGCCAGGGCTGGAATCTTTCCCAACGCCCAGCTGGAGGCTCTGTCTTATGGGTGGGGTTTGGCCTTCAGGGGTCCATCTGGGATGTGGGGGATTTTGGGATCAGTGTATCAGTGGTCATTTCCTGGGTGTGACTCTACCAGCCAGAGGCTGTCCATGTGGGGGTGGGAAGTGACATATTGCTGACTCATGCTTGACTAGCCTGGCAGGTTGATGCAAACTCAGCACAGAATAATAATAATAATAGTTGCATTTATTGAGCATGAGTCATGTGTTAGCCAGTGCTGCATTCTTTACCTGCACTGACTCATTTAATTTGATAAACTTTTATGGAGATGCTATCAATAGGCCCATTTTATAGAAGAAGAAACTGAGGCTCAGAGTGGAGAAGTTGGAATTCAAACCCGGCCAGTCCGGCTTGGTGAGCATGCTCTTCCCCGCCCTGCCTCCCTCTCCCTGCTTTCCCAGGAAGACTCCAGGCCTGCACTCTGAGCCCTGGCAGCCCCTTGGCTCAAGGTGCTCAGGGAAAACGACGGAAGGAGTGTGGGGGCCAAGGTTTGCTAGGACAAATGGCTTTCCGACAAGCATCTGTACTGTGCCCCAAGGGAAGGGAGAGTGGCCCTGCCCACACAGAAGGCTTCAGAATGAAACTTCAGTCAAACTCAACAACTTGCCCCGAGTCTTGCTTCCTCCTGGCCAAGCTGTGTGCCGAGCAGTGGAGATGCAGAGAAGCTGTTGGATTCTCAGTGTGTACTTAGCCATGGGGTCGAGTTCATCCTGTTTCAGCAGCATTGGGGCAAACCAGCCAGCTGCTACCGTGACTTTGCCCTCTTTCCGCTGCTTTCAGTCCTGCCTGGTTCAGTGGCTGTGTCTCCTACTTTGATGCTCCACGTATAACAAAGGTCAGATTTTCTGATGCCATGAGTCCTGCTGGACAGACAGACGGACACCTTGGCACTGTTGTCATCCCCTTTCCCACAGACAACTTTGGATGAAGGCAGGTGGCACTGGTCCCTCAGCTAAGCACATCTGCATATTCTGACTCAGATCACTCAGAATGAGGCCGGGTGCGGTGGCTCACACCTGTAATCCCAGCACTTTGGGAGGCCAAGGAGGGTGGATCAGCTGAGGTCAGAAGTTCAAGACCAGCCTGGCCAACATGGCGAAATCCCATCTCTAAAAATCTCTACAAATACAAAAATTAGCTGGGCATGGTGGTGTGTGCCTGTAATCCCATCTACTCAAGAGACTGAGACAGGAGAATCCCTTGAACCCAGGAGGCAGAGATTGCAGTGAGCCGAGATTGCACCATTGCACTCCAGCCTGGCTGACAGAGCAAGACTGTGTCTAAAGAAAAAACAAAAACAAAAAAACCACCCAAATCACTCAGAATGAAAAGAATTGGAGAAAAAGTCACACTCGGCACCAGGCTTTGGCCCCACCTGCCTCTCCAGCACCATTGTGGGCCACTCTCGCTGTCCCTTACCCAGCCCCACCTCCACTGGCCTCCGTCCTATTCTTCAAACTTGCCTAACGTTTCCCCACCTCATGACCTTTGCATATGCCATTCCCTCTGCCTGCAACGCTGTTTGCTGTCCACGGGGCTGGCTGCTTCTCAGCCTTCAGGTTTCAGCTTCGATTCCCTACTCAGTGAGGCCTTCCCTGATGCTGAAGGAGGGATCCCTACTCCCACCCCAACTCCTAGCCTTCTCCACTACAGCCCCCTGTTGACTTCTTCAGTGTATTTTGTTAAAATCACGGACTCCTTCATCTATTTTTTGTTGCCCACGCTGCTGGGCCTGAGGCTGTTATGCCTTACGCTGTCCATCGGGCAGCTGGCACGAAGCTTCACACAGTGGTGGTTCTTCCCGTAAGCATCGTCAATTTTCTATCACTGCTGTCAATGGGAAACCAGCAGCATTTCCTACAGATAGAAGGCAACTGTGAAGTTAGACAAACTGAAAGAAGATCCTGCTACCAAAGCCAGCTCGTTACAAGTGACTGCAGCATCTCTGAGCTGGAGGTCAGCTCTCTGGTTGTTAAAATGAGAGATGAGCAGGTGTCAAGGATGTGTTTGCATCACTGAAACTTGAATTTTTGAGGAAGCCAGAAAAGATGGGAGGAAAATGAGAAGGGCAACAGCTTTCCAGCGTTGTGTGTGCCTCAGGCTGCATCACCTGGCACCCGTGAGCATCCCCTGCACAGCCACTCTTGGGGGGCCACTTCTGCAGACTATGGACACCCCTTCTTTTGCCTGCAGAAATCCAAGCCTGAAGGCTGTATAACTTACCCCCTCTCACAGCAGCAGCCAGGGCAGTGATGTGGATGAATTTACATTCATTCATCACTGTTTGAACACATACTCAGCCAGGACTTGTTCTGGGCACTTGGGATATGACAGGGAGCAACGCCAAGGTCCCTGACCTCACGGAGGGGACATTCTGGCCCAGAGAGACAGACAGCAGACAATGAATGGAACAAAGCAGTTATACAGTTCCTTAGAAGGTGATGTCAAGAGCTGCAGGTGCTGGGTGTGGTGGCTTATGCCTGTAATCCTAGCACTTTGGAAGGCCAAGGTGTGAGAATTGTTTGAGCCCAGGAGTTTGAGACCAGACTGGGCAACATAAGCAGACCTTGTCCCTACAAAAAAAAAAAATTGTTTTAATTAGCTAGGCATGGTAACGCATGCCTGTAGTCCCAAGTACTAGAGAGGCTGAGGCGGGAGGATCACTTGAGCCCAGGAGTCATGATTGCACCACTGCACTCCAGTCTGGGTGACAGATGAGACCTTGTCTCAGAGGAAAAAAAAAGAGCTGCAGGAAAAGACAGAGTAGAGCGGAATGGAGGGGCTCACAGGTGCCAGCATGGTAGGGAAGGTAGATTAGGTTACATTCTTAAAGCCAAGTGTGGTGGCTCATTCCAGTAATCCTAGCACTTTGGGAGGCCAAGGCTGGTGGATTACTTGAGCCTAGGAGTTTGAGACCAGCCTAGGCACCATAGTGAAATCCTGTCTCTACAAAAAAAAAAAATTTAAGTAAAAATAAGCCTCAGACATGGTGGTACATGCCTATAGTTCCAGCTACTTAGGAGGCTGAGGTGGGAGGATCCTTGAACCCTGAAGGGTGAGGCTGCAGTGAGCCATGATCACACCACTGCGTTCCAGCGTGGGCAATAGGAGTAAGACCTGGTCTCAAAAAAAAAAAAAAAAGATTGCATTCTTAAATAGGATGGTCAGGGTGGGCTTCACAGAGAAGCTGACCTTACAGCAAACGCTTGAGGGAGGTGAGCGAGTTGGCCATGTGAATGGGTGTCTGGGCGAAGAGTGTTGTAGTCAGTGAAACAGCCAGTGCAAAGGCCCTGGGGCAGGAGCCTCTCTTGAGTGTTCAAGAACAGCAAGAGGGCCTGGAGGGGTGGAGCAGAGCAACCAGAAGAGCGGGAGGAGAGGTGGTCAGAGAGGGGATAGGAGGTGGTAGGAGAGGCGGTCAGGGAGGAGATAGGAGGTGGTAAGAGAGGCAGCCAGAGGTGATGGGAGGTGGTAGGAGTGGCCATCAGGGAGGTGATGGGACGTGATGGGAGGCGGGAGGAGAGGCAGTCAGGGAGGTGATGGGAGGTGATGGGAGGCGGGAGGAGAGGCGGTCAGGGAGGTGATGGGAGGTGATGGGAGGCGGGAGGAGAGGCGGTCAGGGAGGTAATGGGAGGCGGTAGGAGAGGCAGTCAGGGAGGAGATGGGAGGTGGTAGGAGTGGTAGTCAGGGAGGTGATGGGAGGTGGGAGGAGAGGTGGTCAGGGAGGAGATAGGAGGTGATGGGAGGTGGTAGAAGGGGTGGTCAGGGAGGTAATGGGAGGTGGTAGGAGAGGCTATGGTCAGATAGGTGATAGGAAGCCATAGGAGAGGTAGTCAGGGAGGTGATGGGAGGCGGTAGGAGAGGTGGTCAGGGAGGAGATGGGAGGCGGTAGGAGAAGTGCTCAGAGAGGTGATGGGAGGTGGGAGAAGAGGCAGTCAGGGAGGAGATAGGAGGTGATGGCAGGTGGTAGGAGAGACTGTGGTCAGAGAGGTGATGGGGAAGGGACGGGATGACAGGATGGGATTGGGCTTGTTGGCTACTGGTAAGGCCATTGTTTAGAAACTGAGAATCATCACAGGGTCTTAAACAGAGGAGGATTATGATCTGGTTTGTTAGAAAAGAGAACAAGCCCTGCTACGTGTTGTGTAAAGAGAGCAGAGGCAAGGGGGAGGGGAGTGGGCAGGTGAAGGATGCTGGGAGTGCAGGCAGGGCGTGGCCAGAGGAGGCGAGAAGCCGTAAGATTCCAGCTATGTCTAGAAGGCGGAGCCAGCAGGACATTCTGACCCCCACTATGAGAGAGGCAAGCCAAAGGCGACAGCAAGGCTGTGACCTCTGTGGGTGGCAGGCACCATCCCCTGGAAGGGGAGGACTGTGGGAGGAGGAACAGGTTGATGGAGAATGAGGAGGTGGGAAGAGGGGGCCCAAAGTTCTGTTCAGGGTAAGTGGGAGATAATTGGTCAACATCCAAATGGGAAGTCAGGTGAGCCCCAGTACACGTCTGATGTTTGGGAGGGAAGGGATGCCCAGAGATGCGAACACGAGGGTTGACGGCTCAGGAATGGAATTCCATGAGACTCGGCAGGACCACTGAAGGGGCAAGTGAGGTTGAAGGTGAACCAGGATCCCTCAGAGTCCTGAAAGCCCAGTGCAGACAGTGTGCGGAGAACGCAGGCATGACCGGCTGATTCACGGGCTTCTGAGGGGGAAGGTGAGGGCCAGGCATTGCCCTTGGGGTTTGGCTGTGTGTTCATGGAGACCTGGACAAGGAAAGCTTTGATGGGCAGGGGAAGGTGGGTTGGTCTGGGTTTTAGAGAGGAGTGGAGAGAGGAACTGGAAGTGTGGTTTTTAAATTTGTGGAATCAGGCTGGGTGCAGTAGCTCACACGTATAATCCCAACACTCTGGGAGCCGAGGCAGGAAGATTGAGCCCAAGAGTTTGAGACCAGCCTGGGCAACATAGTGAGACCCCTCTCTACAGGAAAAAAACAACTTTAAAAATTAGCCAGGTTGTGACGGCATGCACCTGTGGTCCCAGCTACTCGGGCGGCTGAGGTGGGAGGATCGTTCGAGCCCAGGAGGTCAAAACTGCAATGAAGAAGTAAATTTGGAGATCACAGACCTTCTTGAGACCTACTTATCTTCCCAAAAACTCACGCGGGGCACACAATTTGGAGTCTACTCTCAGGAAGTTCATGGCCCCCATGAGGCCTCAGGGAATGGACCATCTATGTGTAGAAGGCTAGATGTACCCTCTCCTGGGAGGTGGGAAAGATGGCCGGTGGACTGAATAATGGCCCCTGTACATCCTAATCCCCCTGAATCTCATGTTTCCTTATATGGTAAAAGGGACTTTGCTGAACGTGATTATGTTAGGGATCTTGCGATGGGGTGATTATCCTGGTTTATCCTGGAATGGGGGAGGGCCTGTGATGATAGAAGCAGAGACTAGAGATCTTTGAAGGTGGAAGAAGGGGCTGCCAGCCAAGGTGGCTGTTAGAAGCTGAATAAGACAAGGAAATATAATAGATTCTTTCCTCAGGGCCTCCAGGAGGAACCAGCTCTGCCATCCCTGGACTTAAGCCCAGTGAAACTGATTTCACACTTCTGGCCTCCAGAACTTTAAGAGAATAAATGTGGCTGGGTATGGTGGCTCATGCCTGTAATCCTAGCACTTTGGGAGGTTGAGGCAGGCAGATCACTTGAGGTCAGGAATCTGAGACTAGCCTGGCCAACATGGTGAAACCCCATCTCTACTTAAAAAAAAAAAAAAAAAAAGATGGGGGAGGGATAGCACTAGGAGAAATACCTAATGCAAATGATGAGTTAGTGGGTACAGCACACCAGCATGGCACATGTATCCATGTGTAACAAACCTGCACGTTGTGCACATGTACCCTAGAACTTAAAGTATAATAAAAAACTATATTAAAAAAATATATACACACACAAAAATTAGCTGGGCGTGGTGGGGCATGCCTGTAGTCTCCACTACTCAGGAGGCTGAGGAGTATTGCTTGAACCCAGAGGCAGAGGTTGCAGTGAGCTGAGATCGCGCCACTGCACTCCAGCCTGGGCAAGAGAGTGAGACTCTGTCTTAAGGTGGGGAAAAAATGATGTTTTGCAGATTCGTCTTATGCCAAAGTTAAGGTTTCCCAAGCAGCTGGCATGCGTTAGCTAGTCCCTTTTCTTGTCCACTGAATGAACTCAACATTCCTTTAACATTCTACACGTGATAACAGCACCTGCTATGTACCAGCTGCAGACGGTACTGAGTTACTTCCTGTGCCCCAGTTCATCTCCAAACTTGGACCCCCGCATCCTTCACCAGGGACCTCATTCCTCTAACTCTTGGCACCCCCTTCTCGTATCTCAGGGTCCAGATTTTGGCTACGTAACTCGAGGGCCCCAAACAGGGGGTGTCAGTGGGCTGGACTCCTTTGGGAACCTGGAAGTGAGCCCCCCGGTCACAGTCAGGGGCAAGGAATACCCGCTGGGCAGGATTCTCTTCGGGGACAGCTGTTATCCCAGGTAAGGAGGGGAGTAACAGAAGGGGGCGGCCAGGACCCAGGGAGGCCGTGGAAAAGCAGAGGCCAGAGTGGAAGCCTCGCTTACCTGCTTCTGACCCTAGAGGGCCCAACAGGCTTGAGGGAGTATGAGGGGAATCCAAGTGCAGGGTGAGGAGTGCAGGCTTTGGAGCCCATAGACCCAAGTTGAATTCCAGCTCTGCCACTTACCCTCTTTCAGTCAGTGAATATTTACTGAGCATCCAGAATGTTCTGGGAGCTGCGAATGCAGCCGTGGACATGAAAGACAAGTCCTTACCACTACTCTAGTGGGGAAATAGATGATAGAAAAGTAGACAAGATAATTTCAAATAGTGACAAAAACAAAAGAGAGGGGCACAGGAGGAAGAGGAACAGTTAGGGTGACCAGGGAGGGCCTCTTTGGGGAAGGGACTTTTGAACTGAGGCCTAATGACAGAAGGCACAGGGCCATCTGGAGACCTGGGACAGAGAGTTCCAGGCAGATGAAAGTGCATGTGCAATGGCCCTGAGGCAGGAATGAGCTCCTGTGTGCAAGGCCAGGATGGCTAGAACCGATTGAACAAGAAGAAGAGGCTGGGCACAGTGGCTCACGCCTCTAATCCCAGCGCTTCGGGAGGCTGAGGTGGGTGGATCACCTGAGGTCAGGAGTTCGAGACCAGCCTGACTAACATGGTGAAACCCTGTCTCTACCAAAAATACAAAAATTAGCTGAGGTGGCACATGCCTGTAATCTCAGCTACTCGGGTGGCTGAGGCAGGAGAATCACTTGATCCCGGGAGGCAGAGGTTGCAGTGAGCCAAGATCACACCATTGCACTCCAGCCTCGGCAACAGAGGAAGACTCTGTCTCAAAAAAAAAAAAAAAAAAAAAAAAAGGAGAGCAAGGCAATGGAACACTAATGGTTTTTTTAGGAGAAAACTGAGGCTCAAACAGGTGAAGAAATGTCCCCAAGGCCACAAGGCTAACAAGAGATCAGCAACTTAGGTCAGTCTGGCTGTAAAACCCATGTGTATCCAGAACACCAGCATCTCGTCTAATTCAAGAGGCAGTGCTTTCTGAGGCTAAGCTTTGTCCTACTTACCTTAGTGACTGTGCCTCAGTTTCCCCCAATGAAACTAGAATGACAATTCCTTAATTTCTCAAATGTTAGGGGATAAAATAAGGGCATTCCAGCCTCCTGCATCCTTTTCTCAGCTGAAGGAGAACCCTGACCTTTTTGCCAGGCCCCTTGTCCTTCAGAGACTTCCCTATGGTCCTTGCTGCCAATAATACCCCTTTAACCCTGCCATGATAGCAGTGACAGCCGGGAGATGCACCAGGCCCTGCAGGACTTCCTCAGTGCCCAGCAAGTGCAGGCCCCTGTGAAGCTCTATTCTGACTGGCTGACCGTGGGCCACGTGGATGAGTTCCTGAGCTTTGTGCCTGCACCCGACAGGAAGGTACAGTCTTGGGGGCTGCCTCAGGAAGCCATGCCTCCTTCCTGAGTAGACCCTCGGCCTGGGGTGGGAGCAACTTTACTTGTCTGAGTCAATTTTTCCTTCACCTTTAGGATGGGAGTAGAGGAGGTGGCCAGCTTGGGTCCAAGTCCACACTCCTCCCACCCTCGGCAGATCCACCCTCCTTGGGAGCCCCAGGGGCAAAGCTGACTTCTAACCCCAGTGTTTCTGCCTCCAGGGCTTCCGGCTGCTCCTGGCCAGCCCCAGGTCCTGCTACAAACTGTTCCAGGAGCAGCAGAATGAGGGCCACGGGGATGCCCTGCTGTTCCAAGGGATCAAGAGTAAGTCGGCCCTGCCTGGTTCTCCCATCCGTGCACCTTCCTGCTTCCCGAGGTCTGCTGTTGCCTGGAGGGAATCATCCAGGCAACAGGGTAGCATCTGAGCACCTACTGTGTGCCAGGAACTGTGCCAAACACTGGGGAGACTGCGTGAACAGGGCAGAGCAGCTCGCTACCCTCTGGGCTCACAGGCCAGGGGAAGTGAGTCAACAGAACAGCTCCAACACAGGGGCTTTGAGGGGTGTCTGAGTGGACGGAGCTCAGGGAAGCCTTCTTAGAGACAAAGGCCAAGTAGGAGCATGCAAGTAGGACTTGGCTGGGCAAACGGGGCAGGGAAATGACAGGAAGAGAGATACCGCAGGCAGAGGGACAGGGCGTGTGAAGGCTCAGAGGCGGGAGAAAGCGTGATGTGTGTGAGGACCTGGGGGCGGTTCGGTCTGGCTGGAGCACAGATGAAATATTACTCTTTCAGCAGAGCTCACAGACACGGGCCAGGCCCACGGGCTGAGAAGCCTCTGTGGCTGAGAGCTCCACCTCAGGTCTCAGTATGTTGTGTGGCATCAGGTAAGGGCGGACCTGTTTCTTCCTCTCTCGATGGGATCTCTTTGGAGACAAGAGAATTTAGCATTAATGCAAGACAAAATATTTTCGTGAACAAGTTTCAGTGGTTCAACTTTTTAGTAATTATAAGTAAACCTGTTAAATTTTTCTGGATGTTCTTTTTTTTGAGACAAAGTTTTCCTCTGTTGCCCAGGCTGGAGTGCAGTGGCGCAATCTCAGCTCTCTGCAGCCTCCACCTCCTGGGTTCAAGTGATTCTCCTGCCCCAGCCTCCCAAAGAGCTGGGATTACAGGCATGCACCACCATGCTCGGCTAATTTTTGTATTTTTAGTAGAGATAGGGTTTTGTCAGGCTGGCCAGGTTGGTCCTGAACTCCTGACTTGGTGATCCGCCCACCTTGGCCTCCCAAAGTGCTGGGATTATAGGCGTGAGCCACCAAGTCTGGCTTAAAACAAGGAAATTTCTTATTGACGGCAACTAAATGGTATTTGTAGCATTTTTATCACATAGTAGATTCCATCCATTCACTATACTTTTCTGAGCTGTCTGTCCTGCGTGCAAATAGGTATTTTTAATGTTGTCTGTTTTCTGTGCTGTTCCTATAAGTGTGCTATCAAAATACATTAAACTAGGCCAGGCGCGGTGGCTCACGCCTGTAATCCCAGCACTTTGGGAAGCTGAGGTGGGTGGATCACTTGAGGTCAGGAGTTCGAGACCAGCCTGGCCAACATGGTGACACCTCGTCTCTACTAAAATTACAAAAGTTAGCTGGGCACAGTGGTGTGTGCCTGTAATCCCAGCTGCTGGGGAGGCTGAGGCAGGAGAATCGCTTGAACCTGGGAGGTGGAGGTTGTAGTGAGCCAAGATCGCGCCATTGCACTCCAGCCTGGGCGACAGAGCAAGGTTCCCTCTCAAATAAATAAATTAATTAACTTGAACTATAAAAATATATTTTAAAAATAGAATTTAAATGAAGTGAGAACATTTTTAATGAGAACTTATACTGCTAAAATATTGTATTAAAGGCATTTGACTCACAGATGCTCATAGCAAACCTGTATGGTGAGAATTATTACTGCCTTCATTTTATAGGCGGGAATACTGAGTCCTCCTGGCACTGGCTGGGAAGAGGGAAATCAACCTCTGAATTCATTTGCCTTTTTTTTTCTTATTTTCTTTTTCTTTTTCTCTTTTTTCTCTTTTTCTTTTTCTCCATGACAGAAAAAAACCAGCAGAAAATAAAGAACATTCTGTCAAACACG
>NW_012114253.1:5151296-5155420 GCF_000951035.1 Colobus angolensis palliatus | reverse complement strand
CCCCACTCCCCACCCCCAGCCACTTTGCCAGTGATTACAGGCACATCGCAGGAGTCTCCCTCAGGATCTCAGGATGTGCTGGAAGACAGAGACACAGAAGCAGGGGCGAGGCAGAGACTGGGAGAGGCTGAGGGAGCAGAGGAAGCAGGAGGCCCCAGGGCCCCCCCAAGAGTGCTGGCCAGAGGCCTCTCTGTGCAGGGGGCCCTGGCAGCTGCCCTCACTGCCTTCCTGACACTGTCCCAGGTCCTTCCCTCATCCAGGGGGCCTCAGTTCCACACTGTCCCCCACCAACCCCACTGCCAGCAGTCCCCCACTCACTGCCCCTGCCCCACCCCTCAGCGATGCATCGACTGGAACCGCAAGCTGCTGAAGCAGGAGCTGGGCCTGGCTGAGAGTGACATCATCGACATTCCGCAGCTCTTCAAGCTCAAAGAGTTCTCCAAGGCCGAAGCCTTTTTCCCCAACATGGTGAGGAGGTGGCGGCTTTAAAACCCCAGGGGGTGGCATGGAAATAGCTCAGCCAAAGAGGCCAGCGGGGCACCCGGGCGGTCCCAGAGGGCTTGGCTCCTCTCCGTAACCACTTGTAGCTTTGTCCTGAGTGGTACAAGGTCAGACGTGACCAGGTCTGTGCACGTTGGTGTCTTCCCACGAGGTCAGGCTTCTACTGATGCTATCTCCATCATAAAATCCACAAGCCACACGGAGTTCCCTGGGGGCAGTTCTCAGGTGGGCAGAGCCCTGGGCACGCAGGCTCAAGTCACTCCACAAGTCAGTCAGTACTGCAAACCATACATAGTAGTGTACTTAATCAACATAGAAATGTTATAGACGAAACATTCCACATCAAACAAAGCAATATTTAACACCAAGAGAGAAAGGGATAGGAAAAAGGGTCAAAGAACCAGTCCAAGGAGAGCGATGTGGACAAGGAGAGGGTCCTAGGCTGATCTAAATGGACATCAACGTCTTGCAAGGCAGAGTGTAATTTTGGCAGAGCCTTCAACAGCTGGTGCCAGGTGCTAATCACTAGTGACAGCAAGACAGTGTCTGTTAAGACAGTCACCTTGAGGCCAGGTGTGGTGGCTCACACTTGTAATCCTAGCACTTTAGTAGGCCAAAGCGGGTGGATCACTTGAGGTCAGGAGTTCGAGACCAGCCTGGTTAACATGGTGACACCCCATCTCTACTAAAAATACAAAAATTAGCCAGGTGTGGTGGCAGGAGCCTGTAATCCCGACTACTTGGGAGGCTGAGGCAGGAGAATCACTTGAACCTGGGAGACAGAGGTTGCAGTGAGCCAAGATTGCACTATTGCACTCCAGCCTGGGTGACAGAGTGAGACTCCGTCTCGAAAAAAAAAAAAAAAAAGACAGTCATCTTGAGCTAGTGAAGACCTGATCTTTTTATAGCTGGAGTCCTCTGGTGTGGACTGATAGTAATAGAGTGTGCCTGCTTATGTCCCTGCCTGGTTGGGTGCAGTCTCTGTTGATTAGGCAAACATCTGGTTCCTATTAGCATGGTGCCTTTTGAAATGTAAGATGGAGTCTTTTTCTAAGATGGAGTCACTTATGCCAAGGGTGCGCTCTACAGGCTTACATGGCCCTGTACCACTTCCAGAGCACCTTCTGGTATCTCACAACAATTCCGGGAGTCAGAGTCTATCGCCGCCTCTGCCGGGGCTCTGACTTCAGACCCCACACCATAACCACCATGCTGCCTTCCCACCTAGCAGCTTCCCTGGGGCTTGGGGGTGGTGCGGAGGATGGAGGGACGGATGGGGAGTCAAGCAACAAACAAGACGCCCTCAGGTCGCCTTATGCACCATAACAGGGACATGTGGGGGCACCACCTCAGACTGGGGGGTCCGGGAAGGCGCCTGTGAGGAGGTGGGGCTGGCACTGCCTAGGCTGAGTGGGATTCACCTCCTGGAGGCTGCCCTGGAGGGTGGTCCCACCTTTGTCTTGAGCGTTCACTGTGGCCCCCGAGTGCTGTCTTCATATCATCCACTGTGTTTTTGCCATTCCTTGGCCCCATTCCTCCCTCTCTTCAGAGCACACCCGAGGCCCAGGCAGGGACTTCACCCAGTTCTACTGGGGAACCCCAGCCACCCCCTTCTTCTGGAGCTGGGGGTTACAGTTCAGGGAGGAGCCAGCAGGCCCTACCACAGTGGTTTTCAAACTGGGTTCCCTAGGGCCCCTGAGTTTGAAGGCAGTGCCTCAAATCCAGTGGTTCAGATTTTCTGTTTCTGCGTGGACATTCTGCAGAAGACTGTGTGTAGATAAAGGGTCCCTTGGCCAAAAGAAATTAAACTATTGACCCCAAACATTTTGTTTCCCACCAGTTTAGCCAAGCCAGGCTTCCCAGTGCAGGAATGAAAGTGGATGTCCATGGCTATGGTAGTCAGTAGTGCTGAGAGCTGACTGTGCACCTTCACTGTTCAAGGTCTCCAGAGGGAGCCTGAGCATGAGACCTCTCTCCTGGGAGCAGGCTGTGGGAGGCAGGGAAGAGGGAGTGGAACAGGCAAAGAGATGAACAGTGCGAGGCACTTAGCACACACAGGCTGTGTCTAGGCGGTGGCAAAGAATGAGACGCCCCCTTGAGGACCCATGGAAAATGGCTGTGCACCTACTATGTGCCAGCACAATGCTGTGCCTACGTGTTCTTACCTAATTGTCATCGCAATGGAAATTGTGTTGGGCTTACTTTGCTGATGAGGCTCAGAGGGGTAATGTGACTTACCTAAGGCTACACAGCTGTTGAATAGCAGAGTTGGGATTCAAACCCACATAGGCCTACAGCCAAAATCCTCACCTTTCCTCCTCACCGGGCCGCCTGCCAATCTAATGGAGGAAGCAGAGTCATTTACATACATTATTTACATATGGAAAGTGCCATAACAGAGGCAGTCATTTATCCATCCAGTCAACAGATATTTATCGAGTGCCTACTATGTGCAAGGCACAGTGCTGGGAGTTATGGGAACACAGAGCAGGAGTGACTGCCAGAGCTCAGGGATTTATGAGCAATTTCACAGAGGGGCTGCCACTTGAGCTGGGCCCTGAGTAATAGAAAGAGTTTACCAGAAAGGGGCAGGTAGGGGAGGAGAGTGTAGTGTTAAGAGCATGGGCAGCATCAGAAAGAATGAAATCAGCCAGGAGGGGTGGCTCATACCTGTCACCCCCGCACTTTGGGAGGCTTCGGCAGAAGGATTGCTTAAGTCCTGGAGTTCAAGACCAGCCTGAGCAACATGGAGAAACTCTGTCTCTACAAAAATTACAAAAATTAGCCAGGCATGGTGGCATGTGCTGAGGCAGGAGGATTGCTTGAGCCCAGGAGATGGACATTGCAGTGAGCTGAGATCGCACCACTGAACTCTAGCCTGGGTGACAGAGTGAAACTCTCTGTCTCACTCAAAAAACAAAAAAAAATGAAATCATGTCCTTTGCAGCAACATGATGGAGCTGGAGGCATTATCCTAAGTGAACTAAAACAGCAAATCAAATACTGCATGTTCTCACATATAGGTAGAAACTAAACAGTGGTGCGCATAGACACAGAGGTGGAAATAATAGGCACTGAGGACCACCAAAATGGAGAGAATGAGAGCGAGGTGAGGGCTGGAAACTTACCTCTCGGGTATGATGTTCACTATTTGCGTAATGGATACACTAGAAGCCCTGTGCCCACCAGTAAGCAATATACCCGTGCAACAAATATGCATAGGTACCCCCGAATCTAAATTTTTTTAATTTAAAATAAATAAGAGTATGGAACTTAGAGTCTAACAGCTGTAGTCCTAGAATAGCTGGGTGGCCTTAGGCAAACCATTTTCCACATCTGCGTCTCAGTTTCCTCGTTTGTAAAGTGGGGATATTATTTTTATTTTGTTTTATTTTTTGAGACAGAGTCTCACTCTGTCACCCAGGCTGGAGTGCATTGGAATGATCTTGGCTCACTGAAACCTCCACCTCCTGGGTTCAAGCGATTCTCCTGCCTCAGCCTCCTGAGTAGCTGGGATTACAGGCGCACCTGGCTAATTTTTGTGTTTTTAGTAGAGACGGGGTTTCGCCATGTTGGCCAAGCTGGTCTCGAACTCCTGACCTCAGGTGATCCAGTCGCCTCGG
>NW_012114253.1:5149302-5150541 GCF_000951035.1 Colobus angolensis palliatus | reverse complement strand
GTCCTCTCCCTCCTGGCCAGATGTCGCTGGGTCCTCTGCGTGTGGCAAGCAAGAGCTCTTGTGGATATTGTGGCTCCCTGGGGGCACCAGCCCTCCCAGCAGTGGCTTGCTTTCTTCTTCTATGTCCCAGTTTCCCACTCTGAAGACCCCAAGATGGTCCTAGCATTGCACACTCAGTTCTGCTCTAAGAAGCTGCAATAAAGTTTTTTTAAGTCACTTTGTACATGAGGTCAAGATGTTGTTGGTGTCATTCATTCATTCACTCATTTGTCATGGTTGAATTGACTGTTACAAAACAAACTGAAAAGTGTTAACAGGCTGCGCTGAAGGCCACGTTATTGTGTGTGTGTTTTGCTCCCAGACATGTATTTGGGCTATAAAATTTTGCATGATCCTAGTTCATTCTGAGTTTCCCACAGGACCTTTCCAAGAAGAGGAGGAGGGAGCAGAGGAGGGGTCAGCCCCACTGAGGGTCTGGGCATATCCCTCTTTAAATTCACCTACAACTGGGCATTCACCTACATACTGACAGCGATGGATTTTTGTGGAATGGAGTAATTCATCTCCTCAGTGTTCTTTTTGTATATTGCCTTTTATGGCTTTGACATAAAGACTTAGATTCCTCTGTAGAAAATAAAACTCGATGGCTTGAGATCATTAAAATTGAGACCAGATATTGGCTTGAAAGTGTCCGAGATGTTCAGAGAACACCCAGGGATCTTGTTATTTTCATGTAGGTCATGGAGAACATATGATGGTGGAAAAGATGAATATCAAAAACCTCTGCCTTCACACTTCCTGATTTCAAAACATACTACAAGCTACAGTCATCAAAACAGTACGGCATGGTCATAAAGACAAATAGACCCATGGAATAGAATAGAAAGCCTGAAAGTAAACCCTCGAGTATAACATTTCTCCAAAGATGATGTTCAAATGGCCAACAAGCACATGAAGAGATGCTTACCATCACTAACCATCAGAGAAATGCAAATCAAAGCCACAGTGACCTCACACCCATTAGAATGGCTACTATAAAAAAAAAAGTGTTGGTGAAGATATTGAGAAATTGGAACTCTTGTGCACTATTGGTGGGATTGTAAAATGAAATGATGCAACTGCTATGGAAAAAAGTATAGAGGTTCCTAAAAATAATCAGAAATACAACTGGTATATGATCCAGCAATCCCACTTCTGGGTAGATATCTGAAAGCAAGATCTCCTTTTTTTTTTTTTTTT
>NW_012114253.1:5139736-5148465 GCF_000951035.1 Colobus angolensis palliatus | reverse complement strand
ATGCTATAGGAAATAGCCAGTTACAAAAAGAGAAATCCTGTATGATTCCACTTACATGAGTTATCTAGAAAAATTCACAGGAACAGAAAGTCGAGGCTGGGCCAGGTGACTCACACCTGTAAGCCCAGCACTTTGTGAATCTGAGGCAGGTGGATCACTTGAGGCCAGGAGTTTGAGACCAGCCTTGTCAAGATAGTGAAACCCCATCTCTACTAAAAATATGAAAAATTAGCCGGGTGTAGGGTGCACATGCCTGTAATCTCAGCTACTCGGGAGGCTGAGACACATGAATCTCTTGAGCCTGGGAGGTGGAGGTTGCAGTGAGCCAAGATCCCCCCACTACACTCCACCCTGGGCAATAAAGGAAGACAGTCTGAAAAAAAAAATAAATAAAAGGTAGAATGGTGGTTGCCAGGTACTGGAGGAGCAAGAAGAGAGGAGTTGTTGAATGGGTATAGGGTTTCAGATTTGCAAGATGAGAAAGTTCTGGAGATCTGTTTCACAACAACGTAAATGTACTTAACACTGTTGAACTGTACACTTAAAAATGGTTAAAATGGGCCAGGTGCAGTGGCTCACGCCTGTAATCCCAGCACTTTGGGAGGCCAAGGCAGTCAGATCACCAGAGGTCAGGAGTTCGAGACCAGGCTGGCCAACATGGTGAAACCCTGTCTCTACTAAAAGTACAAAAATTAGCTGGGCGTGGTGGCGCTTACCTGTAGTCCCAGCTACTCAGGAGGCTGAGGCACGAGAATCACTTGAACCCAGGAGGTGGAGGTTGCAGTGAGCCAATATTGTGCCACTGCACTCCAGCCTGGGCATAGAGTGAGACTCTGTCTCTAAATAAATAAATAAATACTGTATTTTTTTTTTTTTGAAAAGCCTCTGCCCTGCCCACTAAGGAGAAGGGGATCCCTAAAACCTGGGTCAAAACACGCTGCTCTGAAGAAAATCAGCTGTTCCCCCAGCCCTAAATGTGCTGGAGCAAAGGACGTGAGTGTTTCTGTGGACCAGAAGGGGGTCAGGGATGGAGGAAGCTGGTATGAGTTCAGCCCCAAACCTGGCAGATAGGGCTGCCTGGAGCAGCGAACAGGACTTAGCAGATAAAACTAAAGATTTTGCTGGATTGCTAGGGCTGGGGAAGGACTCAGAGACAAGCTGGTGGATAAAGCATCCCTGGCATCAGGGGACATGGAAATGCACGTATGTTACCCCAGCCACGTGTGGGTTGCAGGTGGGAGGTGTCTCTGGAGGAGAGAAAGTGCTACCAGCCCCTAGAGCACACAGCCATCCCCTGGTCGTGCCCATCAAACAAAACTTCCCTGTTCCTTTAGCCTTGCTGCCACCTCTCCCTTCCCCAGAGACCACATAGGTGTTTCCTGAAGCTGCTGTTACAAATCATCATGAACTAAATGACTTAAAACAACAGAGATGGACCCTCTCTCAGTTCCGGAGACCAGGAGATCAAAATCAGTCTCGCTGGGCTGAAATTCGGGTATCAGCAGGACCATCCCAGCTCCAAAGGCTTTAGGAGGAGAATTTCTCTTCTAGCTTCTGCCAGCATTCCTCAGCTAGTGGCTGCCTCACGCCAATCTCTGCCTCCCGGGTCACATGGCTTTTTCTTCTGTGTGTGTCAAATCTCCCTCTGCCTCTCCCTTATGATGACACTTGTGATGATATTTGGAGCCCATCCAGATAGTCCGGGACAATCTCCCCATCCCAAGATCTTCATTCAAAAACAAAGACTCTTTCCTTTTTTTCTTTTTCTTTTTTTTTTTTTTCAGATGGAGTTTTGCTCTTGTTGCTCAGGCTGGAGTGCAGTGGCGCGATCTCGGCTCACCGCAACCTCTGCCTCCTGGGTTCAAGCGATTCTCCTGCCTCAGCTTCCTGAGTAGCTGAGATTACAGGTGCCTGACACCACGCCCAGCTAATTTTGTATTTTTAGTAGAGACGGGGGTTTCTCTGTGTTAGTCAAGCTGATCTCGAACCCCCAACCTCAGGTGATCCGCCCACCTCGGCCTCCCAAAGTGCTGAGATTACAGGCGTGAGCCACTGCGCCCGGCCACACAGACTCTTTCTACGTGAAATAACTTACAGGTTCCGGGGATTAGGACCTAATATCTCTTGGGTGCCATTATTCCACCTACTGCAGGTTGGAAATCACCACGTGCCACCTGCAGCCGGCAGAATAGGAAAGAAAGAAGCCAGGCTCCTCTTTTCCACAACTCTAAGCCTTGCACCTGCATTTAGCCCTCATAGAAAAGGGTGAAGATTCCCCTTTATTAAACTGAGTCTTTTGTGTGGGAGTTGACTTTCCGACTCCTGAATTGAGAATGTTTTATGTCTGCTTCCTGGCAACAGATTCTTAGATGGAAACAGATTCTTAGAGGATGTTTCAGGACGTGCACCTGGGAGGGAGTGCAGGAGGTTTATCGGGGAGGGTGTTTCAGGACGCGCACCTGGGAGGGAGTGTGGGGCTCAGAGAGACACTGAACTGGGAAGCAGTTGCCTCATGGCTTCAGACAATGCATGGGGTATCTTGGGGGCTGGGGAAGGGCCTCAGGGTTGTCCTGCATTCAGAGAAGACAACCTGGCCTTTGTCCCTCCACACTGGATGTGGCTGTCCCCAGAAGGGGACACAACCAGGTGCTAGGCTGCTCCTAAGCACAGAAGTCAATTCCAGAAGAGAGACTTACGACACTTGCAGCAGCTGGGGGCGTGACTGCCTCCCCATAAAGGGGGGCACTCTGATATCTCTTGGGTGCCATTATTCCACTGACTGTAGGTTGGAAATCACCACATGCCAGCTGCAGCTGGCACCCACACCACAGCACCCACCACAGTGATCTCAAGTGACCATGGGACTTCTGTTGGCTTAAGCATGATGAGCAAACCTGAGCTGCCGAGAGAGAACTCCCTGCATGGAATAAGCATGTGAGGAGTGCGGGAGTCAATACAAAGTTACTTTATGATCATGTAACCCAAGCAGGTCCAGCCAATGCCATTTGGAGAGCTCCAGCCCAATAACTAGGTAGAAAGTGACTTTATTTACCAAAACTACCAATGGGGGAGTGGTTGGATTCAGATCCAAAGCAGCCACTTCGACTTTCTGGAGTGAAGGCAAGAGTTTAAGAAGGGAAATTTTGGCTGGGCGCAGTGACTCATGCCTGTAATCCCAGCACTTTGGGAGGCCAAAGCGGGTGGATCACCTGAGGTCAGGAGTTTGAGACCAGCCTGACCAACATGGTGAAACCCCATCTCTACTAAAAATACAAAAATTAGCTGGACGTGGTGGTGGATGCCTGTAATCCCAGGTACTTGGGAGGTGAGGCAGGAGAATCGCTTGAACCTGGAAGACCGGTGGCAGTGAACCAAGATCGTGCCACTGCACTCCAGTGTAGGGGACAGAGTGAGACTCTGTCTCAAAAAAAGAAAAGAAAAGAAAATGTGGTACAGGAGGCATGCAGGAATTGTGAGGAGTACAAGGTCTGTGTCTTCTTCCCCTAAAGCACGGGCTGACGTCATTTCAGCTATGTGCTGAGTCCCCCTAAAGCACGGGCTGACGTCATTTCAGCTATGTGCTGAGTCCCCCTAAAGCACAGGCTGACGTCATTTCAGCTATGTGCTGAGTTGTTGGCTAGCTGCCTGGAGGTAATCGCTTGAATTTTGCAGCTGGATCTCCAGGCTTGGTCTGTCTCAAGATTAGTCCCTGGAACTTCTTTGATTATTATTATTACTATTATTATTATCATTTAGAGACAGGGTTTCATTATGTTGCCCAGGCTGGTCTCAAACTCCTGGGCTCAAGGAATCCTTCCGTCTCAGCCTCCCAAAGCTCTGGGATTACAGGCATGAGCTACCACACCTGGCCTGGAACGTCTAAGTAAGCACGTAATCAGATATTAGCACACAGTTAGAGAAACGTGAAGGGGCTTTATGGCGGGAAAGGGAGGGATGTAGAGTCTATTTTAAGGTTAAGGGAAAAGGCTTCTGCAGTTCGCTTTAAGGTTACATCTTGAGACTAAAGAGAAGGGGAAAAGGTTGTAAAATGCATTTGAAGTTAAGCTGCTCTGGTACAATCACAAACCCCTCAGTTCAGTGGAGACACCCCTGGAAACCCATTGGGTTATTATCTTTTTTTTTTTTTTTTCCTTTTTTGAGATAGAATCTTGCTCTGTCGGCCAGGCTGGAGTACAGTGGCATTATCTTGGCTCACTGCAACCTCCGTCTCCCCAGCTCAAGCGATTCTCCTGCCTCAGCCTCCTGAGTAGCTGGGATTACATGCATGTGACACCACACCCGGCTAATTTTTGTATTTTTCGTAGAGATGGGGTTTCACCATGCTGGCCAGGCTGATCTGAAACTCCTGACCTCAGGTAATCCACCCACCTTGGCCTCCCAAAGTGCTGGGATTGCAGGCCTGAGCCACCGTGTCCGGCTGGGTTATTATCTTTTTAGGAGGAGGACAAGGAGGTCATTTAGTCATTTGCTCCACAATAATTTGTTGAGCACCTACTATGTCTGGGGCTCTTTTGCAGGTGCTGGGGATTCAGTGGTGACTAGGAAGCCCCTGGAGGGGAGCAGGACGTGCTCTGTGTCTGAGTCCCTTTCATCTCTGTCCACTAGGCTAGGTGAGGAACCTTCCTCACTGTGCCCAGACAGAGCCCTGGCACAAGGCAGGGCTGCCCCAGGGTAGGGAAGGTCCGAGCTTCCAGCCTGCCCTCCTCCAGACCCCAGAGCGTGGACTGGGCCTCAGCCACCCCTCCCCAGTCAACCCGTCTTCTACCTCCAGCTGCCTCTGGCCGCTTGTGTGTGAGGGTGGGTGAATCCTTTGGGATGAGCCTCACCAGAGCCTCTGCACTCTGAGTGCCTCCTCCCCAATTTTGCCACTTTCAATCCAACCAGAGGGGTGTTTTGGGTCTTGCTGACCAAGCCCCTGCCTCCAAGAGCAACTAAAACAGAGTCATCCTTGAGAGTTATGTTGAATGCTTAAAACCTCCAGGGAGGGGATTTTTTACTGCAACTTGCAAATTTCACCAGCCTGGCTGACCAAGCAGTCTTCACTCAGTAGCTCAGCTCCATCTCCTGTGCTGGGTACACCCGGGTGACTCTCACAGCTTTGCGTATCAGAGCAAAGGCTGAAAACACGTTTATATTACAGTACAACCCTATGTAAAATACACAGCCATACAAAGGGGTGAAGGCTGCTTTTTATGTACTGATACGAAGAACTTCTCTCCAGTATAACTATGAAGTGAAAGAGGCAAGGTGTGGAATACTGGGTGGCATATACTATCATTTATATAAGAAGGAGGTAGTAGGAGGACAGAAGAAAAGAGTAAAAGAGCCCCGGACATAGTAGGTGTTCAACAAATTCTTGTGGAGCAAATGACTAAATGACCTCCTTGTCCTTCCTCAAAAAAGATAACCCAATGGGTTTCCAGGGGCATCTCCACTAAACTGAAAAGTTTGTAATTGTAACCAAGCAGCTTAACTTTGAATGCATTTTATAACTTTTCTCTTTAGTCTTGAGATGTAACCTTGAAGGAACCTGCAGAAGCCTTTTTCCCTTAACCTTAAAATAGACTCCATGTCCTTCCCTTTCTCACAGTAAAGCCCCTTCAAATTTATCTAACTGTATGCTAGTATTTGAGGAGGAAGAGAAGAAGAAAAGGATACACACACATGTTTACTTGGTCATGCATAACATTTATTTGGAAAGACAAGAAACGGATAACAGTCACTACCTCCACCTACAGGTGGGTAAGGGACAGGGCAGGAGGGAGACTGAACTTGGAACCATGTGCATGTGGTACCTATTCAAGAGTAAGAATGACCCAGCCTGGGCAACATAACAAGACCCCCATCTCTACCGAAAAATGTAAAACCATTAGCTGGGAGTGGTGATGTAGATCTGTAGTCCAGCTACTCAGGAGGCTGAGGTGGGAGGACCACTTGAGCCTGGAAGGTCAAGGCTGCAGTGAGCCATGATCACGCCACTTCACTCCAGCCTGGGTGACGGAGTGAGACCCTGTCTCAAAAAAAAAAAAAAAAAGAGCTCAATCCAAGCTTAAGACATGAAATGAACACAATTTTAAAGTAAGTTATGTAAGTTTCTTGTGCCAGAGCAAGAGTTCCTATTTCTTCGCTATGTGGGCTCGGCTGAGATGGGTAGCAGCTGGTGACCCTGGCTTGATGTATTCATTCCACCAACACTTGCTGTGCCCCACCCCCGTGACACAGCTGTAAGCAAGGAGCTCACCTTAATCACTGGGGGTTGGGCCGCAGGTTCCTGGACCACACCCTAGACCTTCTGGGACCGGGAATTTGCAATGTTAGCAAGCACCCTTGATAATTTTTGAAACCACCAGAGGGTTAATAACCACCTAGTCTGGGCAGGCACTGTGGCTTATGCCTGTAATCTCAGCACTTTAGCCGGTAGAGGTAGGAGGATTGCTTGGATCGAGAAACTCGAGACCAGCCTGGGCAACATGGCGAAATCCGGTCTCTACAAAAAATACAAAACTCAGCCGGACATGGCGGTGCACACCTGTAGTCCCAGCTACTTGGGAGGCTGAGATGGGGAGGATCACTGGAGCCAGGGAGGTTGAGGCTGCAGTGAGCTGTGATTGCGCCACTGCGCTCTAGCATGGGTGATAGAGACCCTGTCTCAAAAACAAAACAAAACCACCAGTCCAGCACTTTGCCGAACTCCTTCATCAATTTCCAGGAGACACACACCCTAGAACTGAGACCCCAGAGCCTGGGCATGCTGCCACACACCGCCATCCTGACCACTCCCATCAGCTGCTCCCAACTGCCCTCTGCAGGTATTTGCCCTGACAGCTTCCAGCTGAGTCCTCCAGCAGCATGGCCAAGTCGACCACTCCAAGGCACTGACTTCCCAGAGCCCCTCCCCTTCCCAGCTGAAGGCCAGAGATGCCTAAGCAACTGGCCTCATACTCCCCTGGCCTGCAGCTCTGCAGGCACGAGCTGCCTGATAAATTGGCGATGAAGGGGTTCTGATGCCACCTGCTCCCCCGACTCTCAGTCACCAGGAAGCTCTGAGAGGGAAAATCAGTGCCACCTGGGCAGCTGCTGGCCCCTCCCCCTCTTAACAAGGGGGTGGGCTGCACAGGCCTGGACTGCATAACAGGGGAGGGCAGCGTGAGCCCTGGGGCATCTGAGACTGCTGTGCCGAGGGAGGGCTGTGGTGCAGGCCTGAGGATGGTCAGCGTGGAGGGCCGAGCCATGTCCTTCCAGAGTATCGTCCGCCTGTCCCTGGACAGCCCTGCCCATGCCGTTTGTGTGTTGGGCACAGAAATCTGCTTGGATCTCAGCGGGTGAGATGCTGGGAGCTCTGCCAGAGCTGGCAGACAGAGGCAGGCAGGCCTGGGACCCAGTCCCCTTGATCTGGGAGTCGGGGGTTACTTCTGTAGCCTCACCGTCCTGCCCCATCTTGGGGAGCCTTGGGTCTCTAGGCAGGGCTCCCAGTTCCGACCACTGCAGGATTCTGACTTAAATCCTGCCTCTGCCCTGTAGCAGCTGCCATGGACTCTTAGTGAGGCAAGCGCCTTGGCCTCTCTGTCCCCCATGTGTGAAACCGCGGGGAGGCTCGTCCACGGGGGGCTGTGAGGAGTAGGCCAGGGAGACTGCTAGATGCTGGAGCCTGCAGGTGGAGGTGACTGACAGCAGGGTCACAATACAACCTCCCGAGTCCCTTGCCCTGATCTTTTTCCTTAGGGGCATCCTTTGTGGCTCCTCCCTTTTTGGGAGTTGGGTGCTTATTACTAAGATGTAGCTGTGGTAACTTCTGCAGTGTTGGTAGCAGGGTGGGGTTTGGGCTGGAGCTTGTCAGAGCAAACACAGGGGTCCTCTGGGAGGGGGTGGTAGGAATAAGGACCCCAGAACACTCTGCCTCAACACCCAAAGGAGAATGAGGATTTGGGAGCCGTCCCCTCCCCCATGCCAGTCATCTCCTAGGCTGAGAAGGTGAGTGAGTGTGCCCTGACATGTGTCTCTTACCTGGCAAACCAGATGTGCCCCCCAGAAGTGCGAGTGCTTCACCATCCATGGCTCTGGGAGGGTCTTGATTGACGTGGCCAACACCGTGATTTCTGAGGAGGAGGACGCCACCATCTGGTGGCCCCTGTCTGATCCCACGTACGCCACAGTGAAGATGATGTCACCCAGCCCTGCTGCGGATGGGGATAAGGTAAGCCTCGGGGAAAGAGGTGAGGGGCATCTTCCAGGGATGGGAGCTAACACAGCAACTGCGGCTCCCTCCTGGCTGCAGATATGACTCGAGCCTGTGAAACACGTTGTTTTGCATGTCTGATCTTATCCAGTGTCTGCGCAACAGACCAGTGGGGTGGGCACGCCATGACCCCATTTCACAGAGAAATGGAGGCACCTAGAGAAGGTGCTCTGCCAAGTCAGCAACGAGCAGAACTGGGATTCAAGCTGGGGGAGTTCGTCTCAGTCATGCAAGCCCCTGACGGTGATGCTGGGCTGGCTTCCGACCTAGCCGCGCCACAGTCTGGCTTCAAGGTGTTAGCAGCGTTAACTCAGACAGGCTTTTGGTGAAGGCAGCTCTTCTGGATGTGGAGACTTTAAAGAGATGCAATAGCTAAGGTGTCCTAAATGCATGCTACATACCAGAGAGTTTGGATCATGTTCCGGAGTGTGGGCCTCTACCATGGCTTTATTTTATATATATATATATATAT
>NW_012114253.1:5138421-5139541 GCF_000951035.1 Colobus angolensis palliatus | reverse complement strand
TTTTGTATTTTTAGTAGAGACGGGGTTTCTTTCACTATGTTCGCCAGGTTGGTCGCGAACTCCTGACTTCAAGTGACCTACCTGCCTCCACCTCCCAAAGTGCTGGGATTACAGGCATGCGCCACTGCGCCTGGCCTACCATCACTTCACATATGAAGAAACTGAGACGGAGTGCCGTGTCTAAACCTAAGTAGCCTACCTAGAGTGGGATAGACCCAGGATTTGAGCTTGAGCCAAGCGTGTACTCTCTCCTGGGTAAGCTGTCTCCCTAACGGGGAGGTTTCCCTCCACCTCGTACACAAGGGGGCAGCAGTGGTCTCCTGTGGTAGAAGCAGGTGGCTCATTCAGGGCAGGAGTGTTCCACCTTGGTTGCAGGTGAGAACCACGGGAACCTGATAACATCAATACCCAGGCCACACCCCCTCTACCAATTAAAGTGGAAGCTCAGGGCTAGGACCCTGGCCTCCGGTTTAAAGCTCTCCAGGTGCCCCCAATGCGGGGCTGGGGATGAGAACCATGATGGAGCAGTTCAGGACTGGGAGAGCTCTTCCTCCCTCCCCCTACACCCTGCAGGACCTACTGGAGATGTCTGCTGCAGAGTAGGGTACACACCCACCTGTGCTGTGTGCCCAGGGCAGGCAATTCCCCGAGAGGCAAGTAGTGGACTTAGATAGCAACTGAGCATCTCTGGCCGGGTGTGGTGGCTCACGCCTGTAATCCCAGCACTTTGGAAGCCTGAGATGGGCAGATCACCTGAGGTCGGGAGTTCGAGACCAGCCTGGCCAACGTGGCAAAACCCTGTCTGTACTAAAAACACAAATTAGCCGGGTGTGGTGGCAGGTGCCTGTGATCTCAGGTTCTCAGGCGGCTGAGGCTGGAGAATCGCTTGAACCCAGGAGGTGGAGGTTGTAAGCTGAGATTGTCCTACTGCATTCCGGCCTGGGCAACAAGAACAAAACTCAATTGCAAAGAAAGGTATCTCAGATAAGAGCGGAGGCCACAATAGGTCCCAGTGGAACTCCAGACTACCTGAGAACCATTCTCTGCCCAGGGCTTGGCCTCCAGCACCCTCAGGAGTGGCCAACAAAGAACCTTGACCTTGGAGGACTAAAGCTTCTAT
>NW_012114253.1:5135837-5137071 GCF_000951035.1 Colobus angolensis palliatus | reverse complement strand
CGATCTCCTGACCTCGTGATCCGCCCGTCTCGGCCTCCCAAAGTGCTGGGATTACAGGCTTGAGCCACCGCGCCCGGCCAGGTCTCTTTCTAAAAGCATAAAGTAGAGGCTGGCGTGGGACACAGGAAAGACTGAGTCCCAATGCTGCTTCCCCACCTGGGTGTCCTTAGCAGCTTAAGCCACCAGAGGCCTGTTTCCCCACTGTGCACCTTATGGAGTAGCGGATGGGACCTGGGAGGGTGGATTTAGCAGGGAGAATATATAGTGTGGTTTCAAAGTTGGACTCTAGAGCCAGGCAGCCTGGATCTTAAATCCCTTTGAGTGGTATGGGGTAAGTCCCTTGATCCCACTGCCATCAGGGATACAGCTCTCACCTGGACAGGTGGTTGCAAGCCTGGCTCTCCACAAGGTTGGGGTTGGGGGTCATGGCAGGTTCTAAGTCCTCGGGGGACTGACTCAGCCCTAAGTGCAGGGCTGTGGCCCCTGTACCAGCTCATGGTGAGACTTCAGAAGCCGTAACACCAAGACCAAGGTCGCAGGCCTAGACTCGGCACATTGCCTGGGGCTCTGTTCCTGGTCCCTTCAACACTGCCTATGGGTTCAAAATGCTGTCTCCACAGGTCTCGATCGCGTACTATGGGCCCAATGAGGATGCCCCCGTGGGCACAGCTGTGGTGTACCTCACTGGCATTGGTGAGTGTTGCTCCAACTGGGAGCCTGGGGCCCAGCCCACTGCTGGGGTGGGGGAAGGGGTGGGATTGCAAGAGGAGCCAAAAAGGATTCTCTGTAACAAGATGCCTCCTGTGGGCCCCAGAAACTCCTGAACAAACTCCTAAATGGATTCATTTGAGATACCCACTCACACGCCCTCCTTGACATTCAGTCACTGCTCCATCTTCACGAATTGCCGACCTAATTCTGAGAATAGAACAGCCAGAACTTCCGTGTCGCTGCCATCTACCCACCTACTCCTGTCTGGTGCCTACCTTCTTCCTTTGTTACAGTTGACGTGTCTGGTCCAAAGTTAATCTTTCTTGTCTTACTAGATCCTTTCTTCTCATTCAAGAACATTCCTTTGTCAATTCTTACCAATGTAAGAAGCTGTCACCCTTCCCTGTTCTCTAGATCACCCCCCATCAACTCAGGAACAAGCTCTATAACATCTACTTTTTCTTTTTCTTTCTTTTCTTTTTTTTTTTTTTCTTTTTTTGAGATGAAGATTCACTGTTGTTGC
>NW_012114253.1:5117922-5134776 GCF_000951035.1 Colobus angolensis palliatus | reverse complement strand
AGTAGCTGGGACTACAGGCACGCACCACCATGCCCAGCTGATTTTCTTATTTTTATTTTATTTTATTTTTTCTCCCTTGGAGAGGCTTTTACCATATTGCCCAACCTGGTCTCGAACTCCTGACCTCAAGTGATCCTCCCGCCTCAGCCTCCCAAAGTGCTGGAGTTACAGGCATGAGCCACGTACCTGCTGGTCATCCCTTCTTAACATACTTCAATGCTTCAGGGATGTTCAACTTATTTTTCCTCCTGCCTGTTCCTTCTCAGAACACTTTGGAGCTCAGAGGAGCTCTTCCTGGTCCTTTGTCCCCCTGCTTTCAATCAGTGAAGTGTCTCGAGCTCAGGAGGCTGGTCACATGGCTCTAATGTTACCTATGGACAGGCTGCTCCCACAAACCCGACTTGGATATTGCCTAACCAGCATGATCGCTTGGGTATCTGACAGATGTCTGAAATGCAAATGGATTCTCTCTACTCCTGAAAACTTGTTTTTCTAGTAGTCCCTCCATCACAGTAGTAGGTAGCTCCATCCTTCTAGTGTACACCTTGGCATCACCTGACTCTTCTTACCCCACAGCAGTCTGAATCTTGTGAGTGTTACCTGATGTTTCGCCGGAATCCAGCAACTCATACTCCCAGTGTGCTCACCCTGGCTCAAGCCCCCATCCTTTCACCTGGGTTCACAGCCCAGACCTCCCAGTGGGGTTCATGCTGGCACCCTTGCCCTTCTGACTAGACCTCTAGCCTTGACCCAGCAGCCAGAGTGGCACATCTTTAAGTGGAATATTGGATAACGCCTTCCATCTGCTTCCATGTTGCTTGGATTAAAGCCAAAGTCACTGCCCACAGAACTACACAGTAACCCTGGGCTGCCTCTGTCTAAATTTACCACCTGCGAATCTTCCCCTGCGTCATCCTGCTCATTCTGCTCTGGGTGCTGTTGGTCACTCTAATCCTTGGCCTTGCCACCTGGGGCTTCCTATTTCCCCAGTGGGTCTTACCCTAGATGTTAACCCAGATTTTCTTGCCTCTTTCAGGTCTCTTTTCAAATGTCAACTTAGGCTTCCTTGATCATCTAAAACTGAAATACCCCCACTCCATTCCTTCTCCCATATCCCTCAGTGATTATTGCCATCAAACATGATAGATCTGCTCGCCCCTCCCCTGGTGCACACATTCGTGCTCATGTAAGCTCTAAAGAGACGAGGTCTCTGTCTTGCACGCTGCTAGATCCCTAGGACCTGGGGCAACCCAGTTCGCAGTGGGCATCTGGTCCCTGAGCATCTGCTGGCCAGGTGCTGATGATGTAACAGGAAACAAGTCCTACATTTGTGGCCCTGATGTTCCAGTTAGGAATCAGCATGTCAAATAAGAGCTGTGAACAAAAGACTGCATTAGAGTCACGTGGTTGTCCCTTGTGTGGTGGAAGGGATGGGAGTTGGTATGCTAAGGCGGCGGGGCAGTCCCTGTGACAGTACCTGGGCAAAAACCTAGATTCTTAAGTGTGTTTTTGTTTTGGGGGGGGGAGGAGAGGGGTTGTTTTTGGTTTTTTGTTTTGTTTTGAGATGGAGCCTCACTCTGTCACCCAGGCTGGAGTGCAGTGGCGCGATCTCTGCTCACTGCAATCTCCACCTCCTGGGTTCAAGCGATTATCCTGCTTCAGCTTTCTGAGTGGCTGGAACGACAGGCACCTGCCACCATAGCTGGCTAATTTTTGTATTTTTGGTAGAGACAAGGTTTTGCCATGTTGGTCATTCTGGTCTTGAACTCCTGATCTCAGGTGATCTGCCTGCCTTGGCCTCCCAAAGTGCTGGGGTTACAGGCATGAGCCACCATGCCCAGTTAATCCTCAAGTTTTAAAGGGGCCTAGAATTGTCATGTATTGAAATTTTATTTTTCTTTTTTTAGACAGAATCTTGCTCTGTCACCCAGGCTAAAATGCAGTGGTGTGATCTCAGTTCACTGCAACCTCCACCTCCCAAGCTCAAGTGACACTCCTGCCTCAGCCTCCCAAGAGGCTGGGACTACAGATGACCTCCACGATGCCTACCTAATTTTTGTATCTTTGGTAGAGATGAGGTTTCACCATGTTGCCCAGGCTGGTCTCGAACTCCTGACCTCAAGTGATCCATTCACCTCAGCCTCCCAAAGCGTTGGGATTACAGGAGTGAGCCACTGTGCCCAGCCATATTAAGCCTTTCCTACGTCTTGGAGCATAAAGTTTTCCAGAAGGCTAGAGAGGTAGACTTTGCAAGTAAGAATCACTTGGGTAGAGGCCAAAAGGCATGAGATGGCATGAGGACCATGATGGGCTTGTTTTGTGAGTTCCCGGGAGGTTTGGGGTAGACATGTGACTACTTGGACCTCTCCAGGCTTGCTGATGTGAAGTGTGAAGCTGTCACCTTTGAGGATGGTTTCTGCTTCTAAACTGATAGCATGCCAGAAAGGCTGGATACCCTGATGCCAGCCTTGGGCAGCCCCGCAGGAGATAACCTGTAACTTTGAGGTTCCATCTGGCAGGTCTAGGTGGCTGGGACACCCTTTTCTTCTTTTTCAGAGGTCTCTCTAGAGGTAGACATCTACCGCAGTGGGCAAGTTGAGATGTCAAGTGACAAACAGGCTAAGGTGAGTCTGCCAGCAAGAGGGGGCAGGGAAGGGATCCCTATAAGCCAAATCTGCCCACAGGCTCACTTGATCTGACCTTCCTAGTATCTAGCCAAATTGCTGTAACATTGCTGATGGATTAAATATGGGGGGTGGGGAAACAAACTGTCATGGTACAAGTCAGAGCTGATTAAATTTTCTTTTGTGAGGTTTTTGTTTTTTGTTTTTGATGGAATCTCCCTCTGTCACGCTGACTGGAGTACAGTGGCATGATCTTAGCTCACTGCAACCTCTGCCTCCCAGGTTCAAGCAATTCTCCTGCCTCAGCCTCTCAGTAACTGGGGTTACCAGCATGTGCTACCACACCCGGCTAATTTTTCTTTTACTTTCTTTTTTTTTTTTTTGAGAGAGTCTCACTCTGTTGCCCAGGCTAGAGTGCAGTGGCACAATCTCGGCTCATTGCAAGCTCCATCTCCCAGGTTCACGCCATCCTCCTGCCTCAGCCTCCCAAGTAGCTGGGACTACAGGTGCCTGCCACCACGCCTGGCTAATTTTTTTTGTATTTTTAGTAGAGATAGGGTTTCAGTGTTAGCCAGAATGGTCTCAAACTCCTGACCTCCAGTGGTCCGCCTGCCTCAGCCTCCCAAAGTACTGGGATCAGAATTGATTAAACCTCTACCTCACTAAAACAAAACTAGAATGTCTGGCAACTCTAGGCTCATGTCCTACCCTGGTTGTGGAGTCTCCTAGATGAGAGGATTAGCTGCTGCTGCCAGGTGGTACATCTCTTTTCCAGTTTGCCTCGTCCCTGATTCTCTGACCCTGAAATATGAGGTAGGTAACTGGTAACCCCAAACCTAGCTTCTTTCCCCTCCTCTTAGCCTCCTTACCTGATGTTACCTTCCTGTGCCTACAGATTCTTGACCTCACTGGTCCTGTTCCACAGGTCCCTGTGACTCTGGAGAAAGGCTTAGCTGGGCCTTTCTGCTATGAGGTGGCATCCGAGAAGCAGAGGATTTACTTGGCTCCTTCCTAAGCCAACGTTCCTATCTCATTTGCAGAAAAAATGGATCTGGGGTCCCAGCGGTTGGGGTGCCATCCTGCTTGTGAATTGCAACCCTGCTGATGTGGGCCAGCAGCCTGAGGACAAGAAAACCAAGAAAGTGATCTTTTCAGAGGGTAGGACCTCAGACTGTCTCTGCCTTTCCTTCTTGGTCTCAGCTCTTGCTGCCCCGCTTCTCAGCAAATACAGATTCCAGACTAATTTTCTCCACCCCCGCTCCCTCCCACCACCCCACACACCCTCTTCCCCAGTGCCCATGCCTGGGCTGATCGAATCTTTTGTCCTGGGCTGTAGATGTGTGATTGGGAAGAGAGGTCACATGGTGCCATGCAAAGAGCGTGGGTGGTTACAAACTTATTTCCTAGCTGTGAACTTGAGCACCCTAGCTTCCCTGATCTTGTTTCCCTATTTGTAAAATGGGGATGATACAGTTGCCCTCCCAACTGTATCAGTTGGCTGACAAGACTAAATGAAGACAACAGGGGTATATGCCCTGCTTTCTAAAAAGCCTCTCGTAGTCTGGGCCGGGAACTTTAGACTGTCTTGGGGAAAAATTGTCTTGGGGCTGGGTGTGGTGGCTCACGCTGTAATCTCAGCACTTTGGGAGGCCGAGGCGGGCAGATCACGAGGTCAGGAGATCAAGACCATCCTGGCTAATACGGTGAAACCCCGTCTCCACTAAAAATGCAAAAAATTAGCCAGGCGTGGTGGTGGGTGCCTGTAGTCCCAGCTACTTGGGAGGCTGAGGCAGGAGAATGGCATGAGCCTGGGAGGCTAAGCAGGCAGTGAGCCGAGATTGCACCACTGCACTCCAGCCTGGGTGACAGAGCAAGACTCCATCTCAAAAAAAAGAAAAATTGTCTTGGATCCTGACTTGTGGTTGAGACCAGGGTTCTGGGTCTTAGCTGTAGAATGGAATGTCTTGGTTCTTACTGAGGCTGGAGGTGAACCCTCACTGAACTGATCGAGGTAGGCCCTGTTCTGTTTGTGGGGACCATGGGATAAGTGCCATCCTCCCTCAAAAGGAGGCCCTGGGGTTTGCAGCTTGCCTGTAACCACCCAGAACAAGCAGCGAAGTGATAATGCTTCAGGCCTGGGCCCTAGCAAAAGGCAGGGGGTCCTTGGTGCTCTGTTCAAACTCCCGGCCCCTCTCTACTGCTCCTCCCTCCACCCCCAGAGTGCTGGCCTCCAGACATTTCTTAACTTTTGCTTTGTCTTTTGCCCAGAAATGAAGAATCTGTCCCAGATGACACTGAGTGTCCAAGGCCCCAGCTGTATCTTAAAGAAATATCGGCTAGTCCTCCATACCTCCAAGGAAGAGTCGAAGAAGGCGAGAGTCTACTGGCCCCAAAGTGAGTGTTCTTGTGCCAGCTCCAGCTTTGCCTGCTCTCGACGTGCCAGGCAAGTTGTGCCCACACCTCCTCCCAGCAAGGTCCCCGGCAGAAGCCTGCTGGAGACCTAGAGCTGCAGATGAGAGGCTACTGTGGCTGTACTTGTGTTTCTAGGATTCTCTGGCTGCCACCTCCACCATAGGCTGTCTGTACACATGGGTGAGTTATTGCACCTCTAAGCCACTTTCTCCACTTGTAAAATGGGGGTAGCTGTGCCTTCCCTGCAGGCTGGAAGAGGAGAGAGACATATTAGCTGAAACAGTAGCTATTGCCTTACACAGATTAGATCACAGCTCCCAATGACTCTTCTCAGGAGAATCCATCTTCACTCTAAACCAAGATCCACCATGTTAAATTCCCAGAAATCCGAGGCTAAAACCTAGAGTGGCGGCCATGGTAGCACCTGCATCCCAGCCACCACGCCGTCCACCACCCATCTTCAGCCCTCTCGCTGGGAGGCAGGTAGCACACCCTATTCTATAGATGGGGGACGGGTCAGGAGGTAGACATGCCCAACTCCAGCAAGAGCCTTGTGCGTCTTTTGACTTCCCTGAACTGACTCAGTACTTAGCGTACCTCTAAATCTCTCAATGAGAGCTAGCCCTCTGCTTCAGGAGGGACATGCCAGCATGCTTTTTTGGGCTTTGTTTTGTTTTTCCCCTTTGAGACAGGGTCTAGCTCAGTCATCCAGGCTGGAGTGCAGTAGTGTGATTACAGCTCACTGTAGACTTAGCTTCCTGGACTCAAGCAGTCTTCCCACCTAAGCTTCCCAAGTAGCTGGTATGACAGGTGTGTGCCACCACAACTGGCAATTCATTTTTCTTGTAGAGATGGGGTCTCACTTTGCCCAGACGAGTTTCAAACTCCTGGATGCAAACAATCCTCCTGCCTTGGCCTCCCAAAGTGCTGGAATTACAGGTGCAAGCTACTGCACCCGGCCCAACCTGCTACCTTCTCTTATAAACCATGCTTAGCTTCAGCTGGGCAATGCAGAGAGCCCTGTGGTCTATACTGTGCCCGTTGTCAGAGGGCACCATCTCTGTTGCCAGCATTGGAGAGTGTTTCTGCCACTTCCTGGCCTGCACTCTGGGGCCTTGGCTTCATCTCCTACTCCATTTCTTCGGCAGACCATAGGTCACAGCTGGATTTCCAAGTAGCCTGGGATTAGACAGGAAAGGTAGCCCAGCTTGGACGTGGCCATCTTACATGTGAGCCTAAGAAACCAGAGGTCTATGTCTAGTTCAGGCCACAAGGGCTACTCTGGCCCTGGGAAGCCTACCAATGCTGAAGTAGGTGGATTAGGCCAGGCGGGTCTTGGAATCCGACAGTTCGTGTAGCCTGCTAAGGATGCCATACTTCATCATGTGGATGGATCATAGCGAACTACTGGTTTCTTTATTGACAAAGCTTATTCAGGCTGGGCGCGGTGGCTCATGCCTGTAATCTCAACACTTTGGGAGGCCAAGGCAGACATCACCTGAGGTCAGGCGTTCGAGAACAGCCTAGACAACATGTAGAAACCCTGTCTCTACTAAAAATACAAAAATTAGCTGGGCATGGTAGCGGGTATGCCCGCCAGCTACTCGGGAGGCTGAGACAGGAGAATTGCATGAACCCGAAAGGCAGAGGTTGTAGTCAGTCGAGATCACGCCACTGTATTCCAGCCTGTGTGAGACTCAAAAAAATAATTTTTAAAAAAAGCTTATTCAATAATCTAGGGGCTGGGCATAGGGCTCATGCCTATAATCCCAACACTTTGGGAGGCCAAGGCGGGCCCAGCCCGGCCAACATGGAAAAACCCTATCTCTACTAAAAACTACAAAAATGAGCTGGGCATTGTGATGTATGCCTGTAATCCCAGCTACTCAGGAGGCCAAGGTAGGAGTGAACCCAGGAGGCAGAGGCTACAGTGAGCCAACATTACACCACTGCACTCCAGGCTGGGTGACAGAGTACAACTCTGTCCCAAAAAAACAAAAAAGCGTATTCAACAATCTAGGGTAGGGCAACACAGCATGTTATGTTTTAACAGGCCCTCCAGGTGACTCTGAAACATGCTAAAGCTTGAATCACAAAAAAAGCAAGAGTCTGAAAAGTTTGCAGAAGAATAGAAAGCCAGAATACAGGGTTCTAGAACCAGGCTGGGTGTGGTGGCTCACACCTGTAATCCCAGCACTTTGGGAGACCAAGACAGGAGGATTACTTGGGCACAGGAATTCAAGACTAGCCTTGGCAACACAGTGAGACCCTGTGTCTCTAAGATAAAAGATTATTTTTATAAAGAATCCTGGCCAGGTGTGGTGGCTCATGCCTGTAATCCCAGCACTTTGAGAGGCCAAGACTGGTATATCACTTGAGGTAAGGAGTTTGAGACCAGCCTGGCCAACATGGTAAACCATCTGCTAAAAATACCAAAATTAGCTGGGTGTGGTGGCGCTAGCTTATAATCCTAGCTACTCTTGTAATCCTAGCTACTCGGGAGACTGAGTGGGGAGGATCATGTGAACCCAGAGGCAGAGGCTGCAGTGAGCTGACATTGCACCACTGCACTCCAGCCTGGGTGAAGTAAGGCAGTGGCCAACCCTGGCAAATGCTGTTGATAGACTAAGATGCCTAAGTCACAATCCTCAGAATGGCGGTCATTAGTGACTCTGATAAGAACGGTGAAAAGTCAGGTTGAAATGGGTAGGCACAGTAAATCTAGGCCACGGAAAGAATCCTCGGTAAAGGGAGACTTTTGGTGGTAATTATGGGGGGCTGGCACGCAGTCGAGCGTGTCTGAAGCTGGTAGTACATGGGCAGATGTGTAGCTGGAACTGATCCAACAGGGGTAGGGAAATGGATCCTAGGGGAAGATCTGAGAAGTTTGCAGAGGGATAGAAAGCCAGAAGACAAGGTTCTAAACAGGCTGGACGTGGTGGCTCACACCTGTAATCCCGGCACTTTGGGAGGCCAAGGCAGGAGGATCGCCTTTAGGACTATGGAATACAGACGAGTCTGTGGACAGGAATGAGACAATAGTGTTTGAGTAGTGGTTGTGGCTTGCCTAAGGTCTGGTCGTAGCCTGAAATGAGGCCTTTGGGTGTGATGGTTTTCTCCAGCTCCTCAGGTGCAAGAATGAGCTTTAAAGACCTGGTGTGACCAGAATGGAGGTTTCCCAGGAAAACAAACTAGAAAAGGGTGTGGGAGTGGACAGTGTGCATAAGAGAGGATGTAGTGATGGGTTTTTGAGCTCTGAGAAGGGTCAAAGGGAAGTGAGGATGAAGGGTGAGGATCGGTAGGAGGATCTGGGACTGAGACTGGGGACTCGCTAGGGTGGGTGCATACGTGAGTTAAACAGATCGGAAGGCATTGAGTCTGCCTTGGAGGTGGCATCTAGTCTGTGTTATGACCATTGTAATAGATGTCTAAGGTGGTACAGAACCCAGGTTCATTGAAATAAGGTTGAAGAGAGATCAAAATGTCTGAATGTTCTAGTCCATTGTCAGATACCAGTGACACAACAGCAGTGGAGGCAAGTGGTGCTAGAACAATCCACGAAGGATGGAGAGGATGACATCATCCCCAAAAGAAAGGGGATAGCTGGCGTTATCTGATAGTCAGCACTTCATAGGAACTGGGATTCTTGAGGAATAGAGAAATGGCCTGAAAGTGCCAGTGAAGAACCAAGAAGGGTACCTGCCTTCCTGTAGGTCCAGCAGTACATAGCAGGTAGGAAAAAGCTCAGCTCAAATCATCAGTATTTGCTCTGTGCCCTGAGGATCCAGCTCTGGAAGAATAAACCATGTTACCTGCTCTCAGAGCCTGCTACGAAAGATGAACAGATAGCCAAGGACCCAGCAGAAGCTGGAGGGAGCCCTTTAAGATGCCCCCAGTGTGGGTAGGGAGAGTTTGAGGTAGCTAAGGCCTCCTGGGCAGCTCTGTGAGGACTGAGGGCAGGAAGGGCCTTCCAGGCAGAGGCAATTGTTGTGTGTGCCTGGGTCGCAGGGCTTCTGGTCTTCTTCATGCTTCTTTTTAATGGGAACAACAAATGCCTGCCCTGAAGGGTCCTGAGGATGTGAGGCCACGAGCCTGAAACACCTACCACAGCTACTAGCAAAGAGAGTAAGCCCACAGCGAAATGTTAGCTATGCTTCAGCTTCACAACAAACTAGCTATAAGAAGGTCCCCGAGAGGGTCAACCACAGGACAGACAGCCAGTAGCGGCTTGTGGCAAACAGACTGTGACCCTCTCACCCTTACTGCCTGGTGGTGAATCACCCTTGGGTGGAATGGCCACAGGGAGCCCAGGTCCCCAGAACAGGAGCAGGCCCTAGGTGTGGAGAAGTTCTTGGGCTGGGTGCCGTGAGCCGGCTGATGCTATAGCAGGTCAAGAGGGCTGTGTCTGCACTAGGAAGCTGCAGGGGTTCCTGGGGGAAGATTGCCTTGTCTGCTCTTGCCCCTTGAGGCCTGGCTCAGGGCTGGTGAAGCCTCTAGGTAGATGAGAAGTAGGAAACCAGCACAGGAATGGTTCTGGTGGGCCCAGTTCCCTCACAGCCAGCAGCAGGACTGAGGCTGGGCCTGTAACCAGCATCCCCAGGGCCTCCAAGGAGGGGCTGCAGAGGAACTGCAGATGCAGAGTCCATCGGGAGGGCTGCTGGGGCCCGGACCCAGGGCAGTGCCTGACCGGTGGCAGCCATGGCCACAGCTGCAGCCATCTGCTGGCACGTTGGAAGAGCTAGAGATGGAGGCAGCTGGCAGTGCTGTGGAGAAGGTCTGAGGATGCTACAGTTCCTGGATCTCTTGGGGTTCTGGTGGCCAAGGTAAATCTAGCTTAGGATTCCCTGAAATAAGAAATCACCTGGAATCTTAAGCAGAAACAGCCATCATCAGGCCTACAGCTGCCACATCGGGAACAGATAAAGAGGACAGGCCAGGAAAGAGGAGGTTCTAGTGACCCAGGTGGGAGAAGCTTGGGTCAGGGTAATTTCTGGCCTAGAACATGGACAGACTTGGGCTGGATGCAGTGGCTTATGCCTGTAATCCCAGCACTTCGGGAGGCTGAGGCAGGTGGATTGCCTGAGCTCAGGAGTTGGAGACCGGCCTGGGCAACGTGGTAAAACCCCATCTCTACTAAAAATACAAAAAACTAGCCGGGCATGGTGGCGGGCGCCTGTAATCCCAGCTACTCGGGAGGCTGAGGCAAGAGAATCTCTTGAACCCGGGAGGTGGAGGTTGAAGTGAGCCGAGATAGCGCTGCTGCACTCTAGCCTGCTCAACAGAGCAGGACTCCATCTCAAAAAAAAAAAAAAAAAAAAACCAAACCTTAGGATCTAGTTAGCAAATGACAACTACCACGTGTGGTCAACTTCCTTCTGATCTCTTCTGTGCATGGTTTTGTATTTAATGACCTAAAACTAGGAGAGAGTCTTAACATGTATAATCATAAGAACACATGGTTTCTGGTCGGGCGCGGTGGCTCAAGCCTGTAATCCCAGCACTTTGGGAGGCCGAGACGGGCGGATTACGAGGTCAGGAGATCGAGACCATCCTGGCTAACACGGTGAAACCCCGTCTTTACTAAAAAAAAAAAAAAAAAAAAAAAACTAGCCGGGCGAGGGGGCCAGCACCTGTAGTCCCAGCTACTCAGGAGGCTGAGGCAGGAGAATGGCGGAAACCCGGGAGGTGGAGCTTGCAATGAGCTGAGATCCGGCCACTGCACTCCAGCCTGGGCGACAAAGCGAGACTGTCTCAAAAAAAAAAAAAACACGTGGTTTCTTCAGAAACCTTGATGGAGGCATGATCCATCCAATAAATGGTTCTCACTGACCTTTCTAGCATCGGTAAGTGTCTGATCTTTTTCAGATGAGGCTGCCGAGCCCAGCCTGGGAGAGTTTCTCACCTTTAGGACTTTATGATATTATCACAGGAGTTGGATTCATGGCTCAAAATACAGAACCACTTACCCTGAGGCTTCATACCAGGCAGGAGGCATGAAGGCATGCCTTCATAACCTGAGCTCCAACTCCTGGTGTGTGATAGGTCTTCAAGGAACATTGGTAGAGAACTGGCCGTTGCTTGTATCCAAACATCTGATTGTCTACCAAGCCCTGAAGGCTAGAAACAGGGACAGCCAAGCCAGTTCAGCTCCAGCCCTAGCCCTCCTGGAACTCACAGCCTTGCCTCTGATACAAGGAATAAGCTGGTACCTTGACCATCAAATGTGGTGACTGGCACCAGGTTACTTCAGTGGCTGGTCCATCCCTTCTTTCTCTCCTAGAAGACAACTCCAGTATCTTTGAGTTGGTGCTGGGGCCTGGCCAGCACGCCTATACCTTGGCCCTCCTTGGGAACCACTTGAAAGAGACCTTCTACGTTGAAGCTATAGCGTTCCCATCCGCCGAATTCTCGGGCCTCATCTCCTACTCTGCGTCCCTGGTGGAGGAGTCTCAAGACCCGGTATGTCCCCACAACAGATGGGTCCTTGGGCTAGGATGCTCCGGTGGGGGAAAAGGCATCTCCCACAGTGGGCAGAGCTCGAGGTTTGCTGGGGCAGAGCTGCAGAAGGCAGGTGGGGCCCAGCTGGGGGCCGGGCTGAAGGGCCAGAACCCTGGGGGTTAGAGGGGAGGGAGTAAATGTGGAAGCAGGTTGCTAACAGGACCTCGTCTTGTTGCAGTCAATTCCAGAGACTCTGCTGTACAAAGACACGGTGGTGTTCCGGGTGGCTCCCTGCGTCTTCATTCCCTGCACTCAGGTGCCTCTGGAGGTTTACCTGTGCAGGTGAGAGACCCTCAGGCTGACTGTGCCAGGTGGTTCTCATAACTGGCACCCTCTTTTTGTATGAGGGTGGGGTGGGGAAAGATGATTAGGACCTCTCACCAGGAGAGTTGAAACACTTCTGTCTGAGCTGTCTGGACCTGCCCCAAGACAGTCTAATACATGCCTGAATATTCCCAAAGCTGGGCATGGAACAGTGAATGAGACAGTCCCCCAGTTATGTTAGGGTCAAACGGCATGGTTTTAAACGGTACCAAGTGCTCTAAAGCAGGGTGAAGAATGGAGAGGTCAGGATGAGAACCTGTCTCAGGGATGATGAGACTCCTATGGAGCCAGAGAACAGGTGAGCCCAGGAAGGGGAGGTGTGGGGATGGGTGAAAGGAGCCAGAGACCTGTGGGCTCTGAGTGTTAGGATGCGGTATCTGGGGCCATACGTATTCTAAATACAGTGGTGAAAGCTTTGTCACCTGGATACCTGCAGGAAGATGGTACTGCTCACCCACTGCCACTTACAGGCCCTGGTTCCTTTCAGTCTTGTTATACTTTCCCCTGGGGTGGCTGCCACCTCTATGGAGGCTGGGTACACACATCCTCGGTCTAGGCCTGGGCCCTAGGAGGGAGAAAGAGCCAAGATCTGGGCGCTGCAACCTATTGTTGCTGCTAGTGGTCTGGAAGTCTCCGGAACCACCTCATGTGCCAAAAGCCTGAACACGCACGGGGCCACGTTCGGCTTCAGGGAATCCAGGTACAGTCTCTAGCCATGTAGCCACATGCCTAAGGAGAAAAGGAGAAAGGATCCTGAAGGTAGAATGGTGGGAAGCCAAGGGTTCTGTCTGCATGATCACTCTGGCCACGTGGAAAGTCAGGTACAAATAAAAGGTGGGAGACCAGTCTAGACACAGCATGGCTCAAGCCAGGGTGGCAAGAGCAGCCATTAGAGTTGGGATTGGTCTGCAGGCAAGACATCCCCGCCCCACTTGTTCCACACCAGCCACCTCTAGATTACTTCTACCGCGTTGCCCTTTATTGCAAATTCCTTCTGTGAAGGCTGTCTTTGTTTTTTAAAGTAGGTAAAGGATAATGTTGATGGAACCACTCTAGCAGGGATGGGAAACACTAATAGGAAAAGGTAGCCAGTGTGGTGGCTCACACCTATAATCTCAGCACTTTGGAAGGCTGAGGCAGGAGGATCACCTGAGGGTCAGAAGTTCGAGACCAGCCTGGCCAACATGGTGAAACCCAGTCTCCACTAAAAATAGAAAAATTAGCCACATGTGGTACATGCCTGTAATCCCAGCCATTCAGTGAGGCTGAGGCAGATTCACCACATTGCTTGAACCCAGGAGGCAGAGGTTGCAGTGAGCTGAAATAGCCCCACTGCACTGCAGCCTGGGAAACAAGAGCAAAACTCATAAAAATAAAAATAAAAATTGCCAGGTATGGTGGTTCATGCCTGTAATCCCAGCACTTTGGGAAGCTGAGGCAGGCAGATCACCTGAGGTCAAGAGTTCAAGACCAGCCTGGCCAATATGGTAAAACCCCATCTCTACTAAAGGTACAAAAACAATTAGCCAGGCATGGTGGTGCACCCCAGTAATCCCAGCTGCTCGGAAGGCTGAGGCAGGAGAATCTCTTGAACCCAGAAGGTGGAGGTTGCAGTGAGCAGAGATTATACCCCCGTACTCCAGCTTGGGTGACAGAGTAAGATTCCATCTCAAAAAAAAAAAAAAAAAAAAAGACTTCTACCCCTCTTCCAGGCTCAGTGGGTGTAGAAGCCAGACAGTTCTTCCAGGGGAGGGCTGCTGGGGAGTGTGGTCCTCAGAGGAATACCAGGTTTCAGGATGAGAAGGTAAAAATCTCAGAAGGTCTGATGGAATTCTGATGGCAGATACAAAAGACATAAAGCAGAGAGATTTGGTATCTCAAGTATTTGAAGACAGGGGTTTCTCATTCACAGAGGGTATCTACTTGTTCAAGGAAACCCAAGTCTTCCATACAGTGTGGTATTCAGGCATGGTTTGACCCAGGAGAGCTGCATATGACCTGCAAGACTGGGTCTACACTCCCTTCCGCCAATAAGCCTCAGACTGTTCTAGACCTTGTCAGGCTGGTAGCTCCCTGTGGCTTTGCATAGACCCAAGAAATAGGTTCTTTGGAGCAGTAGCATAGATACTATGAATGTGCTATGCCAGCAGTTACATTGCTTTATTCTATTAGTAGCAACATGAGCTTTAGACCTGAAGCTGGACTAGAGTCCCAATTTTGGTATTTCCCAATACTAGGGCCTTGCTGACCTCCAACTTTTGAGAACCCATTCGTTTCAGACAAGTGTTTTGTTTTTTTGTTTTTATTTTTTATTTTTGAGATGGAATCTTGCTCTGTTGCCCAGACTGGAGTGCAGTGGTATGATCTTGACTCACTGCAGCCTCTGCCTCCCGGGTTCCAGCAATTCTCCTGCCTCAGCCTCCCAAGTAGCTGTGGGATTACAGGCACGTGCCACCACACCCAGCTAATTTCTGTATTTCTAGTAGAGATGGGGTTTCACCATGTTGGCCAGGCTGGTCTCAAACTCCCAATCTCAGGTGATCTACCCCCCACGGCCTCCCAAACTGCTAGGACTACAGGCGTGAGCCACCACACACGGCCAGATGAGTGGTCTTAACATCAGCCTCACTCACTGCTGTTTCCCTTCGAGGAAGGGATGTCCACAGTAGATCTGTGAGCCTGATGCTGTGCACGATGCTTGAAGATCCCAGGGCTCAAGACCCACCCCATGCCACACATACAAAAATGACAACCTTCTTGGCCATCTCAAGGGTGGGGTACCCAGCTTCATGGCTTCTCAGGACAAAAATACAGCCCCCTTGGGTAGAGAGTCAGCTAATACCTTTGGATAGGCTGAGGCAGGAGAGCCCGGGGGAGTCCCCAAATTCCCTGGGATAGAAGGGTACTTGCAGGCCGGGCACAGTGACTCACACCTATAATCTCAGGACTTTGGGACGCCGAGGTGGGTGGATCACCTGAGGTCAGGAGTTTGAGACCAGCCTGGCCAACGTGGTGAAACCCCATGTCTACTAGAAATAGAAAAATTAGCCAGGCGTGGTGGCGGGGGCCTATAGTCCCAGCTACTGGGCAGCGGAGAGGAGGCGATGAGGCAGGAGATTCGCTTGAATCCAGGAGACAGAGGTTGCAGTGAGTCAGATCATGCCACTGCACTCCAGCCTAGGTGACAGAATGAGCCTGTCTCAAAAAAGGAAGGGTATGTGCAGAATCTGACCGAAGGGTATAAACAGAGCAGGCCTTGGTTACCAGGGAAGGGGCTGCCACTGGCACTTCCCAACCTGGCTCTGGGCAAAGCTGAGTGGCATTGGACAAGATGGGCTCTGAGCTTCTGGCTTGTGCTGAGGTCAGGGGATGGCTGCTCTGTTGACCTCACGGGCAGGGATGTAACCTCCTGGTGAGAAGGAGGTGTTCTCCCTCTGCTGGCACAGGGAGGTCATAACTTTACAGTAAGGGAGCTGTGAAAGTCTTCCCAGAACTGGCTTCTCTCCCACGGCAGAGAGCTGCAGCTGCAGGGTTTTGTGGACACAGTGACGGAGCTGAGTGAGAAGAGCAACAGCCAGGTGGCATCTGTCTATGAGGACCCCAACCGCCTGGGCAGGTGGCTCCAGGTAACACCCCACCTGGGAAACCCCCTGTAGGGGAGGGAGGGGTGAGGGGACTCAGCATTTGCCACCTAAGAGGAACTTCACAGACTTCTGGCTAACCTTAAAGACTGAAGCCTTGATAGAGGTGGCCCTGTTCTTAGGACTTCAGTGGAGGCTCAGATGAGGATTTGCCTGAGTCATGTCCACTAAGGAATAGAGTTTAGAGTCTAACCTCCTTCCCACTCCAGAATGGACATGTGTTCAAGACCACAGAACCCTAACCCCCAGGCCCCAGAAGGCTCTGACGCCTTTGGCTAAGGCTGTGAGAGCTGGGCCACTGCCCTGGGGTCCCGCCTGACTCTGGCACAGCACCAAATCTAAAGCCCCGGTCAGCCTTCAGTTCTAGAGCTCTGTCCTCTGTAGATGAGTGATCGTCACGTGCTAGGCGCACTATCCTGAGCACCAGAGATAAATTGGAACATATGCTGTCCCATGTTAGCAAGGATAGAACTTTTAAGTGCTATGAAAGTTAGAGAATGAGATGATACCATGAGTCATTAGACCAAACGAGGCAGTTCAAGAATAGTCGGGAAAATCTACAAATGAAACTTAAGGAAACAAGGAGCTGGCCATGCAGAGATTGGGGTAGAAGTGGCCAGGATTAAAAGTCGGAGTCCCTGGCTGGGTGTGGTGGCTCACGCCTGTAATCCCAACACTTTGGGAGGCTGAGGCAGGCAGATCACTTGAGGTCAGGAGTTTAAAAACAGCATGGAAAACATGGCAAAATACTGTCTCTACTAAAAATACAAAAATCAGCCGAACGTGGTGGCGCGCGCCTGTAGTCTGCACCCACTCGGGTCGCTGAGGCAGGAGAATCGCTTGAACCCAGGAGGTGGAGGTTGCAGTACGCCCAGATCACACCACTGGCACTCCAGCCTGGATGACAGACTGTCTCCAAAAACAAAAAAGTGGGGATGTGCTTGGAGGTCTTGAAGAGGGCTGGTGCAGCCAATCACAGTGAACAAAGGTGAGAGGCAGGGTTACCACCTGGTTAAGGTACCTTTTCAGCTACAGGCAAACAAGAGACACTCAAAAAGCATGAATCGGGAATGAAAGGTTACAGTTTAGGTTTTCAAAAGACCCCTCTGGCTAAGATACAGGGAGCAAATCTTAAGAGTGGGCAAGAATAGAAGGAAAACTGGAAGGCGTTGCAGTGGCGTAGGGTGGAGACACGGTGGTTTTCTGAGGGGCACCAGTGCAGAGCTGGCTCAGAATGTAAGCCAGTAACTTGTTAATGGATCCTTTACAGAAGAAGAAAGGAAGAATCTGGATGCTCAAGTCTCTGTCGCCCAAGTTAGAGTGCAGTGGCACGATCTCAGCTCCACTGCAGCCTC
>NW_012114253.1:5093783-5117803 GCF_000951035.1 Colobus angolensis palliatus | reverse complement strand
GGGGTCTCACCATGTTGCCCAGGCTGGTCTTGAATTCCTAGGCTCAAGTGATCCACACACCTTGGCCTCCCAAAGTGCTGGGATTACAGGCATGAGCCAGTGTGCCTGGCCATGGATGTTAAAGTCTTAAACTTGAAGAGTAGGGGGGAGAGGGATCAGAGCGCCTTCAAGAAAGGGCAATATCTGAGCTGGGTGTTGAGGGTTGAGCATGAGTTGGCAGGAAGGAAGGGGGTTCTTACCGTACCTTTTCCCTAAATGGGGCCCAGGGAGATGTGTGACTGGCAAACGATCTGTCTTCCTCTCCATTCCAGGATGAGATGGCCTTCTGCTACACCCAGGCTCCCCACAAGACAACATCCTTGATCCTCGACACGCCTCAGGCCACCGATCTTGATGAGTTCCCCATGAAATATTCATTGGTGTGGAACTTGGTTTGGCTAATCTGAGCTCAGTCCAATCTCTCAGGCCTGGGGCCTGCCTAGAAATGATGGGGCACCGAGTGAGGGAGAGGACCCAGGTGGCCTCTGTGGGGAGGGGATGTGGAAGTCTACCTGAGATTAGGGATAACACTGGGGCCCAAAGCCATCCCCTACTAACACCCCTTCCCTGCTGGGTCTCTCCCCAGAGCCCTGGTATTGGCTACATGATCCAGGACACTGAGGACCATAAAGTGGCCAGCATGGATTCCATTGGGAACCTGATGGTGTCCCCACCTGTAAAGGTCCAAGAGAAAGAGTACCCCCTGGGCAGAGTCCTCATTGGCAGCAGCTTTTACCCCAGGTGAGCCACCGGGCCAGATGCCTTCAGGTGAAAAGAAGGGACCATGGTCGTTCCCCTGGCCCCGCCTGCTTCCCGTAGCACCTCGGCCAGTCACGCACTGTAGAACATTTCTTAGAAGGACATTTGAGCTTTTGATTCATGTGGACACTAAAGATTAGAATAAACTGTTTATTCTTTGATTCCAGGGTTTAAACTGAAACAAGTGGAATTTGGTCCACCAGGATGTCATTTCCAAGAGATATGTGGCTGGATTTCTTGGTGGCCATAAATCTAAAATGATACTTGTGTCTGGGCTTGCCTATCTAGAACACTAGGCTCTGTTCTGAGTGGGGTCAGAGTAAGGGACTCATAACCAATTCATCCTCTGTGGACCGGCCTCTTTCACACAACGGTCACAGAGGCCAGCTCCCTGGAGGCAGCATGACACCAAGTGACAGGTGACCAGTCTGGGCCACACTGGCTCAAAAGCTGTTCTTTCCATCTTCCTTCTAGCGCAGAGGGCCGGGCCATGAGTAAGACCCTCCGAGACTTCCTCTATGCCCAGCAGGTCCAAGCGCCAGTGGAGCTCTACTCGGATTGGCTAATGTCGGGCCACGTGGATGAGTTCATGTGCTTCATCCCCACAGATGACAAGAATGAGGGCAAAAAGGTCTGTATTGGGGTCTGCAGAAGGGACATCTGACCATGTCCCCAAGCCTTCTGTTGGGGACTCTTGGAAGATTCTGGAGAAAAAGCTGGCTTTTTCTCGGTTTTTGTTTTTGTTTTTTGAGTCTCGCTCTGTCACCCAGGCTGGAGTGCAGTGGCACCATCTCCACTCACTGCAACCTCCACCCCAGGTTATTCTCGTGCCTCAGTCTCCTGAGTAGCTGGGATTACAGGCACATGCCACCACACCTGGCTAACTCTTGTATTTTTAGTAGAAATGGGATTTCACCATGTTGGCCAGGCTGGTCTCGAACTCCTGACCTCAGGTGATCTGCCTGCCTCGGCCTCCAGAGTGCTGGGATTACAGGTATAAGCCATCATGTCCAGTGGAGAAAGCTGGCTTCTGACCCAAGCTCTGTTTCCCAGGGCTTCCAGCTGCTCCTGGCCAGTCCCAGCGCCTGCTATAAACTGTTCCGAGAGAAACAGAAGGAAGGCTATGGCGATGCTCTTCTGTTTGACGAGCTTAGAGCAGATCAGCTCTTGTCTAATGGTAAGGGAACTCCCTTTCCACAGAACAGAACTGGGGTCCTCCTCCTTTTTCCAGGGGCCCTTTCTACATAGCCATTCTGTCACACTTGGCAGAAAGGATGCCAGGGAAGCACAAAAGCTGTTGGAATTGTATTAGAATGTCATGTTTCTGGGCTACTCTAGTGGTACTGCGACAACACAAGTAGACCAGATGTTCCGGGATGGCCTAGAGGCTTTTAGGATGTCTTTGAAGGAGACTCACTTAGGTGGCCCCAAGTCGGGGAAAAACGGGTATTAACAACGCTAGTGCCTGGATTTACTCAGGGCACGTTGGATTAAGTACTTAGGGATTGGGACTTTGTGGGTCTCCTGGTTACATTAAGGAAACACACAGGTGGACAAGCAGAGGTGGTGTGGCTGGTGCCACTGTACTTCTGATCTAAAAGCTGTGGGAGTGGGCTGGGCATGGTGGCTCACACCTGTAACCACAGCACTTTGGGAGGCCAAGGCGGGCAGATCACCTGAGGCCAGAAGTTCCAGATCAGCCTGGCCAACATGATGAAAGTCTGTCTCTACTAAAAATGTGAAAATTAACAGGGCATGGTGGTGCATGCCTGTAATCTCAGTTATTCGGGAGGCTGAGGCAGGGGAATTGCTTTGACCTGGGAGGTGAAAGTTCCAGTGAGCTGAGATCATGCCATTGCACTTCAGCCTGGGCCACAGAGCAAGACTCCGTCTCAAAAAATAATAAAGGCTGTATGAACCCAGAAAGGGGCTTTGGGGGGTATTAGGTTTTTCTTAGACCCTCAATACCCAAAGTATGATCTGAGGGCCCGGTGCACCTGGGAGCTTGTTAGAAATACAGGATTTCCACCCTGCTCCAGACCTCCTGGATACTCAGCCTTTGGGGTGGGGCCCGGGAACTCCTGGTCATAGAAGCACGATGGAAGGTGACATCTGCTGAACATGAACCACATGACAAAGACTGTCACCTCAGAGTTGGCAAATGAATTGGGCATTCTTGTCCCAAAGATGAGGCCACTGAGGAATAAAAGTAATGTAACCTGATGAAGGCCACAGGCAGAAGGTGCCAGGTTGTATTGGCATAAGGGGAGTAGGGGCCGAAGTCATCCTAACAAGCTCCAGGCTGTATCCCTCAGCCTGGCACAGGCTATTCCCTCATGCTGGGGACAGAGTGGGGCCAGTGGCAGTAAGTCCTGCCTGGACTTTCTGGTGTAGACCCTGGTCAGTCCCCAGAAGGAAGATATCAGACCTAAGGGTGTGGTCCCTGGAGATAGGCCAGTCCTCTCCTCTCGCCACGGTCACTGGCTCAGGAAAACACCCGGGTGGCTGGGCCTTACCTGAGTGTGCCCAGCTCTGGGCAGTGCTGCCATTCCCTGACCGCTTCTTCCTACAGGAAGGGAAGCCAAAACCATCGACCAACTTCTGGCTGATGAAAGCCTGAAGAAGCAGAATGAATACGTGGAGGTAGGGCCAGCGCGAGGGGGGCCGTCCCCAAGAAAGGGCTGGTGCTGCAGGTCCTGCAGGAAGGTTCCCACCCACCCCTCCTGAGGGGTGAAGGGTTGGGGGTGCAGCTGCCTGCCACCCTTTCTTTCCAGGTCTTGATAGAGGCCCAGGTCTGGGGCTAGAGCTTGCCATATACATGCCAGTGTAGAGGGAGACTAGAGAAGTAAGGAGTTAGGTCTGTGGAGCCAGACACAGCACCATGTACCTTTATGCTTGGAAGAGGGCTGGGAGTGGTAACACAGCTTTCTATGGTGTCAGATGGCTGAGGACCCAGGGTGGGACAGGGGCAGAGAGGAGCGCCATGGCATGTCAGAACAGTTGACAGATACTGCTTGAAGATACTGTCAAGGATCTTCATTCCTTGCCATGACTATGCAGCTGGGTCTTTTCCCCCAAGCTGGGAAAGCCCTGATTTATCCAGGTTCCTAGCTGAGAACCAACGATGGCCCAAGCCTTGTGCAGGACATCTCACTACAAGCCCTGCAGATAGCCCTATAAAGTAAAACACCTCTTACATATGAGGAGAGGGAGGCACAGAGTAAAATCACTAGCCCAAGACAATCATGTAGGGGGTTGAGTCTGAACTCCCAAGTTTCTGTGTTGCTCATTATGCTACTCAAGCTGCCTAGGGTCCATTTGCTGGAAAATGACATAGCTCAGCAGCCTCCTTGAAGAGGCCAGCTCCTCACTTCTGAGAAGCTGAGTATCAGACTCAAACAAGGGCCTACTCAATGCTTTCTGGATGAAGTGGCCTGTCACAGCGGTCCTGAGAATGGTGTTCAGGGTCACCAACCTTCAGAGATCTTAGAAGTGAATCATCGGCTGTGAGAAGCAGAGTCTTCCCAACTTCTAGAAGGAGAAGCTTAGGCCCAGAGAAGGGTAATTTCTCGGCTGAGGTTGCATGGTCAGCAAAACTGCTTTGCTCACTGGGTCCTTACCATTCCCAGGAATGTTCCTAAGGAATGTTCTATGTCATGCACAGTGCATGGGTGCCCTGTTTCGCAAGAACAGCCCTTCTGGCATAGCAAGGTGGGTGCCAGCCAGGCATGGGGCTGAGACAGCCTCTCCCAGCCCCTGGCGACAGCTTAGGGTATGTTGGGTTGTGTCTGAAGCTTATTTCAAGACCTAGGGAGACAGGTGTACTGGGTGTCTGAAGCCTATTTCAAGACCTAGGGAGATGCTCGGGTATTGGGCTCAGCTGGTTTGGGTTGGGAAGTGCCCGACGCTGTCTAGCTGTGGGATCCTGGACTAAAGACTAGGCCTTTCCTGAGCCCCCACTTCCCCAGGTGAGAAGGGAACTGCCCACTTAGGAAGGTTGGTGTGATGTGTGAGGCTCCTGGCGCACAGGGAGTGATGGGGATGGCAGTGGTGTCAGGCCATGGCCTACCTTCAGTATGGAAGGAAACTGGTTTAATTCCTGATGAGCTCTCCTGGCCCCTCCCACTCCACAGAAGTGCATTCACTTGAACCGTGACATCCTGAAGACAGAGCTGGGCCTGGTGGAACAGGACATCATTGAGATTCCTCAGCTGTTCTGCTTGGAGAAGCTGACTAACATCCCCTCTGACCAGCAGCCCAAGAGGCCCTTCGCGAGGCCATACTTCCCTGACCTGGTGAGGGACGACTGGGCATCCCTGGGTGGGGGAGGGTCCATCCAGGCAACACTGGCTGCCGCCTCACTGTGCTGGACTGCAGAGATGGGGGAGGGACAGCAGATAACGGTGCCTATGAGGAAATGGGCAGGAGACCCCTTCTCCCCCATCTCGGTTAGGGACGCCCCTCCCAGAGAGCAGGTATACTGGGCCTGAAGGCTTGGAGGGTTCCCCAGGCAGTTACTATGGGCCAGGAGCTTTAGGAGCCTCAGTGAGCTGCACCCCTAGTCTAAAAGGATAAACCTGTGAGGCCCACTTCAGATGGGGTGCTATGTAACTCAGAGTTGAGGTTGCCGTGCATCTGACAGCAGTGAGGCCTTGGGCAAGCTACCTCAGGGTAGGTCTTCCTGTCCACTATCCCAGGGTCCAGAGCAGCCGTGTCCGAGACATGGAGGTATATCAGCACTTAAAATAATGTTCTAGGCCGGGTGCGGTGGCTCACGCCTATAATCCCAACACTTTGGGAGGCTGAGGCAGGTGGACCACCTGAGGTCGGGAGTTCGAGACCAGCCTAACCAACATGGAGAAACCCTGTCTCTACTAAAAATACAAAATTAGCTGGGTGTGGTAGCACATGCTGTAATCCCAGCTACTTGGGAGGCTGAGACAGGAGAATTGCTTGAACCAGGGAGATGGGAGTTGCAGTGAACCTAAATCATGCCATTGCACTCCAGCCTGGGCAAAAAGAACGAAACTCTGTCTCAAAAATAACGTTCTGTTCACCTTGGCTGGTCATGGTGGTTCACCTGTAGTTCCAGCACACTGGGATGCTGAGTTGGGCAGATCACTTGAACTCAGGAGTCAGAGACCAGCTAGGGCAACATAGTAAGACCCTGCATTTAAAAAAAAAAAAAAAAAGAGATTAGCTGGGGCCAGGGTGTAGTGACTCATGCCTGTAATCTCAGCACTTTGGGAGGCTGAGGAGGGCAGATCACTTTTGAAGTCTGGAGTTCAAGACCAGCCTGACCGACATGGTTGAAACCCCATCTCTAGGAAAAATACAAAACATTAGCTGGGTGTGGGAGTGCATGCCTATAATCCCAGCTAATCAGAAACTGAGGCAGGAGGATCCCTTGAATCCAGGAGGCAGAGGTTGCAGTGAGCCAAGATTGCACCACTGGACTCCAGCCTGGGCAACAGAGCAAGACTGTCTCCACTGCGTCCTCCCCCGCCAAAAAAAAACCAAAAAAAAAAAAAAACAGCTGGGTGTGGTGGCCCATGCCTGTAGTCTCAGCCACTCAGGAGACTGAGGCAGGACAATTTCTTGAGCCCAGGAGGTGGAGGCTGCAATGAGCCACTGCACTCCAACCTGGGCAACAAACCGAGACTTTGTCTGATAAACCAAACCAAAAAAAATAATTCTGGGGCCGGGTGTGGTGGCTCACACCTGTAATCCCAGCACTTTGGGAGGCCCAGGTGGGAGGATCACCTGAGGTCAGGAGTTCGAGACCAGCCTGACTAACATGGAGAAACTCCGCCTCTACTAAAAATACAAAATTAGCCAGGTATGGTGGCTCATGCCTGTAATCCCAGCTACTCAGGAGACTGAGGCAGGAGAATCGCTTGAACCTTCCAGCGGAGGCTGCAGTGAGCTGAGATCATGCCACTGCACTCTAGCCTGGGCAACAAGAGCAAAACTGTTTATTTTTGTTTTTAAAAATTCTGTTCCTAATTATTCTAAACCAGAAGTCATAATCAAGAGTGGGGTTGTGAGTACAAGAGGTCCTGGCTTCACCAAGCCTATGCCAACTGTGGCTCACATCTGAACTTTCTCATGTAACAAGTGACCCATCATATAGGTATTTAAAATGAACGGAGGCATTTGAGTGCCCCAATTCTCGAAACACTTGCTGACCTCTTCCCTGGGTCCTAGGGACACGGGCCCTGCATGCCATGGGTGTCTTCTAACTTGATCAGCTCAGTGTGGTCCGGTAGGGGTGAGTAGTGGCAAGAAGCTGCTTTGAGAAGGAGTTGAGATATGAAAGATGTGCAGCAGTCAACTGACAAAGCAGGGGTGGGGAGAGCGTTCCAGCGGAGGCAGCAGCCATGTGTTGCATCCAGACCATAAGAGGCCAGAATAATCAAAACATAGAAACTGGAGAAGTTGACAATCCCAGACCTTGGCCAGGCAGGATTTTGTCCTGCTGTTAAGAAACAGCCATTGGAGGGCTAAGCAGAAGCGAGCTGGGTTTCACTGACCTGGAGGAGGCAGCTGCCTGCCTGCTACGCCTGGTCTGGCCTGACCACAGAGAGGCAGGTGGGGGGCTGGCTTTCAGGCCTCTGATCCCTGTCCAGGCCTCACCTTTTCTTTCTGACAGCTGCGGATGATTGTGATGGGCAAGAACCTGGGGATCCCCAAGCCTTTTGGGCCCCAAATCAAGGGGACCTGCTGCCTGGAGGAAAAGATTTGCCGCTTGCTGGAGCCCCTGGGTTTCAAGTGCACCTTCATCAATGACTTTGACTGTTACCTGACGGAGGTCGGAGACATCTGTGCCTGTGCCAACGTCCGCCGGGTGCCCTTTGCCTTCAAATGGTGGAAGATGGTACCTTAGACCCGGGCCCTGGAGCTGCCAGCTCTGCCCCCGCATGGATGGCCCACTGTCACCATGCAGCAGCACGATTCCTTGCCCACTAGAGGCTGGAGAGTCCAGGCAACACAACCCTTTCTTTCCTATCCACCCTCACCCTCAGACCCAGTAGGATGGCAAATGCTGCCAGCTTGAACCCCTGTGGGGAAAAGATGGAAAAGTGTTCAGCCAAATGGCATTTACTAAATAGCCAATAAAGTGCTGGTGGGCATGAATGCATCTTGGCGGTGACCTCCTCATTTGGGGAGGGGATGTGTGCCAGCTGAGGACAAGGCTGAGCTGAGATGCCTATGGCCGTGCTGGCCTTCTTGTGTGGGGGGAAAGAGACTTGGCTGCATGAGTTGCTGTCCTTCCCCTCATCTCTAAATTATGTCTATGGCAGGAAGTGGTTGGACTTATTCAAATGGACTTAGATTATCCAAATGCTGCTCTGGTTTAAGCAACTGGGACAAGCTGGGTCTAGAGTCCAGGGCCCAGGCTGGAGGAAGGTTGAGGGCCACTATAAACGTTTCTAGGTTAGGCACTGACAATTTACTCAAAGTCTGGATTTCCGGTTCCTGCTGCCAAGTCTTTAGAACTGACCACACTGGGCCTGAGGCTGAAGATTCACTGGCCACACCCTCTAGACAAAGATGTGCTCCAAAAGGCCCCAGTCCCCATCCCTCCCCACTGTATCCCCTTGCAAAGGTCGGTGGTCATTTGGCACCATGCTTGCACTACTGCTGTAGGGAAGGAGAGGAAATGCTCCCTGGACTGGTCAAAGGTGAGAAAACAAGCTAAGTGGGCTCTGTGCTTCAGTTTCCTCACCAGCGCAAGTGGGTAAGAGTTGTGCCTATCTCAAGGTTGTTCTGAAGACTGGAGTTATTTACATAAAGCCCTAGAAAGACACATGGCACCTCTCATTGCTGGAGGCTGGGGGAATACATCTCTTTAGAAGTACAAAAGCCTCCATTGCCTGCATAGCAGACAGAGGGCCAGGCGTGGTGGCTCACGCCTGTAATCCCAGCACTTTGGGAGGCTGAGGCAGATGGATCACTTGAGGCCAGGAGTTCAAGGTCAGCCTGGCCAACAACCAACATGGGGGAAACTCCGTCTCTACTAAAAATGCAAAAATTAGTAGGGCGTTGTGGCATGCACCTGTAATCCCAGCTACTTGAAAGGCTGAGTTGGGAGAATCACTTGAACCCAGGAGGCGGAGGCTCCAAGATCATGCCACTGCACTCCAGCCTGGGCAACAAAGTGAGACTTCGTCTCAAAAAACAAAAAAATCACAGGAAATGCCAGGAGAGGCGGGTGGTGGCGGGGTGGGGGGCAGTGCTGGGGACCCAGTGTGAGGGCAGCCAAGGGTTTTGGAGATTCCAGCCCTCCCATGTGCCTCCTAACCTGCAATAGGCCACTCTTTTAGTTCTTTAAAGGCACGGAGTCCTGTCCCCTCCAGGCTGCTTCAGTGCCTGGAATGCTTAGAAGGAGCATCCCCCATTTCCCTTCCAAAGTGTTTAAGGGGCTGTTCCTGTCTCCCCTTCTCCCCTCCCTGCATCCCTGCCTGCTGAGTCCTCCCAGTCTGGAAAGTGGGCTCCACTGCTACCGTCTGGTGTTAACACCAGCTAAGCTGGATGCTGAGTCCCTCCAGCGTGGCCATCCCATGTGACCCTCCCACAGGTCCCCGCCCTTCAATGTGGGGCTGGGGCAGGTGTTTGGGGCAAAGCAGGACTGGGTAGGAACAGGCAAGTCCCCTTCCCCATTTGCCATCCTTCCAGCCCTTTCTGCTGTTCCCTGGGAGCCTAAGGAGCCTCTGAGTGGAGGACATTGGCCAGCAAGGCTGCTGGCTTGACGGGGCCGGACAGCAGCAGGAGGGAGAAAACCCCAGAGCCAAAGGTCAGGCGCGGTGGCTCACGCCTGTAATCCTAGCACTCCGGAAGGCTGGGGGGGCCGGGGGGGGGAATCACCTGAGTTCAAGAGTTCGAGACCAGTCTGGTCAATATGGCGAAACCCCACCTTTACTAAAAAAATTAACTGGGTGTGGTGGCGTGCGCCTGTAATCCTAGCTAATCACGAGGCTGAGGCAGGAGAATTACTTGAACCCAGGAGGGGGAGGTTGCGGGGAGCCAAGACTGTGACACTGCACTCCGGCCTGGGGGACATCTTAAAAAACCAACTCCAGAGCCGCCTGTGGGGAGCCTGCCTTCTCTGCCCCTGACTTCAGGAGGCTTCTCCCATCCTCCAGCCACAGGCAGAATTGCTTGAACCCAGGAGGCAGAAGTTGCAGTGAGCAGAGATCACACCACTGCACTCTAGCCTGGGCGACAGAGCAAGGCTCCGCCTCAAAAATACAAGGCCAGGCGCAGTGGCTCACGCCTGTAATCCCAGCAGTTTGGGAGGCCAAGGTGGGAGGATCACGAGGTCAGGAGGTCGAGACCAGCCTGGCCAACATGGTGAAACCCCGTCTCTACTAAAAATACAAAAATTTGCCAGGAGTGTGGTGGGCACCCGTAATCCCAGCTACTCACGAGGCTGAGGCAGAATCACTTGAACCCGGGAGGTAGAGGTTGCAGTGAGCCGAGATTACGCCACCGTATTCCAGCCTGGGCGAAAGAGCAAAACTCTGTCTCAAAAAAAACAATCAACAAGACTGCAGGAGTCAGGGGCGAGACACACAACACTGAATTTGCAGCACGTGCCCAATACATGACAGCCAGTGCGTCAGCTGGGACACTGCCACCAGCAGTGGCTTCCCTGCCCACAGGGGCTCTTCCACGGCAGGAGCATCTGATGGGAAGCTCCAAACTGCCAAAGTGGGAGATGGGGAAAACACTGTGTTTTACATTTGGACTGTCCTGCAACAGTGCACATGCTGCTTCTGCAGCTAATAGGCCACGGGAGACAGTTTCCTCCTCTCCCAAACTCGGCCAATGCCTGCCAGGAGGGGCTGGTCTGGACACTATTCAGCCAGTACACACAGGGTGGCCAGCACTTGAGGTTCCAGGGATCCCAGGTATCTCTGTGGCTGCAGGGAGCCAGTGTCCTGTGCAAGGGTCTTGTCTAGGAGTCTGTCCGATACAGACTCAGCAGCAGCGTCAAGGCGAATGTATGCCTGCCAGCCCGGGAGAAGTGACGACCAGCCTCCTGGTGCCCTCTGGTGGGCAGTAGGCCACACTGCCTGCAAGGAGCAGCACTGGCCTGAAGTCACAGCCGGGGCCTGACCGCAAGACCCCCTGCTGAAGTCTGGGGACTGGGTGCACATGCGTATTGCTAGGCACATAGCACACGCAGTCACTGTTCTGAATGCCTCCCATGACTTATTTTTCCCTCTCAAAGCCCCCGTGAAAATGGGAAGAACTCCTCTTCTGAATTGGACAACTGAGGAACTGACACGGTCCCTCTCCCCTAGCATTTGGGGTGGAGTTGGGGGATCCACTCACTTTAACCAGAGTGGTTTAAACCTGGAAGCTCCCCTGACACCACCTGCTGTGGGTGCCAGGGCTTAGGAGGTACACATACAAGGAGTTAAGAAATTAACAGAGCTCCATTCCAACTGAAAAAGAAATGCAAAAAAGCCAGGACAGTAGACAATGATGTCGTTTATTTAAAATGTTTACTCCAAGAAATATATATATAAAAAAAATAATAAGACAATTACAGCACTAAACCAGGCACCTTCAACCAAATCACAACCTCCTCTTTGATTCCCCTTCACGCTAAGCCTCTTTCAAATTCTTTTTCCTGAGCTGGAAGACCAGTCAGATGCCCGCAGGGTCAGCGCCAAGCACGTTCCCAGCCGGGCAACTGTGTACCTTTCTCTAGGAGTGCACGACACCCTTCCCCCCCAACTCCTTATTTTAAAGGATTTAACCCATTAGGAAGCCCATTTTTCCATCGAAGCCAGAAGTGCGGGACAAGGCAGTCTTCGCTTCGAAGGTCCTTTCCTGCTCCAGTCCCTGGGCTAGGGTTCTAGAACAGGCTGGCTGCCGGCTTTATATGAGGCCACCGAAGATCTAAGTCCAGCTCCGCCCAGGGCGGCTCCTGCAAAGGCTGGGACCTCGGGTGCTGCGTCCTCAACCCTCTCGGTGGCCACGACTCAAAGGAGAGACCTCAAAGGTGCCAGGAGCACAGGTGCCTGGGCTGCGTTCCAGGAAAGAGACCTGTCCAGGGAAACGGATCAGGCTGTCGCATGGAAGCTTGAGTCAGAGATGGTGGTTCTGGGGTGATTTGGACAAATTAGGTTAGTTTAGCAAAGCTCTGAAGTGGCAGAAGCTTCTCCCCTGGACTACTGATTGAACACAGAACAAGAGATGCGCGTGGCGTCAGACTAAGTCTTAGAGAGATGCAGGCCAGTCTCCTCCCACAGGGCCTTGGGACTGGCGGGACAGACACTGCTACGTGCCCTCCAAGGGCAGGAGTCACGGTAAGGAGCGACTAGGGTGGAAAATAGGGAAAAAAGCAACAACTAGATCATTTTTGGCATTTTAACATGGAGACGGTGACAAGCGGTAACATAGCAAAAGAGAAAAAAAAAAAACTTGAAGAGACCAATATTTAACTTTCCCATCCACCCAAGTCTCACATTTAAGTTCTAGTCCCATCTCCCCCATAAGCACCACTGAACTAAATATCTATTTTAAAGCACCCAAACCAGTCCAGACCCTCTGGAAACCAAGAGCCCCAGCCGCAGCTGTCGCCTCTCTTGGGTCCAGGCGAGAGGAGGGTTCCGGGAAAGGCACCTCATAACTCACTCAGCGCAGTGCACACAGCAGCGAGCTCGGGCACGGGCACTTGACGGGGACGCAGGTGGCAGTCACAGCATCCGTGCTGACACGCGAGGAAGGGGACTCTTCGGTAATCCCAACTATTTGGTACCAGAGCCAAGCAAACGTGACTAAAGGGAGCTGGGTCAGCAGAACGGTACCCCGAGTCTCAGCAACAGGGCGGCCCGCGTGAGGCAGGATCCAGGCAGGGGAGAAAAGGAGACCAAAGCACAAGGCGATCGAGGCTGGTACAGAAAGGGCTGATCCTTCTTGCAAGGACTGGAGAATGCACTTGACTGCTGGCTGATCCATCTCTAATTGGCGAGTGCACGTGACAAGGCTCAGCCCTGGCTCCACAGGGAGCCACGAAGCTAACTCAACTGATACAAATGTTCCCACCTCTGCCCCACCCGCAAGTCCCCATGGTTCCACAATCACCTGATTTTCATTTGGACTTCTTTAACAGCTAACGTAGATATAAATGGCTAAACACAGATCCCCAATCCCCCACCAGGGGGGACACGGCTGATTCTCTAATGTCGCAGCCAGAAGGCTGTGGGCGTACAGGCAGCCAAGGGGAGAAACAGAATCAACACCGGCCTAGGCCGATCTGCAAGAAAAAGCGGGAAAGGAGTGACCCGGATGCTTCTGAAGCACGCGAGCGTGATTTGGGATGGAGGCGGGCCGGCGACTTTGCCTAGCTGCTGCCGGTTCCTGTAAGGGACATTTTTTTCCGGGTAAATGGCGATTCCTTTTCCATGTAGCATCCGCTTGGATCACGATGCTAATTATAACTGGAAAGGGGTGTTTTGGGGAGTGTATTCAGGAGAGGAAGAAAGAAAAAACTTAAAAAAAAAAAAAAAAACCTGGATTGCTCAAAGTTTCTGCCTCTTTTGTAGGAATGGTAAGTCAACTATGAGCAAGTGTTTTAATTCGACATGAAGGGGAAAAGGGACTTTGGAAAGCATACAGAAAAAAGGTAGTTAACGTTGGATCATTTATAAAACGGAACCTCAGGGAGACTAAACAAAAATGCACCTTCGGTCAACTTTTGCCTTTTTAAATTCCTCGTTTGACTTCCCGTCCCAGTGCACATGGAAATGACAGCTGCCGCGAGAGGTGTGGAGTCGGAGAGTCTCTGGGAGCATCAGAGGGTTCGGGGGTTGTATTCTGGCAGTTTCTTGATCTTCTCTTTCTCAGTCTCACTTTCGTCTCTTGCTATCACCAAGGAGTGTGAGTAGCCCATGGCGACCTGGGGGACAAATCAGCATTGGGTGTGCCTGCAGCGCCTGGGCTAATGAACGCGTTGAGGAGACTCTGGAAACTGGGCTGCCAAAGCGGGTCAGCATGGAGAAAAACAGGGTGCCCTTGAAAACCGCAAAAAGCCCCTCTGCCCAAGATAGCTAGTTTCCATGTGACTGTCACCAACACTCTGCCAATCAGAGCCTTCCAGGCTGCCCTGAGACCCAGCTGGAAGGAAGCCCACTGGGCCACCTCTCGTCAGCAGGGACAGGTGGGGACATGGCTCCAGCTCCACTTCCATTCTCCTCTCTGGCCCACGATCCTGCCTGAGTGAGGTGCACGACCCCTCTCTGTGTCTTGGCAGACAGGGCTGACAGCCTGGCTGAGCCACAGGGGCCTCACTCCGCCATCTGACTCCTGTAGCCACACAGCCTCTGCTCCATGGACCTGCGGACCTGCCTCCAGCCCAGCGAATCTGAGTCCTGGGTGTGATGGAGACGCGAGCGATGTGCTCGCCCGAGAGTGATCTGCTGCAGCCAGTTGGTGGCACCTGTCATCAAGGGTGAGGACAGCCACCCAGCCTGGCCAGCGACCCTCTGCACTCTCTTCTGCAGATGACTGTTACCCCTCAGCAAACCTTAGCGTGAGGCACCAGGAAAGCCAGCTGAGGAGTTGTTAAACAAGACAACCCAAACAGACTGCGGCGATCAAAAGCGTGAGGAGTGACGTATCACTGGGTATGGACACGTCCCCGAGCTGGCACAGCCACCCCCGCTTACCTGCTCTGAGAAAATGCCATCCAGAGTCTTCACCTCCTGGGCTGCAGTGGAAGACTTGGGCTTGTGGTCCCCATAGCCCTGGCGAAGCAAACAAGATGTTTGCAATCGGGAATCCGTGTGGCTCAGTCCACAAGTGGGGAATCACGGCAACGTTTCCCAGCCCCCACTAACCAGAAGCCAGTGATGATGCCCATTGGCCCGTGACCAAGCCCGGCCACCCTTGCACACAAGGGCCAGGTGGAATCATCTAAGTTTATCCACGAAAGCTGCTGCCAGCAGGCGACTAGTGCTTAACCTAGGGAAGACCAAGGTGCCCAACTCTAGCCTGTGGGACTTCTGTGCACTCAAGTCCCTTCTGGGGAGTATGGCACTGGTGACAGGAGATGACACCACGAGTGCAGGAAGAACAGCAACTGCAGCCCTCTGGACCAAAGTCACCAAGAACACGGATGACCATATGCCCTTGATGCCTCCACCATCCGGAGAGTGGAATAATCACCACCCAAAACAAAACAAAAGGGCTTAAGCATGACAGGCAGACTATTTATTAGCAATGGCACCAGGGAACCAGCTTCCCTCCCAGAGGTAGAAGGAACTGGACAAATTGGCATAGCTAAGGGGGAGTCTTGTGCAAAGGTGTGGAGCTGGGCAACTGAAAGGCTGACGGCCCCGGCTCAGCTGAAACAGAGGGTCCCACAGGGCAGGAGAGGCAGACCCTCCCTCCCCAGCCCAGGCCTGCCCACATGTCCCTGGTTTCATCTCCTGCCAGGGCCCACCCCGGCCTTCCCACACAGTAGACGTTCCCTCCAAGGTGCCAGGCCACCTTCTCACCCTCGAGAAGCTCCCCAGAAAGTCTCCCTTGCTCCCCTCGTTTCAAAATTTATATTTAGAAGGTCAAAGTCTATTTCTGATAGGCCCCAGAAAACATCCGTCCTCCGCTAAGAACAATCTGTAGAAACTGGGCCAGGTTCTGTCTCTTTCCTGTCAATGTTTCAAATCGGGCCAGCAGAGCGTCTGAGCCAGACTGCAAGGGTGTGCAGAACCCCGAGAAAAAGGTGCATTCACCATCCATCCTTGCCACAGCTCGAGGGACCAAGGACCGCCCTTCCTTCCCCCTCCTCTCCAACAACCACGTCAGCTTGCAACCGTGAGGTTACAGGAGAGGGAGGCAGACTGTATTTCTAACAAGAAATGAGGGACTAAAACTAAGACCACTAAGAGTTTATCAAGCGGAGAACCAAACTGTGACTAGCGCAGGCAGATCAGGATGCACTCCACAGCCAAGCGAGTCTTCCTCACAAAAACTCTAAGACCCACCTTGGCCGGGCGCAGTGGCTCACGCCTGTAATCCCATCACTTTGGTAGGTCGAGGTGAGTGGATCACCTAAGGTCAGGAGTTCGAGACCAGCCTGGCCAACACGGTGAAACCCCATCTCTACCAAAAATACAAAAATTAGCCAGGCGTGGTGGCAAACGCTTGCAGTCCCAGCTACTCAGGAGGCTGAAGCAGGAGAACTGAGAATCATTGAACCTGGCAGGCAGAGGTTGCAGTGAGCCAAGATCGTGCCACTGTACTCCTGGGTGACAGAGAAACTCCATCTCAAAAAAAAAAAGAAAAAAAAGACTCACCCAGCACCAGGACCTAAGAATGAAAGACATTTGTTTGGGGAAGGCCACGTGTGTGAAATTGAGGGCCATGGGTTCTAACCTCATTGCTCAAGTAACTGGTATTGACAACAAAAACACAGGTTTAAACTCAGTTTGGAAAAATGAAGAATGTCCCCAAATCACCCAATACTGTGAGTTTCCCACTGACTTAGGCCTCCAGGGGAGAGGGAACAAACAGGCCCCTTTCCTACCATATCCCAACTGTGGTTTACCAAATGCAAGGGGAAACTGGATCTGAAAAGTCCCAATTTTCAGAGTTTACAAATGTGCAGAGATGACTCAGAATTATCTGACTAGCACAGAATTGTCCTTGAAAACTCATGGGACTCAATTGTGCTGCAGACCTTAATACAATAAGGGGAGGAGAATCCCAAATGTCTTTCTTCTGTGTGTTTTGGGAGACAGGTGGAGAGAACCCAAAGGCCAAGAGCCACCCTGACTGGCTCCACTTCCCCTGACCCGCACAGGTGACAGCTTACCAGTTCCCCAAAGGTCGGTGATGGGCCCCAGCTGATGGTGCTCTCGTCGGCGGCCACAATGATGCTGCTCTTCCTGCGAACAGGCAGGCTGTCACCACAGGCCCAGCAGCCCCAGCCCTGGACCCACCCAGCTACGGCTCCAAGAGCATGGGTGTGAGCTGCCGCTCTTCAGGTGGTGTACACAGTCCAAGTAGCAAACACAACAACAGGGCCAACAGGCTTCTCCTGAACTCTAAAGATTGTTCTGTGCAGGCCACTCAATGTTTCAATAAAACGACAAAGCCCTTAGACAGGCCTAGGGGCCAAAGGCGAGGGACCTTGCTGTGCACCCCGCCCTAGGTCCTAGGGCTCTCTCAGGGGAGGTTGCTTTGGGAAGAGGAGACCAGATCGAGACGGAGTAAACAGCCTGTTGCAGAGGGAGCAGCCTTCATGCATAGTAATTTGGGCAGGGCTAGAGGCCTCAACGGATTAAAGCCACGCCCCTTATGCTGTTCCACCCACACCCGCCAGCTGACGAATCCAGCTCCTCAGCAGGAAGTTCTAACTCAACAGGAGTCCCAAACTGAACCACGAACCACTGCTGTCAAGACAATGTCGTCTTCCCAGCTTCAGAGCAACTCCATCCTACTATGTTTCCAACTACGTATAAGTTTCAACCTGCAACGTAGGATTACATCAAGCTCTGCTTGTGTATTTCTTTGAACAGAAACCTTCAAAATGACTTTCTTCCCACAAGACAGGGAACAGCCATCTGTTCTAGCAGCGAATGGGCCCTCTCCCCTCCTGGGCCCCCGGACTCCAGGATTCAGTGTGTCACATGGCCTGCTGAGGACAGCCCAACAGGCAGCAGAAACAGAGCCCCATCAGGGAAGGGCACCCCATGGGTGTGTCTGACACCCCCAAGAAAGGAAGAGACCTCATAGCCACAGGAGGTGCTGCCACCTACCCACAAGCCAGGCTCCGGATTCTCCAGCCGCAGAGGTCCTGCACTGCTTTTGGGTACATGGTAGATTCACGGGAGGTGTTGGTGGCCCCCCAGAAAAACAGACCACCTGAGGGAAGACAAAACATGTTCCCAGCATGACCAGACATCGAGAGCCGAGTCTCATCTTCAGCATTATCAGGGTGAAGAGTAAGAAGACAGGATGGCAAACAAGTGTTCTGTCTAAAAGATAACTGGAGCCGGGCATGGTGGTGTGCCTGTGCAGTCCTAGCTACTCAGGACGCTAAGGTGGTAGGACTGCTTGAGCCCAGGAGGTCAAGACCAGCCTGGACAACACAATGAGCTCCTATCTCAAAAAAATAAAGAACAATGGGAGGTAAAGGGAACTGGGGTTCGTGGTCTAGGGACAGGACAATGGCTACACGGTTCCCCACCAGAGCACTGATAAGCCAGGGAGCAGCAATCACTAACCCACTTCACTGACGGCAAAGGAGCAGGTGTAACCAGCATAGATCTGGGAAGCCCCACGTCCAGGGAAGTCAAACAGCTTCACCAGGCGGGGGACCATCTCATCCTTCTGCTCTGCGTGGCCCAGTCGACCATAGCCACCGAAGCCCCAGGAGAAGACTCGCTTCTGGGAGTCCAGGACCAGCTGCAAGGAAAGAAAACACAGGGTTGGAAAAAACAGGCTTCCAACAGGCAACAAGAGGGGTCATCGTTTCTGTACAGACAAACTGATGCAAATGCTAAGGGCAAAGGAACAGCAACATCCAAGATCCCCTACCAGCTGGGCACGGTCACTCACGTCCATATCCCAACACTTTGGGAGGCCACGGCAGGTGGATCACTTGAGGTCAAGAGTTCGAGACCAGGCTGGCCAACATGGTGAAACCCAGTCTCTAAAAACCAAAGAAATATCCTCTACCTGCCTCCAACAGAAAGATCCTCTACCTCCCGCCTCCAGTAGAGGGGGAGAAGGCAACAGGAGCAAGTGTAGCAAAATGGCATGCATTCAATAAACCCGGTTTGCTATATTCTCTGCCAGGGACTCCATTTTCCAATCCTTTTCTGTTCTGTTTATTTATTTAAGCTACAAGTCTTAACCCTTTCCTTAGTCAGAAGCAACAGGGCTATGTCTTCAGAGAGCAGGGCAACCATCTGATTCCTATTACAGCAGAGATTCCGCCAGGTGCGGTGGCTCATGCCTGTAATCCCAGCACTTTGGGAGACCGAGGCGGGTAGATTGCCTGAACTCAGGAGTTCAAGACTAGCCTGGGCAACATGGTGAAACCCGTCTCTACTAAGACACAAAAAATAAGCTGGGCATGCTGGTGTGCACCTGTAATCCCAGCTACTCGGGAGGCTGAGACAGGAGAATCTCTTGAACCTGGGAGGCAGACGTTGCAGTGAGCCGAGACTGTGTCACTGCACTCCAGCCTGGGTGACAGAGTGAGACTCCATCTCAAAAAAAAAAAACCAGATTCGACTGCAGAAAGAACAGAAGAGAAAAGGTCTACCTGTTCCTAGATTTTTCATTTCTTTTTTCCCCCTTGAGAGGGTCTCATGCTCTGTCACCCAGGCTGGAATGCAGTGGCGTAATCTCGGCTCACCACAACCTCCACCTCCTGGGCTCAAGTGAATCTCCTACCTCAGCCTCCCAAGTAGCTAGGACTTGGGTGTGCACCACCACGCCCAGCTAATTTTTGTGTTTTTGTGGTAGAGATGGGGGTCTCACCATGTTGCCCAGGCTGGTCTCAAATGATCTGCCCACCTTGGTCTCCCAAAGTCCTCAGATTACAAACATGAACCACTGCGCCCGGCCTGGACTCTAATTCTTTAGACATCCCCCTTGCCCACAGGTACACAGAGGTAACCTGTACCTGGTCAATGATGAAATGAATTCAAGACACTTCAAGTGTTTCAGATCTATCTTCTTCAGTCTTGTCTTCCCATCTTCTGACATGCCAATTCAGTTCTTTCACGTTTCATGTCTAAACCATGTGAATCTACAACTTACTAAAAAGCTTGACCTATAAGGCCCTAAACAAAAGCCAATTTTATTTCCCCGACTACATTAGACAAAACAAATCAGTTTTTGGACTTGCACAAACTGAAATCTCCTACTCTAGTCCTAGCCCAATTCACTGGGCCTTCTTCATCGGGAAGAAGATTCCAAGGGAAGGAGCTGGTGGGCTGAGACCACTCAGTGGGGAGGACCAACAGTGATCTCTGGACTCCCAGCCCAGGCTCTTTCAACAAAGCACAGAACAGAGACTCCTAGGCATTCTCAGACTGAAGAACCACAGGAAGGCCATTAAAATTAAAAGACACTCTAACACCTGCCAGGCATGGTGGCTCACACCTGTAATCGAGGCAGGTGTGAGCCACCGAGGCAGGTGGATCACGAGGTCAGGAGTTTGAGACCACCCTGGCCAACATGGTGAAACCCCATCTCTACTAAAAATACAAAAATTAGCCAAGCATGGTGGCAGGCGCCTGTAATTCCAGCTACTCAGGAGGCTGAGGCAGGAGAATCGCTTGAAACTGGAAGGCAGCGGTTGCAGTGAGCCGAGATCCTGCCACTGCACTCCAGCCTAGGTGAAAAAGTGAAACTCCGTCTCAAAACAAACAAAAAAGATACACAAACAAAAGACTGCACTGCGGTTTATCTAAAGTGACCTTTAAAGAAACAATCTAGGCGGGGCGTGGTGGCTCACACCTGTAATCCCAGCACTTTGGGAGGCTGAGGCAGGCGGATCACCTGAGGTCGGGAGTTTGAGACCAGCCTGACCAACATCGAGAAACCCCATCTCTACTAAAAACACAAAATTAGCCGGGGCGTGATGGAGCACGCCTGTAATCCCAGCTACTTGGGAAGCTGAGGCAAGAGAACTACTTGAACCTGGGAGGCAGAAGTTGTGGTGAGCCGAGATTGCGCTCCAGCTTGGGAAACAAGAGCGAAACCATCTTTTTAAAAAAAAAAAAAAAAAAGGAACAACCTACTGATTAAAAACAACTCATGGCCGGGTGCGGTGGCTCACACCTGTAATCCTAGCACTTTGGGAGGCCGAGGCGGGCGGATCATGAGGTCAGGAGATCAAGACCATCCTGGCTAACACGGTGAAACCCCGTATCTACTAAAAAAATACAAAAAATTAGCTGGGCGTGGTGGCAGGCACCTGTGGTCCCAGCTACTTGGGAGGCTGAGGCAGGAGAATGGCGTGATCCCGGGAGGCGGAGCTTGCAGTGAGCCGACTTTGCGCCACTGCACTCGAGGCTGGGTGACAGAGTAAGACTCTGTCTCAAAAACAAAACAAAACAAAAAAAAAACACGACTCACATCCCCAGTATGGGGCACCCCCTATTGACCTGAAAAGATGTTATGTTAGACAAAGCCAAAAACAGAAAGTGCTTACCTTAAGGTGCAGGTGAGGACGGCAAAACATCTACTTGTTTGAGATGTGTCTATTTAAATCATGGGAGAAGTAATAGGAGAGCCAGTGACAGGGAACCCTGCCCTGGGACCAAGGACCCTTTGGCCAGGGTGCAAAGCCCTCTTGAAGAAGCAAGGAGGTCTCTACCTGGAATCAGTTCCTAGCCAAAGCCAAGCGTCAGGAAACTTGAGCATAAAGACCCCTCTATCCCCGTCCGACTCTCAGGAAGTGAGAAAAGCCGAGGCTCACCGTGTGGTTAGCGCCACAGGCCACGTCTCGCACAACCACGTTTGGTACAGGCAGAATCTGTCCATCTTTCGTCTTCTCAATGAAGATGGCCACTCGCCGGGGAACTAGTTCGCAGTCATACTCTATCCGCTGTGCCCGGGCGATGAACTTCCCATCTGAGTTGTGTCCTGTAGAGACCACAGAGCCGGTCATCAGTGGCAGCACAAGCACAAGAGACGTGTCACTGTGCCCACACGGAGTCTGTAGTGAGCCCCGGCATCACCCCAGTCTGGCCCTTCTGGGCCTTATATACCAGCACACGATGGTCAACAAAGGCAGCGTTTCCAATCTCAGGCACAGCACAGTGAGTGGGTCAGTGAAATCAATTTTGTGAGCTTGGACCAGTTATTTTTTAAAAATAGAACAGAATGACAAAGAATACTCTACACATAATAATGCCACCATGTTAAAACAATTCTAGGTAAGGTATTATAGGTTCAGATTGGGCTGCAATAGAAAACTTATTTCTTACAATGGGTTGCAGTCAAAAAAGTTGAAGCTGCTGATCAAGGAATGGTCTATCAAGTAACATCTCTACTCGACTGGAGGGCCCACAAGGAGCCCCTGATGGGCCAAGAATAGACAGAAAAGCTCCACACACAATCCCAGGCCTGTTTTTATGAATTGCCAGTAACCTAAACATATGGTTATGGGTGGCTAAAACCGGCACTTCCCACACTCCGACTGACCCAGGGACTGGTTTGCAAGGACCCAGCTCAGCACACCACACAACAGGAGACCGGCTGCTCCAGTCCTGAGAACACGCCAGACACCCATGCTCCTGCAGCCACCCGCAGCAGCAGGGCTGCTGAGTAGTTTGTAGTTTTAAACTGCTCCCATTCCTACATTGTGATCATCAGTTTGGTCGGGCACAGTGGGTCACGCCTGTATTCCAGCACGTTAGGAGGCCAAGGCGGGTGGATCACCTGGAATGAGGTGTTCGAGACCAGCCTGGCCAACACAATGAAGTCCTGTCTCTACTTAAACAAACACAAGGCTGGGCGCGGTGGCTCATGCCTATCATCCCAGCACTTTGGGGGGCTGAGGTGGACAGATCACGAGGTTAGGAAATTGAGACCATCTTGGCTAACACGGTGAAACTGTCTCTACTAAAAATACAAAAATTAGCCGGGCGTGGTGGCGGGCGCCTGTAGTCCCAGCTATTCAGGAGGCTGAGGCAGGAGAATCGCTTGAAGCTGGGAGGCGGAGCTTGCAGTGAGCAAAGATCAGGCCACAGCACTCCAGCCTGGGTGACACAGCAAGACTCTGTCTCCAAAAAACAAAACAAAAAAAATGGTTGTGTCAGTTTGTAAACTAGCCCCCCAGGTTCTGGCTAATCCCCCTCCACACGGCACGCTTGTTGTGTGCACCTCAGCCCTTACTGGTATGTGTGTTTTTGAGCACTGTGCTATTTAAATATAGTCAGCCCTCCATGGCCACAGGTTCAACCAACTGTGGTACAGAAACATCTGGGGGGGGGGCGGTAAACAAGAAAAAAAAGATAATACAAATAATACAAGTAAGACCATACAGTAGAACTATTTACCTGACATTTACATCACATTAGGTACTGAAATAATCTAGAGAGGATTTTAAGGATATAGGTTACATGCAAATATGATGCCATTTTATGTAAGTTGCTTAAGCATCTCCAGATCTTGGTATCTATAGGGGGTACTAGAAGCAATCCCCCACGTAACCAAGGAGCAGCTGTACCCTGGAATCACAACTAAACTATGCACAGTAAAATTACTGGGCTTGTTTACAGGGTGTTGCTTTATAACACTCATCTCATAAGCAGGTTCTATTATGACAACAGTTCTCTGCTGTTGACATAATCCGTTCCAGTGGAATGTCTGTCCATTTAAAAGTCTGAGGGTCTTGGCTGGGCACAGTGGCTCATGCCTGTAATCCCAGCACTTTGGGAGGCTGAGGCGGGCGGATCACGAGATCAAGAGATCTAGACCATCCTGGCCAACATGGTGAAACCCCGTCTCTACTAAAAATACAAAAATTAGCCGGGCATGTTGGCACATACCTGTAGTCCCAGCTACTTGGGAGGCTGAGGCAGAGGGGGCGGTGGGGAAAGATTGTGTCAAAAAAAAAAAAAAAAAAGTCTGAGGGTTCCCACTAAGAAATTCCCCCACCTTCTAGGATATGATGAATTTAAGGACATCATAGCAAATAGAATGCACTTCAGGATATGAATGCTACTTCTCTCACAAAAATGGTATTTTTACACACTTGCACTCTTCTGGACAAGGTTTCAGCAAGGCAGTCAACAAATGATTAGAGTCCCTTTATTTGCTATCGACACAGTGGATAATGAACAGACACAATCCCCAGACAGTAGAGGAGGCACATTTGGGGACTGTTTTTTCCACCTCCTTTAAAAAGCTGTACACATCTGCTTTCTCCAGAAGTACAGAACAGAAACTACTCCAGAAAACATGGAAAAGGGGCTTTCCTGTCCCTCTAGAGGGGTGACAGCTCTGTAAAATAAAGTTGAATAGCATGGCCGGGCACAGTGGCTCATGCCTGTAATCCCAACACTTTGGGAGGCCGAGGCAGGTGGATCAAGTTCAAGACCGGCCCTACCAACCTGGTGAAACCCTGTTTCTAGAAAAAATACAAAAAATAAGCTGGGCATGCTGGTGTGCACCTGTAATCCCAGCTACTCGGGAGGCTGAGACAGGAGAATCTCTTGAACCTGGGAGGCAGACGT
>NW_012114253.1:5075513-5093733 GCF_000951035.1 Colobus angolensis palliatus | reverse complement strand
CGGGAGGCTGAGGCAGGAGAATCACTTGAACCCAGGGAGGTGGGGGTTGCAGTGAACTGAGATCACATCACTGCACTCCAGCCTGGGCGACAGAGAGAGACTCCGTCTCTCTTATATTGGCATTGCCTAGCCCAGTAAGTGCACTGCAAAAAAGGGGGCACAAGGCATGAGTGTGTGTGGGTGAGACATGGCCACAGTCGGATTTAGGTTCTCATTCTAAAAGTGATCTACCTGGATTTGGACAACGAAACAAAAACCTGCTTTAAAACAAGTAATACACTGAGAATAAACGATTCTGTAGCTACAAATCAAGCCAATCCTGCAAGCTGAGTGTAACTGAGCACCTGAGAATTTGTACAAAGTACTTACATGGTGCCTGGCACACGCAGTCACTGCTCCATGAACGTGAGCCATTTTTAATCACCAACAGCATGTCACGCTTCCTGATGGAAAATCGACTTGCCAGGGTGCAGAGGGGAGGCCGAGGCAGCAGGAGCGCGCACGTGGCAGGAAGCGGACCGCTGCCGGGCACCGCAGCAGGGCCGTGGCCATGGAAACCGCTCTCCAACTGTCTCGGGCTCCGCCCGGGCAACCAACGCAAAATTTGAAATGTGCGTAAGGGGCTGTTCTCTCTTATTCACTTCTGACTTGAGGTATATTTAGTTTCACAAAGTCACTGTTCCCCGAGGCTAAGGCCAGCGGGCTCGGCACTATTTTTACCTTTTCCATCTGCCAGGCGCTGCGGCTGCAGGAGCAGGCGTGGCCAGCAGAGGGCGCCCGCGCCACACCTCGCGGAGGCCTCCCTAGAGAGGCTGGAGGCGGAGCCGCAAAGGGGAACCACACTTCGGGGTGGGACAGGGAGGAGAACGGAGACCACCAAGTCGCAAGACACTCCCCCCACTGACTGAGAACTGATTCCTCAATTCTCCTTTTCTACCAGTTAGATCGAAGACACAAGTTTCTGGACAACTAGATTCTGGCTAGGGATGACGCACGGGGAGGGGGGTCCACCGGGGCTCCTCACGTGGCAACCTGAAATAATTGCCCAGGCCAGGGTTTCCAGAACAAACTTCATCGTGTGTAATTTTCTCATTTTCAATAAAGGCATAATCTTTACATGTGAAATTGAATGAAGGTGGCCTGATTTTTTTTTTTTAAACTTTGAAATCCTTTTATATAAATGAATTCCCAAATCACAAAAAAAGAAATCTTTTGTCACACACCAGTCCCAACTTTTCCATTGAGGCAGTGTTGCAATACTCCACAATCCTGTGAATGAGGACGCACTGTTCCGCTGAACGTGAGATCCACTTAATGGACAAAGGCTATTATCTGAGATCAATTACCCACATTTCTAACACGTGTGTGCAGCCACCCAGTGCCCTCTGGTTCTGAATATACATAGCTAGATTAGAGCTTTTAAAAAAATGTACTTCCATACCCAGCTGACCATATTCAGGGCACCCAAAGGAATAGAGGTTTCCTTTGCAGTCCATTATCATACTGAATTCAGCCCCACAGGCCATTTTGGTAATTGGCTGGCCGTTGTACATTATCTGAAAAGAAAAGAAAGGAGACTTTCATTTTTTTTTTTAAAGACTGATAAAAAGCCTCTACCTCTCTGCATGTTGGTGGGAAACAATTACTAGGTTACAAAGGGAAGTTTAATAAACTCAACAATTCTGAAGGCAAAAGCTGACGGCATTTCTAGAACACAAAGCTTAGAAGATATGTAAAGAAGCACCCTCACGCCCCCCACCTTCCTAGCACAGAGCACAGTTCAAAGCCCAGCCACTGTCTCTTTTTAAGATCAATAAGACCAAGTCCCTCCCTTCCTTCATCACCTAAACCACTAATTAGGCACTTAGCATTCTTCTGCCATTAGCAGTAGTTTGTTTTTAAGGTATAAATCTCACCCCTCCAGCTCCAGTTTCTTAGAAAAAAAAAAGACTGCCTATCTTTTATTTGTGTTCTAAGAACCTGGCTGGTGACTTTATACAAGGTCAAAACAAAGTATTTGCAGGTAAGTACAATTACATCCATACAACACGTCTCACTTTCCTTGGAACAGAACAGGCTTACGACAAGGCATTTCTAACACATTTCTCCATTTGGAAACAAAATGTTTTCAGGATGGTTTTCAACCTGACCACAGACTACGCCTGTTTTAAAAACTACAGCAAGGCTGTGCACAGTGGCTCACATCTGTAATCCCAGTAGTTTGGGAGGCCGAGGTGGGCAGATCACCTGAGGTCAGGAGTTCCAGACCAGCCTGACCAACATGGAGAAACCCTGTCTCTACTAAAAATACAAAATTAGCCAGGGGTGGTGGTGCATGCCTGTAATCCCAGCTACTCTGGAGGGTGAGGCAGGAGAAATCACTTGAACCTGGGAGGCGGAGGTTGCAGTGAGCAGAGATTGCATCATTGCACTCCAGCCTGGGCAACAAGAGCGAAACTCCGTTCTCAAAAAAAACAAAAACAAAATCAAAAAAAAAAAAAACCCTACAGCATATAACTAAACATCCAGGACCTCTTTTTACAAGGGGTGAATTAACTCAAACAACGGAGACCCCACCTCAGAAAATCAAACACAAAAGTAAAAAGAAACGAAAAGCCATGGAGCCGGAGCTGAGGAGGAGTCACCTGCGCGGGGCTGGGGACAGCGTCTGTCTGGTTGCCAAGGCCCAGCTGCCCCATCTTGTTTTCCCCAAAAGCAAACACGGAACCCGTTTCTGGAAGGAAAGAAAAATATCACAGAAGGGAAGATAATGGTGAATGTTTTGAACTACATTTAGAATCAAAAGCATCAAAATAATAAAAACAGCTCATTTGCCAGGGAGAAGGCAAGTGAGACTGCCCAAAAGCTGGCAGTGCAGACGCTTCACAGCAAAGTCATTTCACATCAGAAACTGGGTGTGCAGAGATACGCAGGGCAGCATCTCCCACTCCCAGATGGGCCTCCTATGGCCACTGGGGAGGCTCCCAATGCCCTCAGAAGCCACTCCATACCCAGGTTCTCAGAGCCTCTTTCTGATCTTGACCAAGAGTCACAAGGGTAACTCCACCCCTCCCCCCACGCCCCATCCCCAAGGCAGACCATTTGGCCTCTTGCCAAACTAAGAAACACCAGCAGCCACCTCCTTACCCGTCAAGGCCAAGGTGTGGTTCCGCCCACATGCTGCAGACACAATCACTTCGTGGCTGAGACCCTCGATGAGTCTGGGGGCTTCTACTCTCTTGGTGTCACCATGTCCTAGCTGCCCCTTCTCATTTCGACCTGCAGATCACATGAGAGAAAGTGGAAAAGAGAGAGGGTGGTCCAGGTGGCACCACCAGGCGAAGGCGAGTACCAACACACTCTCAAATGACGCCCATCTGTGTCTCTGGAAGGCACCCTCCAAATTCCCAATAGCAGCCAAGATCCAAAGCAAAGACCGTCCCGGCCCTCTGCCCACTGGAATGGCACCTGCTGCAGCTCCCCCGACCTCCTTCCCTGGGGCAGCAGCGGGACCACCCGTGCGCACCTCCCACATCTCTGCTACAAAGAAGGGAAACGAGAGAGGCTCAGTGTGGTACGGACACCAAGCATAGGCGGGCATGCTCACAGAAATACGCTGTTCCCACTTGGAGTGCCTGCAAGACAACCACCCCGTCCCTACCCTCTGAGATATATTTTAAGACAGCACCCATTTTGACACCTAGCTCACCACAGTTTAATCCCTTTGGTGCTCTGGGCATCCACTGAGGACCATTTGCTGTCTGCCCAACATTTCTCCTCCTTTTTCTACCCTGTAAATGGAGCTCACGGAACAGTGCCAAGCCCACCCCTAGGGATCGCCCCTCAAGGACTCTCAGCAACAGGAACCCTGGTGACAAAGCACAGATCTGCCCTGAACACAACACGCCCAGCCCCACCTCCAGGGCTGCTGCAGGTGCAACCAAGGCCCTGCACCTGTGAACTCCAGCGGAAGGCAGGCCTGAGGCCAACCCCTGCCCCCGAGTCCTCTGCAGCACCAAATTCAGCTCCAAAACAGACGTGGAAGTTGGGTGGGCCAAAAGGAGAGCTGGGAGCCCCTACACCTCATCTACGTTTCAACACAGAGCACCAAGTTCCAAAACAAAAATTCAACCGGCCCCTCTCGGATCCCTCCCGGTAAGAGAAAAACCGCACCTGTAACCTAACATTTGGGGACACTGACGGAGATCTTACAGGCGTGAGAAGTCAGAGTGATTCTAGGGGGTTTTCCAACCTTCTCCAGTAATGAACTTTTCACCCTTAGGTCTGATAAAGGCAGAGAGCAGAGCCATTAAGATAAGTTCCAGCTGCCCTGGAGAAGGCTTGCAGGAGCAGCCTCTGACTACAGAAGGAATTGCGACTAAGGGAAACCAGCCTCTGACTCGCTCTGTAAAGAATGGCAGGCTGAAGGGCCAACACTGGCACTCGAGCAGGAGAGGCAGATACACCAGCTTCCAATGGGAGCTGCCCAAGTTCACAGTGAAAGGCAGGTGAATACAGAGCAACAAGCGTGAGGCTCAGTGGACCGAGTTGCCGCAGGACGGCGGGGGGGGGGGTGTGGGCCACAGACGGAGACCCCCCCCCATGAGCACCCTCCCATGATCCTCTACACTCACACCAGATGGTGCCCCCCTGCCTTCTGGAGTGGCAAGCAGTGGGCCTGTGATACCTCCAACCCTGTCCTCACAAACTGCACTGTCTGCTCCGGGATCACACGTCTCGATGGCGGGACATACATTGTCCCTGCCCACAGGTCAGAACCGAGGGCGCTTTTAGAGCCACCAAGCAAGTGAAGCTCTGTGAGAGATCAGAACTAAGGTATTTTAGGTTTGGAACACTGGCATAAAAGGCTGTGTTCAGTGTTGGAATACGAAGTAGGAGGGGTGCTCTGGGGGAAGGGACACACATCTGTGCCAACCGGGGGAAAACAAACACTCGGGCAATGTCAGCATGCCATCAAGAGACTATAAAGCATAAATTTGGGCCAGACACACTTTAGCTTTTTTCAACAGAAATCACAAAATTAGCCGTGTGCAGGGAAGACAACAGATGTTAATATATTTGGACTTTGGTATAGCAGCTCATGAAATCACAAAAAACAGTTCAAACAGCCCAAAATAAAAATGCAGTCATATGGACTAAAAGCTAGCCAGAGGACCAGCAACAAAGGGTGGGGACAAACGCCAATATACCCCACTGGAGGCAGAGGCCAGGAGCCACCAAAAGGGCTGGGGATAAAATGAGCCTTAGCCCACACCCTGTGACTGGAATGATCTGGAAGAGGACACAGGCAGGAATGGGCCGGCCAGCTGCAGAGGACAGTGCCGTGGACAGAAGCTAACGGAAGAACTGGAACCCATCCCGAGTGCCCAGGTTGAGGAAAAACAGAAGGGAAAGGCAAACAACTCCAAAAAAGGAAACTGAGGTATCTGGGGAAATATCTTAAGAAGCAGACAACACGGACAGTGAGCGACCAAGCCTGCAGAGCAGACTTGCGCAGACCTCAGACACGAGGGCCAAGGCGGCAGGGACGCAGCATCCTATGACATAAGGTGGCAGGTATAAAAGCCAGTGGCATTTCAAGTGGCAGGAACAGAGGTGTCATGTCATATCATGCCTCAAAGAGGAAGGAAACTGTCTGCTGGAAGGACAGCCTGCCTAACACATTCACATACCTCAGTATCAGGAAGATCAAGCTCCGGGCAGAAGATTCAAGAAAATATTGCTTAAACACAAGGAATCAAAGAAGTAGGGGCTGCGTATGGGCAAAAAAATGTCAGGGGGAGGAAGGGGACCTGCATGTAGCGCGTAGACAAGAGATGAGCTGGGAATTAGGAAAAAAGACGTGGGCTGTGAACGAAGGAGCCCAGCCTTCTAAGACGCGAGTCTCTTTTTCCAGGCAAACAGAAGAAAATGCTGTGTGGGGACAGCTGGTGACAGTGGTCCCCAGTGCCCAGCCCCCACGCGGTACTCACCCCAGCTCCACAGCTTCCCTTCCGTGGTGATGAGGAGGCTGTGTGCAGCACAGGAGCCCGAGACCACTGTCCGTACCCGGACCCCCGCCAGGCACCCATACCTATGGGGCCCCCACAAATTCTGACCGAGATTGCGGTAAGCAGCTGCAGAGAGAATGAGAATGCAGATCAGACACCTAGGGGTGGGTGGGGTGACCTCCAAAATGTCACTGGCCACCAAGAAGCCACTTCCTGAGGGTACCAGACACAGGTGTTCCTTGGGTGCCACCCTGATGTGGCTGTTGGGAGGTTGCACAAGGATTGGGTTTGCACTTCTAATCTCTGCGATGCCTCTGAAGGCCCAAAAAACAGAATGCCCAGGAGTTGGCACAGGCCTGGCGTCACCTGCCACCTTTACACCCATTCGGCCCCAGCCCCTTCTGTGGGTCCCACCTCTCTCAGGCCTCAGCCCCACGTGCTCTGCCATTGAGCACGCCCACCCGCAAGTGCCTGGGACCTGGTGCGAGGCCTGTCCAGGAGGCAGGAGTGCTGGCTTTCCACAGCCGTCAGCTGAGGAAGAAGCTGACCCAGGGAACCCCGCTCACCCTGACAGTCACCTGCCCCTCTTCCTCACTCCCTGCTGCCGCCCCGCCTCTCCTTTCCCAGGCTCTCCTGCCCTCCATCTCCGGCCTCCGCCCTGGGCCAGAAGGCTCTTTCTGAGGAGTGACCCAAGTGTCCTGTCTCCCAGTGTTCCCAGCAGGTCCATCAGGCCCCTCGCGGAGGGGCACTGCTCCCACAGCATCCCTCCCACCTCCCCCTCCTTTCTCACCCGTCCAGAGTGGCAGCCGCTTCATGACTCCCTGCCTCCACCCATATATTTGCTTCCCCTAGAATATCCTTCCCACCTCCGACTTATTCCTCAAAGCTCAAGTCAAGCACCAGTTCCCCTCCTTGGGGAAGCCCTCCAGGGCAATGTCCACAGAGAAATCTCCTTCCCTCAGGGTTCCCCTGCCCCAGCCCTGCTCAGCCCACCACAGCTCTCTTCCTGAGCTCCCCGGCCCTCCCACTCCATGAGAAGCCACCCAGGGCCAAAGCTGTAGGCTCCCTCCAGCCTAGACCCTCACAAATGCCTGGCACACAGTGAGCGCTCAATGGGAGAGAAAAGAAACAGTGCCTTCCTCACAAACCCGCCTTCATACCCTATTAGTGGATGGGACAGGGCCAATTTCTTACTTAATTTTTTTTAAGTAATTTTTTACTTTTTTTTTTCGAGACGGAGTCTCACTGTGTTGCCCAGGCTGGAGTGCAGTGGCGTGATCTCGGTTCACTGCAACCTCCGCCTCCCAGGTTCAATCGATTCTCCTGCCTCAGCCTCCCGAGTAACTGGGATTAGAGGTTTGTGCCATCACACCCAGCTAATTTTTGTACATTTAGTAGAGAGGGTTTCACCATGTTGGCCAGACTGGTCTTTAACTCCCGACCTCAAGTGATCCACTCGACTCAGTCTTCCAAAGTGCTGGGATTACAGGCCTGAGCCACCATGCCCAGCAATCTTAATTTTTGAAATTGAGACGCTCAAGAATATTTCCAGGACTGTGGTGATTATCCTGAAATGCTAGCCACCGCCAAATCCAGTGTGTAAGACTGATCCAATGTAGGAACTGATCAAAAGGCTACAATGTCTCTATCAAGCGTCTGGAAAGTATCCGTGAACTCCGTTTGAGCCCCACTCTCTGCTCCCAGCAGAGGGCGCCACATGCTCCCTCATTCAGGTGCAGGGGCCAGTGGGTAAGACTCCTGGTCGCAGGGGGCAGGAGCCAGCCTATCCCACCTGGCACCTGAGGCAGCACACCTGCAGACACCTCCCCTGAAAGGAGGAAAAGGAACATCAACAATTTCCTGGGGAAAGAGCAAACCAAAAATAAAAGCCTCATGGTCTATATTAGAACTTAAGAAAAACCCAAGGAGGTGGCACCTAAATTAAGATTCAGGAACTGTATTAATACAAAACTCAGAAGGGAAAAAGAGAAACCCAAGGTCTCTTTGTCATGAAGAGAAAATGACGGTATGACTGACGAGTATCATCACGACCCTGTGCCACGGCACAGGAGGCCAGGGGATGCCAGGCAAGGGTGTGGTGCCACACTTGACCTAGATTGGCCAAGGGGAGTCTCAGGTGGTCAGATGCTCCTGGACTTACCACAGCATCTTTCCCTGCAGTGCCCAGGATGCCATCAGCTCCTGAGGAGCAGGGTTGGGTTTCTTCTGGCCTCCCAAGGAAGGGCTGGAGGGATGCAGGGACCAGGCGGGGGAGCAAGTGAAATTAAATGCCCTGCAGCAGTCCCAGGCTCTGTGGTCAGACTGAGAAGTCAATTCCCATGGCCTCCGGATCCCTGGGGTCTGGTCCTAATCACAGAGCTATGTGTGGATTGCTGTGCTATCTTGCAAAAAACAAGACATCCAGGGTGCTGGTTTTCACCAGATCTACAGCAACATATATGTACGGGAGACAACAGAGTTAACTAGACGGTGGGACTCCAACCCTGGCCCTGCCACTCGCTTCCTTTGGTATTTACTGCCCTTCTCTGGGCTTCTGTATCTTCAATGTCAAGCGGGCTGCTCAGTTGAAGAACAGCTTTGAAAAATGACGCAATACGGGCACAGGACTGGCAGCAAGGCACCATCAGCACCTGGGCTTACGTTACTGCAGACCAGGAGGCGCTTCCTTGGGACACCAGCCACTGTGTGGACGTGGCCCTCTCCTGGCTTGAGCCTGAAGGCTGGGCATTCTCCAAACAAGACGTTGCTGCTACCTGCAACTTAAACCCATTTCTAACTCAGCTAGCCCCCCGGTGCTGCTGATTCATAAGCTGTTTTCATGGAACAAGGTGATTTCCAACGCCCCTGTTTTAAGGTGCCAAGACGTGCCAGCATGCAAATATTTGTTCATGGGGCAAAGCAATGCTGGAAAGCACTTTGGGAGTCTTTCCAGATGAAATCAAGAAGCCATAAAAGTTGGCTACGTGCCAGATGGGCCATTTCCCTTAAGGTAAGACACCAGTTTTCCAAAGGTAACGGGACAAAACATTTCTTCTTAAGGACCTCTCTGCTTTCCCCCGCTCCAGACTGTTCTGTCAAACCAGTTCCTACAACAATTTGGCAGCTTGCAAAGAAACATGGACTCTTCTGCAATGTCTGACATTTTGACATCTGACATTTGACAAATGTCTAGGACATTCTGACACCATCTCACAGAGCCACTCTCTTCATTTTAATGAAAACAAGTGACATGAGAGGGAAGATGGAAAAGGTGGCAGTGTTCATATTTCAGGATACTACTTATATTTTCCTGATTAATCTTAACGGAGTTAGTGAGTCACTGCAAAACTGTGCCTTTAAAAGACTAAGATCAGGGTTCAAATCCAGCTCTACCACTACAGTGGCTGTGTGGTCTCAGGCAAGTCACTCGGCCTCTCTGAAAATGCATGTGTAAATGAAGTGAATACCTACCAGGCAAGTGGTCAACAGAACCTAGCACTTAAGAAGCATTCAATGGGTTTAACGACACCATTCTCATACCTTGCTGCTTAGGCACTTCTTTTCGACCAATCAAGTCCCAGTTGGTTGCCCCAAAAATCAAAAGCTGCCCTTTGCACTTTGACCCTTCAAGTTTCTGCAGAGACAGAGAAAGGAAAAAAGAATTAGCGTGTAAGTCTGCACCTAGCTTCCCAAGGCCGTCCAACGACAGCACGAAATGAAAGAAAATCACTCGTTAGCCCTCATGTCACCTGTGACCTCCACACGAACAGAGTCTCCCCACACTCCCCTCCCTCATCAGCAAGTGGCAATGCGGGCAACCCCAAACCTGCCCACAGCCGCTCACTTGCTAAGCCCAGGCTCATTTTTATCCTTTGACTTCCCTTTAAAATAGCTTTTGCAAAACACTAAAAGAAATAACCCAAATACATGCCTCCTTCGCAAACTGATGTACAGAGGTATTTGCAGGAAGCCTGCCGGACACTCGGGGGCATTACATCTGGCTGGTCCTAGGGCCAAGGGCCATTTCACATGGCAAGCACAGTCTGGGACCTCAAACCCACATCACTTCTGCTGCCCACTCTGCCAAGAGCCTTTCCATGGGGACTCAGGAAGTTAAGTAGAGAACAAGGTTCGATTTCTCCACTGAAGGGAGACCAGGCAGAACAAAGCTTTGGTGAGTATGCAGGGGTCCCTCACGCCGGTCTCCATGAGCCTGGGGGCCAACGGTGAGTGAAACAGGACCTCCCAGAGGCTGGACTTCTGGAGGAACAAGCTGTCACAGCAGCCAGCATACTCCAATGTTCATCCTCAGTCTCTCGACACATCAAGTCATCAGGGCCACCAACTCTCATACTGTCAACGAAAACCTATGCCATTTAAAAAGGCCATTGTTCACTTCTGGGTGGCACTCATAATATTCTCAGCAGTTTGCTTCCTTAAATGTCAAAATATACTTTTTTGAGTAAGCTGTTAGTGGAAAACTCAATTCTGAACTCCCCACTCAGTCCACACTGGCAAGGGCAGCATTCATTACTATCACTTTCTGCTCTTACACATCATCTTTCCTGGATGTGAAAAGGAAAGAGATTTCCTTCTGTTTACAGAATTGTTCTTGGAAGGCTTCAGGAAAAAAGGCTGGCCAGGCGCAATGGCTCACGCCTGTAATCCCAGCACTTTGAAAGGCCGAGGCGGGCAGATTGCTTGAGCTTACAGACCAGCCTGGGCAACAAGGCAAAACCTTGTCTCTAAAGAAAATACAAAAATGAGCTTGTGGTCCCGGTTACTTGGGAGGCTCAGGTGGGAGGACTGCTTGAGCTGAGGAGCTAGAGACTGCAGTGAGCCAGAATCACACCACTGCTCTCCAGCTTGGGTGACAAAGCCAGGCTCTGTCTCAAAAAAGAAAAAAGGGCCAGGCACAGTGGCTCACCAGCACTTTGGGAGGCCGAGGCAGGCGAATCACAAGGTCAGGAGTTCAAGACCAGCCTGGCCAATAGGGTGAAACCCCATCTCTACTAAAAATACAAAAAAATTAGCCAGGCATGCTGGCGTGCGCCTATAGTCCCAGCTACAGGAGGCTGAGGCAGAAGAATCACTTGAACCCGGGAGGCGGAGGTTGCAGTGAGCCAAGGTCGTGCCACTGCACTCCCAGTGTTGCTGCCCAGGCTGGAGTGCAATGGCGTGATCTTGGCTCACTGCAACCTCTGCTTCCCAGGTTCAAGCGATTCTCTTGCCTCAGCCTCCCAAGTAGCTGGGATTACAGACACCCAGCTAATTTTTTGTATTTTTAGTAGAGACAGGGTTTCACCATGTTGGCCAGGCTGGTCTCCAACTCCTGACCGCAGGTGATCCACCCACCTTGGCCTCCCAAAGTGCCGATAAAACGCCAATAAAATAACGCCGATAAAATTACTCAACCATGCCAATAAAAATGTATTTGTGGGCCAGGCATGGTGGCTCACGCCTGTCATCCCAGCACTTTGGGAGGCCGAAGCAGGCAGATCACCTGAGGTCAGGAGTTCAAGTCCAACCATGGTAACAAAGCCAGTCCTATCTCAAAAAAAAAAGAGAGAAAGAAAAAGGCCCAATCATTCTACCCCTACAGTGTGATCACCCCACAGGTATGCTTTGGCAGTACGGCTCACGCATTTCTAAGATTACACATCTTCGCCAGACGCAGTGGCTCATGCCTGTAATCTCAGCACTTTGGGAGGCTGAGGCAGGCGGATCACGAGGTCAGGAGATCCAGACCATCCTGGTTAACACGGTGAAACCCTGTCTCTATTAAAATTACAAAAAATTAGCTGGGCATGGTGGCGGGTGCCTATAGTCCCAGCTACTCGGGAGGCTGAGGCAGGAGAATGGCCTGAACCCCAGAGGCGGAGCTTGCAGTGAGCCGAGATCACGCCACTGCACTCCAGCCTGGGCGACAGAGCGAGATTCCGTCTCAAAAAAAAAAGAAAGATTACACATCTTCACGCAGATGAATTCCATTTCATAAGAACCTTTACACAACCCAAAACTGATTAGGGCGTCCACCAAAATATAGGTTCCGTCACGCTTGCCCACCCCACCACATTATGTAACAGGAGAAAGATGGTCAATCTACAGGAATGCATCCTGCAGTTGTCACGAAAAGGGAAAGTGAGGCCAGCCGCGGTGACTCCCGTCTGTCACCCCAGCACTTTGGGAGGCCAAGGTGGGTGGATCACCTGCGGTCAGGAGTTGGAGACCAGCCTGGCCAACATGGTGAAACCCTGTCTCTACTAAAAACACAAAAAATTAGCTGGCTGGCTGTAATCCCAGCTACTTGGGAGGCTGAGGCAAGAGAATCGCTTGAACCCAGGAGGCAGAGGTTGCAGCAAGCCAAGATCACGCCATTGTACTCCTGGGCAACAAGAGCGAAACTCCGTCTCAAAAAAAGAAAAACAGGAGATGGGGAGGGAAGTGAAACAACACGGAAAGGGAGAACAACTTTGCCACATTTAAATTATTTAGAAAATGACCTTAATCAGAGGGTGGCCCGGCCCCTGCAGCACCCACAACTCAAGTTACTTGAATTGGAGCCTAGTTTCCCGATTATCTCGCCTTCTTTGTTTAACTGGCAGGCCTGGCTGGAATATGCTACAGCTCTACAGTCAATGGGTTCTGTCAAAGTCCCTGTGGAAGGAGGGGCCTCTGAGTCCTCTGCCCAAGCCTACCAAGTTGGCATGGAGGAGGCAGTGGAGACCCAGGAATGGCGCTAAGGCACTGGAGACCAAGCTCCCAGGCCAGAGAGGAGCCTAGAAAAGAGCCCTGGAATGCCAGCAACTGTGGACCAGGCAGGCTGAGGTTCATGTGCACCTGTGCTCAGCACGCACCATTGAAGTCAAACCACCCAACACTGAGATGCAATCACTGCAGCAAAACTTCACAGTGCTGGGCCACACCAGAACCCTCAGCTCTATCAGGCCAGAGGGCATGGTTCAGGGCAAGTTCAGACAGCCAGAGCCTAATCGCAGTGGCCTTGGCCTTGAGGAGGGAGTTTCCTGGGTGACCTGGACATTTGGTCAAGGGCTCATGAAGACAGACTCATCAGGCTAGCTAAGCATTTATACGCAAACCCAACCATGTCAATAAAAATATATTTGTGGGCCGGGCATGGTGGCTCTAGCCAGTAGTCCCAGCTACTCGGGAGGCTGAGGCTGAGGCAAGAAAATGGCGCGAACTCAGGAGGCGGGGCTTGCAGTGAGACTACATTGCGCTACTGCACTCCAGCCTGGGCGACAGAGCGAGACTCCGTTTCAAATAACAAAAAAATATATATAGATATATACACACACACGTGTGTGTGAAAAACCCTGGTAAACTGCGTCTACTCCAGTGACAGTGGTCAGATTCCTATGAAGGACATTAACTGTTACTCAAGTTTTTACGTCATGGACCCTATTTCCTCACACATTAGATGGAGGTTACTGTATTTCGTTATTATTTACACAACTGTTTGCTCTAAGCTGCTTTCTTTTATTCTCTATAACTTCTTTCCTCTGTCTTTAATTAACATTTAAATTGAGTAACAGAGAACTCCCAGCACCCATTCTCACTTAAGGGGTACTCTTCTTCGTCAGAGACTGGAAACGACCAATCGTGGGAGAGACTCCCGTGCTTGGGGGCTCCCTGGGCGGGGAGAGGGGGTGGGACCAGTGGGTGTGTGGGTGTCTGAAGTTCAATGTTCCCTCCCAGGCTGAATTCAGCCTTCCCTGATGGGTCTACAGATGTTTTTTTGGTTGAACTCAGTGTCTGCTACACTGCTTGTGTATGAAGGTCACACAGCAGACAGCCTGGCAAACAGTCTCCCCAACAAGATGAGTGATTTTCATGTCATTTCACCTGGCTGCCTCTAGCAACCTGGTCACATAACCTGGGCAGAGACACATGGCCACGGACAGAAAAGGCACTGAGCTTCTTCAATCAACAAAATGGGATTTCTAGTCTAAAGCAATTTTTGAATTATGATCCAAATGCAAGGTGCATGAGTCAACCTTTTAACACAGGTCCATTTAGAAGACCACTGCTCCCGGGGAGGTAAGACCCCTGGGAACAATGCCGGCATCAACCAATTACCTAAGGGCCATCAACTGAAACAGACTTCCAGCTCGGCTTTCAGTTTTATTTATTTGGTCCTTTCAGATTCAACACATATGTCTCAGGGTCCACAAAACCTTGGCAACTCAAGACTGGAAAAACTACAAAGATCTGGGCAGTTTGCGACACTCACCTGTTTTCTAGGATTTGGCCAAGGCTGCTGCCTTTACTTGCTTTAGGAGATTATGAAGTTTACAAAGAATTAGGACTGAATCTACCCTAGTGTGACACTGCGCCATAAATATTTGGAGTTCCTGGCAAGTAACTTCCCAAATCCTTGGAATCTCCAAAGCAAAGTCTTTTGTATGCTAATGACTGACACTGGCAGCCCCCAGGCAGTGGGAGCTTAGGGACTTTCAGCCCCACCCTCCAACCTCAGGAGGAAGGGAGGGGACTAAAGGTTAAAGTGATGATCAATGGCTTAATCTACCATGCCTACATAATGAAGCCTCCATTAAAACCTGTAAGGACCAGGTCACAGAGCTTGTGGAGAGCTGAACATGTACCAGGTGGGTGGTCTGCAGAGGGCATGGAAGCACAGTGCCTCTTCCCCCACATCTAGCCTTAAAGGTCTCTTTATTCATAGCCTTTGTAATATCCTTTATAATAAACTGGTGTTTCCCTGAGTTCTGTGAGCCATTTCAATAAATTAATCGACCCCAAAGAGGGGGTAATGGGAACCCCAACTAGAGGCTGGTTGGTCAGAACCTACCAGGGCCTGGACTTGCCACTGGTGTCTGGGGTGAAGGGACAGTCTTGGGGACTGAGCCCTCAAGCTGCGGAAATCTACCTCCAGGTGCATAGTGTCATAGATAAGCTGGAGGACCCCCTGCCAGTGTGTGCTACAGAACTGATTACTTGCTTGATAGTAGGGGGAGACCTCCCTTTACGTCTAGTCATAGAAGTCTTGTGTTGGGAGGCCGGGCGCGGTGGCTCACGCCTGTAATCCCAGCACTTTGGGAGGCCGAGGCAGGCGAATCACGAGGTCAGGAGTTCAAGACCAGGAGTTCAAGGTCAACACGGTGAAATGCCACCTCTACTAAAAATATAAAAATTACCCAAGCGCGGTGGCAGGTGCCTGTCATCCCAGCTACTCGGGAGGCTGAGGCAGGAGAATTGCTTGAACCCAGGAGGTGGAGGCTGCAGTGAGCTGAGATCGCACCACTGTACTCCAGCCTGGGAGACAGAGCAAGACTCCCCGTCTGGGGGTGGGGGCGGGGGCGGGAAGAAGTCTTGTGTTGGTTGTTGCGTGGTGAGAGAGCAGAGGAAAAAAGAAAAACGTGAGTTTCTTCTTAACACTTAGGCAATGACAATGCATCTGCCATAAGAATGTTCTATAAAATGCACATATTTTACTCAAGGCAACTCTGCCCCTCAACAATGTCAGTATTTGGCTCATCTTCTACAAGCAGCTTTGGGGTCACTGAAGGCAATATGGTTTTGGATGTTTCCTGGGCGGCTGCTTTCACATAGACCTCCTCCCAGCAACCCTGTGCAGGGGGCAAGGTGTGCAAAATGCTCAGTAAAAAAGGTTCTTTCTGCATCAAGGACTGCTGTCTGCCTGTGGTAGCAGAGTCCCTAGGACTGCTCAACAGAGAGACAGAGACCAGAAACCCGGGGCCAGGGAGACTGGGCAGGAGGCCAACCCAGGACAGGGGGCAGAGGGCCGCCCTAGGCCTATGGAAAGGCAATGGGGCTGCATGGACCCAGCCCTGACCATGAACCAGACTCAGTAGATGCTAACAAAACTTAAACGTGGGGCACTTTGGGAGGCCGAGGTGGGTGGACCACCTGAGGTCGCGAGTTCGAGACCAGCCTGGCCAACATGGTGAAACCCCGTCTCTACTAAAAATACAAAAAATTAGCCAGGTGTGGTGGTGGGCATCTGTAATCCCAGCTACTCGGGAAGCTGAGACAGGAGAACTGCTCGAACCCAGGAGGTGGAGATTGCAGTGAGCTGAGATCGTGATATTGCACTCCAACCTGGGCAACAAGAGCTAAATTCCAGTTCAAGAAAAACAAAAGCAAAACTTAAATGCAGGATGTGCACTTTCCATGAGGCATAAAAGGGCATCATTTGTTGAACCCTCAACCTCCCAGGTGCTCTGATTCTAGAACAGCACCGACAGCCCAAAGAATGGGCATCATGGGCCGCCTTGGTTTTTAAGTGGATGGAGAAAGGAAGATGTAGCTTTTAGAGTCCTGCTTAAACACATATGTAAAATAATAATGTATTTATGTGTATTAACAGGAACTTGAAAGCTGCAGTGGACTGCTGTTTACTCACATTAAGACTTACAAACGGCCGGGCGCGGTGGCTCAAGCCTGTAATCCCAGCACTTTGGGAGGCCGAGACGGGCGGATCACGAGGTCAGGAGATCGAGACCATCCTGGCTAACACAGTGAAACCCCGTCTCTACTAAAAAATACAAAAAACGAGCCGGGCAAGGTGGCGGGCGCCTGTAGTCCCAGCTACTCGGGAGGCTGAGGCAGGAGAATGGCGTGAACCTGGGAGGCGGAGCTTGCAGTGAGCTGAGATCCGGCCACTGCACTCCAGCCCGGGCGACAGAGCGAGACTCCGTCTCAAAAAAAAAAAAAAAAAAAAAAAAAGACTTACAAACGTGCAGCCCAACAAACGGCTCACACCTGTTATCCCAGCACTTTGGGAGGAGGCTGAGGCAGGCAGATCACTTGAGGCCAGGAGTTCAAAACAGCCTGGCCAACATGGTAAAACCCAGTCTCTACAAAAAGTACAAAAATTATTCGGGTGTGGTGGCGCACACTTGTAATCCCAGCTACTCGAGAGGCTGATTAGCACACAAAAACCACTTGAACCTGAGAGGCGGAGGTTGCAGTGAGCTGAGATTGTGCCACTGCACTCTAGCCTGGGCCATAGAGGGAGACTCTGCCTCAAAAAAAAAGACGAGCAAATGCGCCATTTCCATTGACAAATCAGCTTCAAGCTGCACAGCTGGAGGCAGAGGTGGGCCAGGGAGAGCCAGTGTCATTCACACACTCCCTGTCACTACCTTCTTGGGTCAACCTGAGCATGGGGGGGATCTTTTACTCTGATGGCAAAACTCAGCGTTCCAACGGCCTGGAGCTGTACAGCTGACAACTGGAGTCTTGGATGTCCAAACACAACCTTGCTTTTGGAAACTCACTCAAAATAGGATACAGGAGAGGCGGAAGCTCACCTGGCCTTTCTTTTTAGTTTTGTCCTAACATACTGTTGGGAGGGCAGATGTCTGCAGTCTGGCACAGCAGATTAGATGTCAAAGGAAAACAGTTCCTGTGTTCCAATTTCTCAATACTTTGGTCATTGTCTAAGTCTAGCCTGATCCAAGACCCTGGGCAGGCAGGACCTTTTGACAGCTTTTGACGGGCTCTCCTCTACTGCCTAACCGGTTAACCCTTTCACCCAGAGGGCAGTTTTACAAAGCATATTCCCATGTGCAATTTGCAGGGACATCAGTTACAGCATTTGGAGATCCAGTTCCATCCATGACTCTGGACAAAGCCTTCAAATTCTGTGCCCCAGTTTCCCTATCTATAAAGCGGACGTAGAAAATGTGTTATTAGACACTGCCTGCGCTTCTCTGGAGGAAAGCACTCTGCTGTTAACCCTTGAACACCCTTAGGAGATGGGCACTTATGGAAGGAAAAAAACCTCTCCGGGTGTCAGGCTCTACACCCCAGGTGGACGTTCTTACTCTCGGGGGGTCCTGAGAATCTGATGAAAACTTAGACCCTCTTCTGAAAAACATGTCCCACACCACACCAAACTTGCAGAAAGTTCTGGGGGGGGAGGGGATGATGTGGCGGCAGATGCCAGGTTCAGATCTCCGGCTCTGCAGGCTTTTTCGGGAACGTTGAGTCGAGTCAGCCACGACCTTAATTAAAATTTGAGAAAACAGAAGCCCGCCCAAGACCCTTGGAGATGCTTCTTCACTGGCGGGCTACAACAGAGCCCACCCCGAACATCCTGCAGCTTCGGACCACCGGCGGCAAACAAAGCCTGAGCACCGCTCAGCCGGGGGTCTTCCCAGACCTCGGGGGAGGGCTCTGCGGAGCATGCGCCCTTGCAC
>NW_012114253.1:5073376-5074688 GCF_000951035.1 Colobus angolensis palliatus | reverse complement strand
TGCCGTTGCCCGAGCTCGGCTCCTCCCAGGCCGCCGCCGCCGCCTTCTTCCTGGGCATGGTCGCGGCTGGAGGGAGACACGGGGCAGCGGCGCACAATGGACGGGTTATAAACTGCGCGGGGGGAGGGGAGCGGAGACGAGCCACCCGGCCTCCACTTCCTCCCCTGCCCTCCCCAAAGTGGCGGCCGGAGGGTGGGCGGAGAGGGGGCGAGTTGGGAGAGGAAATCGCGCCCCTCCCTGGCCCCGGCGCGGCTCCTTCGGGGAATCCCGCAGGGCAGCCGGGAGCCCCAGAGGCAATCCGCTGGAGGGAGAGTGGAGACCCCCGGCCTATCCTTAAGTTAGGTTTGCCCACAAAGCATCACAGTTGCAACCTCGCCCCCCCGAAAAGTAAAGGGAAACTAAAAGCAGCCTCCAGTCCCCTAGATTTTAATTAAAGAAGGCTTCGGGACACTTCCAGGATTCCCCCTTGGCACCCCGGGGGTAGGGGAGCCCCTGTTCCCCGGCCACCCCACCTGCTGCTTTTGTCTCCGCAGCCTCCCCCCAAACCCACTCATCGCATTTAATGCAACACTCTTCCCCTCACCCCGTGTCAGCCCTGGACCCCCGTTCGGCCCCAGCTCAGGGGTTCCGACCTCGGGCTCTAGTTGGCCGAATCCCTCAGGCGGACTGCCCCGGGCGACGGGGGAAGACCCCGAAGAAAACCGGACCCCAGCCCCAAACACCTGCTCGCACAGACACGAAAAATAAAAACTTTAATGGTGCCCAACTCTCTCCCAGCCCCCTTGCCGGCCGCGCGGCCGGGCCGGTCTCCGATCCGATTGCAAAGTGCCCAGGGCCGCCACCAGCTCCCCGGCGTCCCTGCGCTCTCCCCTGTCTGCTTTTTTTTTTTTTTTTTTATTGATTTGAACAATGGGATCTCTGTCTGTCTCCGATTAAACCACGTGGATCCGCCTTCCTTCCTCTTTTTATTGCTTCAATCACCCAGCCCCCCCTCCCCCAGGTTTTTTTTTTTTTAACCTTTTCTCTTTAAAAAAAGGAAAAAAAAAAAAACTTTCCCAGACCCCACAAACTGATCACTGCCGATTTTCAGACCCTACCTGGTTGGAGTGATGAGAAACCGGAGAGAAAAAAGGAAGAGAAGCAACTAAAAGATGGATTGGAGGGCTTTTTTTTTTCCCGGCCCAGACAAGGGTTCCAGCCCACTCACCAGATACACTTAAAATGTAAATACGAGCTTCCAGAACAAATGCTACAACACAAAACAGAAACACATGTGCGGCCGCGCGGCAAGCGAGCGCGCGGCGGGGCGGGA
>NW_012114253.1:5070935-5073246 GCF_000951035.1 Colobus angolensis palliatus | reverse complement strand
TCCGCCGCTGCTGCGCCTTTCGCGGGCCCGCGAGCGCGCCTCGGGCCTTCCACGCAGTGCGGCCTGCGCGTCAGGGACTTCTTTGCGGCTTAGGATGTTGGATTGTTTTTCCTGGGCACGTCTAGACAGGTCACCTGAGGACACTCGCTGGAAGATAGTTACTTCGCTCACGCAGCAGCCAACAAGGGACGTGCCCTAATTGAGTGATTGGAATGAAAGATGAATACAATTTGAATAATTTTTCCTGTGCAGAGAGAAGCTGAGTTTTATTTGCCTATGGATGTGTCCACAGTATGTAGCAAGGTGCTGTGACACGGAAGAATCACATAAAGGTTTGCTGTATTCGTGAATTAATTCATAATTAATTTGAGGGCCCTGGAGGCACTGGAAGCTGGTTTTGAGGGGAACTTTTTCATTTTTGACAGATATTTACTGAGCCCCCCGGTACATGCAAGACCCACAGTGCCCGGGGCTGCAGAGCCAGGGAACAAGGTTTGCACCCTAGTGGAACGCACAGCCTAACAGAAAGATCAGTAAACAAGCAATTACAAGAGTGATAAGCTTTGCAAAGTGACGCCTGTGTAGGAACATTATGGCGAGGGGATTTATCCTAGTCCAGGGCCAGGGAAGGCGGAAAGGGAAGGTGGAAAGCTATGCTGAACAACTTAGAGGATGAATAAGTTGAAATGTGGGCAGGAAAAGTATTCCAGGCCAAGTGGAGTGAACGGGACGCTCCGCATTTCGAGATCTTGAGAGACACCTCCTGGGAGGGAAGCTGTCTGGTGGGGCTGGGGTGAGAAGAGCTGAGAGGCTGGGTTATAAGGAGGTAGGCAGGGGTGCGAGGGCCTGCATAGACCCTTGTGAACCGCAGTGAGGCTTGATCTCGTTCGCGTGTCCTGGGAGGGGTGAAGAAAGGCTTGCTTGCTTCCTACCGGTCTCCACCCTCCACCTCTCCACCCCACTTCCATTACGATCTGACCATCGCTTGCTCTCCTCTCAGTGCTTTTTCTCCTGCTTCTTTTTTCCTTAGGCGTACTGCACAAGGAAGTTCCTTCTTTAGGCAACTTCCTGAAAATGGATAAAGTTCTAGGATTTTTGTGATTCATTCATTCATTGTTAGTGCAAGAAACAGGACTGGGAAGTATCAAGGGTCCTTCAAAGGAAGACAGAGAAACCAGGAGGCCCAAATCTAAGGTATTTGATCAAAGTCAAAAGTCTGCGTGTCAAGGGAGCTGAGAGTGCTTATGTAAAAGGACTTTGGAAATGAGAAATCAACCGGTACATTTCAGAGTTTTTCGGAAAAGTCAAGACGGAATAGAAGCACCCTTTGAAAGCCTCTTCTTAATAGACCTGCATTTGAAAAGATTTTTTAGAGATTAAACTTTGATGCTTTGATATAAAGCATAAGTAGAACCAACCAGAAAAGAATTTCTCCTAAATATGCCGTCAAGTCCCCTTCAGGAAATGGCATGCTGATGCTTGTCAGCCGAGGCGGGTGGCTGGGTGTTTATCCTCTAAACACCCTGTGTGGCCAATTAGGAACAGCACTGACAGGACCTTTGGATTTCAGTCTGGAAGTCTTTTCTTTTTTTCTCCTACCCCTTTATAATGCTTTTTGCCAGCTTAAAAGACACATGCGTCAGACACACTGATGCAATGAGACGCTAATATCATATTGCATCATCTGATCCTAGGTGTGGTGCTCCTGAAACTGGTTTTTCTTGAGGTTATGCCGCAGTAGAAAAGCACTTTGGGTATAACACCCTGGAACTGGCCCTACTTGTTGGATGACAAAAGTAATTTTTGCAACTCCATGCCTCCATTCCACACCACTGTTCTCCCAGGGGAAGCCTGTGTGACTCTCCCTGCTGGAATCGGGTGTGCAACAGACATTCATCAGTTAGGTGTGTCATGCTGCCACTTATGTAACAAATGTTACATAGCGAGGTGCACCTACAGGCAAGATGAAAATGACACTTCCTCCTTCAAACTGCGCTTGGAATTTCACCTCGCTTTAATTGAGCAACTTCTCCAGGGACAGGATGGTTTGGGGCAAAACCTGGAGAGGGGAAGGGAAAGAAGATGGCCGAGATTTCTCTGATACTTTGGGGCACAGGTGTCTGGCACTGTGCTGAGCATTTTACACCCAGAATTTTGGAAATGTGGCTCCAAGTGCCAGCCTGCCATCACTCTTTAACCTCGTCTTCAGCAAAATCATATTGCAAGTTAGATTCAGCTACACATAAGTTCTCTTCCAGGGGTGAGGTGTGATTCTTATTCTTTCCTTATTTCCTTCCTTCCTTCGTTTTTT
>NW_012114253.1:5062060-5063565 GCF_000951035.1 Colobus angolensis palliatus | reverse complement strand
TCGCACTGTCACCTGGGCTAGAGTGCAGTGGTGTGATCTCGGCTCACTGCAACCTCTGCCTCCTAGGTTCAAGCAATCTCCTGCCTCAGCCTCCCAAGTAGCTGGGATTACAGGCATCCACCCTGCCCAGCTAATTTTGTATTTTTAGTAGAGACAGGGTTTCACCATGTTGGCCAAGCTGGTCTCGAACCTCTGACTTCGTGACTCGTCCGCCTTGGCCTCCCAAAGTGCTGGGATTACAGGCGTGAGCCAGTGCGCCCGGCCTCAGAAGTGTAATTCTATTCAATTTGGCTACAGAAAGCCCCATCTGTACTTGAAAGATTAATTTTCTGATCCAGTGTCTATAAAAATGAAACCAATGATCCTGGGAGTGATGCACCAACTAATGGAAATGATTCTTTTTTTTTTTTTGAAACTGGGTCTCACTCTGTCACCTAGGCTGGACTGTAGTGGCACAATCTTGGCTCCCTACAGCCTTGACCTCCTGGGATCAAACAATTCTCCTGCCTCAGCCACCCTCGTAGCTGAGACTGCAGACGTGCACCACCATGCCCAGCTAAGTTTTTAAATTTTTTTGTAGAGACAAGGTCTCACTATGTTCCCCAGGCTGGTCTCAAACTCCTGACCTCAAGCAATCATTTTGCCTTGGCCTCTCAAAGTGCTAGGATTATAGGCATGTGTCACCATGCCTGGCTTCTTTTTACTCTTTTCAATGTGACTACCACAAAATTTAATATTAGATTTAAGTTTTTTGTGGCTTATATGTTATTCTTATTGGATATCACTGCTTTCGAAAGCATAGCTGGAAAACCAGTAATTTCCTCCGGACCCAACTCTTTCTGCATCTGTTCTCTAGTTTCTCCTCTCTGTAAAATGGCAAGATAAAGTTTGGGCTAAATTTCTCTTGAGGTTACCTCTGGATTTCATATTCCCTAATTCTGAGGACAGTAGTCAGCGGGGAATCCCTGTATAGTGTTTGGAGAGATGTTTTCTGGGAGATGCAGATCCAGTCATCCTGTATCTGCCAATGAGTCATGAAATTTTCAAACCCAAAGAGTTTTTAAATATTGTAGTTGGACCTTTAAGTCCCCAGTCTGCGAGGCCCGCCTGGGCTTGACTTGTGGTTTCTTCATCTTTGTTTTTCTAGCAAGCACCCAGAGCAGCCTGGCATGTAGTAAGGTGTCAATATATGTTTGTTCATCTAAATAATATCTAGCAGAAGAACTGAAGCCGAGGGAGATGCTGAGCCCTCTTGAGACCGCACAGCTGGCACATAGGAGAGCCAGGAAGTGTACAGGCATCTGCCATCAGTAGGAGGACTGTCAGAAATACAGAATCTGGCCAGGCGTGGTGGTACATGCCTGTAATCCCAGCACTTTGGGAGGCGGAGGCAGGACGATTGCTTAAGCCCAGGAGTTCAAGACCAGCCTGGACAACAGAGTGAGACCCCATCTCTACAAAAATTAGAAAAAAATTAGCCAGGAGTGGCTGGGCACAGTGGCTCA
>NW_012114253.1:5059305-5060013 GCF_000951035.1 Colobus angolensis palliatus | reverse complement strand
TTCACCATGTTGGCCAGGCAGGTCTCAAATTCCTGACCTCAAGTGAGCCACCACACCTGGCCTCCTGCCGCCTTTTGAAGAAGGTGCCTGCTTGCCCTTCTGCCATGATTGGAAGTTGCCTGAAGCCTCGCCAGCCATGCTGAACTGTGAGTCAGTTAAACCTCCTTTGTTTATAAATTGCCCAGTCTCAGGTAGTATTTTTATAGCAGTGTGAAATTGGACTAATACACTGGCCTAATGAAGACTTAAGGAAATTCAACAGATATTTACTGAGCCTCTCCACTGCCCCGGGCCTGGCAGCTGGTGCACCCACTTCTATTCCTGAGGGTTGGAGGAGCTCACACTTTTGTAGCCCCTGTTCCCTGCATCTGAAGGAGTAAGCAACCACTTCACAGTTTTGCCACCAGCTGGGTCCACTCTTCCTCCTTTAGTACAGGAGAAATTTGAAATGAAAATGAGGACACCTTGGGAGTTAAATCTGATTTTTCAGACCCAGGAAAAACAGGATCGAAATCACTTTCATCAACATCTGCCTGTTAGTTTCTAACCATGGGTCGCTCCCAATCTACAGGAGTGTCTGCATTCATGTTGTGTTACTGGCTTGAGATAGAGCCACAATTTGTAAAGCTGGTGTGTAATCAATAGTTCTCCAGTCGGCTGGGCATGGTGGCTCACGCCTGTAATCCCAGCACTTCAGGAGGCCAAGAT
>NW_012114253.1:5056458-5058225 GCF_000951035.1 Colobus angolensis palliatus | reverse complement strand
CCCAGCTACTCAGGAGGCTGAGGCAGGAGAATTGCTTGAACCCGGGAGGCGGAGGTTGCAGTGAGCCGAGATCATGCCACTGCACTCCAGCCTGGGTGACAGAGTGAGACTCCGTCTCAAAAAGAAAAAGAGACAGAGGCATAAACAAAGTGCAGGTCCTACAGCTGTTCATCCAGCGTCGATTGCGAAATGAAGCCCAGCAGGCGGGCAACTTTTGGGTGAGGTCAAGAACCATGAGAGTTGGAATGGACGAGAAAAACCAAGGCTTTGGGCTCAGCTACAGAACTGTGTCATTTGCCGGGAAGGTTAATGACAAGGCCAGAAGGAGTGCTGCCTGTTTGATGTATCAAGTGGCCCCGGTGGCTGGGAATCATTGCATTTCAGGCCACGTCATGTCATGCAAAACCATAATAACCCTTTGAAAAATGAAGAAATCGATCCCGTGGGGAGTCCCTACAGTGCCAAATATCTGGACTGTCTGATTTTCACATTCACTAAGTGGCCTGAGTCAGCCCGATGAAGCGGAGGAGTTCTTAAATAGAACCAAGATGTTCTGGTGTGCACTGAGCTCTTACCTTGCACCAGACATGGGGCCAAGCACTCCCCATGAAAAGCTGGTTTAATCTTCATAACATCCATGCAACATGGATACTGTTGTGGGACCCTGTATTAGTTTGCTAGGGCTGCCATAACAAAGTACCACAGACAGGGTGGCTTAAAATCAGAACCTTGCTTTCTCACAGTTCTGAAGGCTGTGAATTCAAGACCAAGGTCAGCAGGGTTGGTTTCTTCTGTGGCCTCTCTCCATGGCCTGTAGATGCCACCTTCTCTCTGTCTTCACGTGGTCTTCCTTCTGAGTGTGTCTGTCTCCTCATCTTTTCTTGTGAGGATACCAGTCACATTGCATTAGGGCCAGTGTAATGACCTCTTTTTAACTTTATTACATCTTTTGAGACCCTATTTCCAAACACAGTACAGTCACGTTCTGAGATACTGGTGGTTTGCACTTCAACATATGGAACTCGGGGGGACATATTCATCCCCTAATAGTCTATTTTACAGATCTGGAAACCAAGACGTAAAGAGGTTAAGAAAGGTGTTCACAGTCTCACAGGTGGGAATGGTGAAGCCAAGATTTCAACATAAGTAGCTCAACTCTGAACCTATGAACCCATTCTTTCTTTTCTTTCTTTTTTTTTTTTTTTTGAGATGGTGTCTTGCTTTGTCCCTCAGGCTGATGGTGTCTTGGTTTGTCCCTCAGGCTGGACTGCAGCCTCAGTCTCCTGGGTTCAAGCAGTTCTCCAGTCTCAACCTCCGGAGTAGCTGGGACTATATGCGTGTGCTACCGTGCCCAGCTAATTTTTAAATTTTTGGTAAGAGATGAGGGCTTGCCGTGTTGCCCAGGCTGATCTTGAACTCCTGAACTCAAGTGATCCTCCCACCTCGGCCTCCCAAAGTACTGGAATTACAGGCGAGAGCCAGGTTGTCTATTTTCCTTTTGTTGTTGTTATTTTATTTATTTGTTTGTTTATTAATTATTTTTTTTTTGAGACGGAGTTTCACTCTGTCACCCAGGCTGGAGTGCAATGGCACCATCTCAGCTCACCACAACCTCTGTCTCCCAGGTTCAAGTGATTGTCCTGCCTCAGCCTCCCGAGCAGCAGGGACCACAGGCATGTGCCACCACACCGGGCTAATTTTGTATTTTTAGTAGAGACAGGGTCTCTCCATGTTGGTCAGGCTGGTCTTGAACTCCCAACCTCAGAT
>NW_012114253.1:5053534-5055192 GCF_000951035.1 Colobus angolensis palliatus | reverse complement strand
AAATCTTGTTTCAGACCAGAAAAAGCAGCTAAAAATAATACATGAGGAAGGTCCTGGCTCACATCAGCAAGATGGTTTCAAGTTTACAAAGCACATTTATCTTCCCTGTTGGGCCTCACGACCAGCTGGTGAGGACATGGGTCACAGATTATTATGTCCATTTTATAGTATGGGAAACTGAGACTCAGAAAGGTCAAGAGTCTTACCTTTTAACTTTTCTGTCTCCCTTTATTATTAGACTTGAAGCTTCGAGAGGGAGGGCTCAGACTTACCTTGTTTCCTGCTGTGTCCACAGGTTCAAGCACAGCTTCCAGAAAATAGTATTTGTTCAGCAAATATTCTGCAGATGAGTGTAGTAATGAAGCCGTCCTCACAAGTTAACAAGAAATCCAGGCGGAAAGAATGTTATAATTCAGCATTAATCAGGATTCACTTTGACCCACTTCCTTATAACCAAAAGTCACCTAGCGTTAGATATTGACTATTTGTATCCCCATTATTCCTATAGATAGGAATTTTTTTTTTTTTTGGGTGGAGTCTCACCCTGTCGCCCAAGCTGGAGTGCAGTGGCATGATCTCAGCTCACTGCAACTTCTGCCTTCTGGGTTCAAGCAACCCTCGTGCCTCAGCCTCCTGAGTAGTTAGGATTACACGTGCACACCACCACACCTGGCTAATTTTTGTATTTTTAGTAGAGATGGGGGTTTTACCATGTTGCTCAGGCTGGTCTCGAACTTCTGACCTCAGGTGATTCACCCACCTCAGCATCCCAAAGTTCTGGGAGTAGAGGCATGAGTCACCGCACCCAAGCTCTATAGATAGGATTTCTGACATTAGAATCATAAGGATTTTGTTTAAATATTGTTTACAGCCAGGGGCACACAGTGGGTCATGCTTGTAATCCCAAAACCTGGGAAGGCCAAGGCAGGAGCATCTCTTGAAAATGGGAGTTTGAGACCAGCGTGGGCAACATAGCGAGACCCTGTCTGTACACAAAATTAAAAATAGAAAGTTAGGCCAGGCGCGGTAGCTCACACCTGTAATCCCAGCACTTTGGGAGGCCAAGGCAGGCGAATCACGAAGATCAGATCGAGACCATCCTGGCTAACGTGGTGAAACTCCGTCTCTATTAAAATACAAAAAATTAGCTGGGCGTGGTGGTGGGCGCCTGTAGACCCAGCTATTTGGGAGGCTGAGGCAGGAGATTGGCGTGAACCTGGGAGGTGGGGCTTGCAGTGAGCTGAGATCACGCCACTGCACTCCAGCCTGGGCGACAGCATGAGGTTCCGTCTCAAAAAAAAAAAAAAAAAGAGAAAATTAGCCAGACGTGATGGTACAGGTCTATGGCCCCAGCTACTCAGGAGGCTAAGATGGCAGTATGGCTTGAGCCCAGGAGTTTGAGCTGTGGTTGTGCCATTGCACTCCAGTCTGGATGACAGAGCAAGAACCCATCTCTTAAAAAATAAATAGGCTGGAAGTGGTGGCTCACGCCTGTATGGCTATTAAAAATAGAAAATTAGGCCAGGCATGGTGGCTCACACCTGTAATCCCAGCACTTTGGGAGGCCAAGGTGGGCGGATCACGAGGTCGGAAGATCGAGACCATCCTGGCTAACACGGTGAAACCCTGTCTCTACTAAAAATACAAAAAATTAGCCA
>NW_012114253.1:5048458-5048854 GCF_000951035.1 Colobus angolensis palliatus | reverse complement strand
AAAAAAAAAAAAAAGAAAAAAAAAAACCCTAGCTCCACACTCCTCAAGGAGATGGATTTGAAGTTTCCTCCTGTCTCCTCCTTCAGTAGCCCTATGATTGAACCTCTTTGTCTGCTGCAACCCAGTGTCTCAGGGTTTAACTTGCCACGTACTGGACAAAGGACCTGTTATGGCTACAGTGATCCCCAAGGTGATAAAACTAACCTGTAGCAGAGTTTGGGCGAACATCCCTGGCACTTCTTTTGTTGGAACAAGATCTAGCAAATTCCAACAAATGATAGGAGGGAATTTGTGATAAATGCTCTGAGAACTTCAGGAAAAGGAGAGGCCAAATTCAACTTTCGAGTTAAGAATGTTTTTTTACATTTGAGCCTCAGTTAAGCAAAATGTTATTTC
>NW_012114253.1:5047230-5047731 GCF_000951035.1 Colobus angolensis palliatus | reverse complement strand
GCAGTCTTGAAATCCTGTGCTCAAGAGATCCTCATGCCACAGCCTCCTGGGTAGCTGAGACCACAGGCATGCACCACCATGCCCAGCAAATTTTTATTTATTTAAGAGATGGAATCTCACTCATACTGCCCAGGCCAGAGTGCAGTGCTGTGATCTCAGCTCACTGTAACCTCTGCCTCCCAGATTCAAGGGATTCTCCTGTGTCAGGAGTAGCTGGGATTACAGGCACGCACCACCATGCCCAGCTAATTTTTGTATTTTTAATAGAGACAGGGTTTTACATGTTGGCAAGACTGGTCTCAAACTCCTGACCTCAAGTGATCTGCCTGCCTCGGCCTCCCAAAGTGCTGGGATTACAGGCATGAGCTGCTGCGCCTAGCTGCCCAGCTAATTTTTAAATGTTTTTGTAGACAGGATCTCACTATATTGCCCAGCCTGTGTTTTGTTTCTTGATCTGAGTGCTGGTTACATGAGGTATTAAGTTTATGAAAATTTATTCCG
>NW_012114253.1:5045040-5046368 GCF_000951035.1 Colobus angolensis palliatus | reverse complement strand
AAAAAAAAAAAAGAATATGCCCTCTGCTGGCCAGGCGCGGTGGATCATGCCTGTAATCCCAGCACTTTGGGAGGCTGAGGCAGGCAGATCACCTGAGGTCCGGAGTTCGAGACCAGCCTGGCCAACATAGTGAAACCCCATCTCTACTAAAAATACAAAAATTAGCCGGGCATGGTGGCAGGCACCTGTAATCCCAGCTACACGGGAGGCTGAGGCAGGAGAATCCCTTGAACCCGGGAGGCGGAGGTTGCAGTGAGCCAAGATTGTGCTATTGCACTCCAGCCTGGGGGACAAGAGCGAGACTTCGTCTTAAAAAAAAAAAAAGAAAAATCTACCCTCTGCTCTTGAGGGGCTTCCATTCCAGTGGGCAGCATCCTTTATCTTCAGACCCTCCACCATGTTCCTACCACCCAGCCATCCACCTTAGGATCCAGGCACTCCTGAATGTTAACTTTCCCCACACCAACCAAACATATACCCCAGAAAGAATGCCATCCCATGGCAAGACTTCGTGTCTAGAGCCTATGCTCGCCATCTGTCAGACTCCTCTATTCACCCTTCAAAGCCCTTTCCAAGGCTTCCCAGAAGCCTTCCCTGATTTACCAATAATGAGGATAGGGATGATGATATAGAGCAGGGATTATTGTTACAAACCTCAGTTCACAGAATAGAAAACTGAGGTCCAGAGAGGTAAAGTATCTAGTCCAAGGTTGAACAACTTTTTTTTTTTTTGAACAGAGGTAATGTAGGGTTTGAATGCAGGTCCTCTTGATATCAGAGTCAACGATCTCAGCCACACACACTACTGCTTCCATAACAGAGGAATATTTTCACACGTCTGTGTTCCAAGTTTTGAATCTGGCCAGGCACAGTGGCTCACGTCTGTAATCCCAGCACTTTGGGAAGCTGGGGCTGGCAGGTCAAGTGAGGTCGGGAGTTCGAGAGCAGCCTGGACAACATGGTAAAACATGGTCCCTGCTAAAAATACAACAATTAGCCTGGAGTGGTGGCTTGTGCCTGTAATCCCAGCTATTCAGGAGGCTGAGGTAGGAGAATCACGTGAATCCAGGAGGAAGAGATTGCAGTGAGCTGAGATCACGCCGCTGCACTCTAGCCTGGGCAACTGAGCAAGACTCCATCTCAGAAAGAAAAAAAAAGTTTTGAGTCCCTATCAGGTGCTTCATAAATTACAACGTCATGAAATCTTCATAACAGCCAAGTCTGGGTAAGTGTTACAATACCTTGGGGCATGTATTATTATTGTTATCATTGCTTCTTTTTTTTTTTTTGAGATGGAGTTTTGCTCTTGTCTCCCAGGCTGGAGTGCA
>NW_012114253.1:5031586-5041390 GCF_000951035.1 Colobus angolensis palliatus | reverse complement strand
CAGACTGGTCTTGAACTCCTGACCTCAGGTGATTCACCCACCTCAGCCTCCCAAAGTGCTGGGCTTATAGGCATGAGTCATCGTGCCCGGCCTGTTTTTACCATTGCTGTTTTATAGGTGCTCAGAGAGATGACCTAAGTTCCCAGAAGTCACACACCGGAAAGTGGCAGAGCCGGATTCAACCCAGGCTTGTGGAATCCCAGAGTCTATACCCTTCCCTTCGCTGTGTCACAGCTTCCTCTAAGGACCCAGTGAAACCCAAGTTCTCTGGGTGTGATTCACTCCCTGGAGTCCCCCGCCATCCAGAAGGTGGGTTCCGGAGTTGCCTCCTTCTCTGCGTCCCAATTGGATTCCTCAGAGCCACCGCCTTCCTCCTGCCCAGCTCAGTGCAGGGTGCTCCGGGGCCTGGCGCCTGAAGGATGTGCAGTCAGTGGCGTGAGAGTGAGTGGGAGGGTCCTCTGATCATCCACCAAGTTCAAACCTGCTTTGCCTGGCATGACCCTCAGCTAGGCAGCCCGGACTCTCCAGATGCCAGCCTGGCCATGCCAGATGCCAAGGAGGATGCTTCAGGCAAAATCCCCACATGCAAGATGCTGGCTTCCCAGGGGCTCCTCCGGGTGGCAGGTGACAGGCATGCACCCTGAGGAGGGGACATCGGAGCTCTTCAGCCAAGCAACTCTGCTCAGAGAGAAAAGAAAAACCTTCAAGTCATCGGGGGTGCCTCAAAGCAGAAACCTCGACCTGAAATATAGACCTCATTCAACCTGGCCATGAATCCTTGCCACACCTTGCATTAGAGAAAGGCTGCTTTCCAAACCATTTTATGCGTGTGTTAAAAACCATTTTTGGGCGGAGTGCGGTGGCTCACACCGGATCGCCTGAGGTCGGGAGTTCCAGACCAGCCTGGTCAGCATGGTAAAACCCCCTCTCTACTAAAAATACAAAATTAGCCAGGTGTGGTGGCAGGCGCCTATAATCCCAGCTACCAGGAAGCTGAGGCAGGAGAATCGCTTGAACCCAGGAGGCGGAGATTGCAGTGAGCCAAGATTGCACCACTGCACTCCAGCCTGGGTGACATAGCGAGACTCCGTCTCAAAAAAAAAAAAAAAAAAAAGGAAGGAAGGAAGGAAGAAAGGAAAGTCTGAATTGATGACTAAACAAATCACAGGACTTTTCAGTAGTTAGGAATTTTTTTTTTTTTTCTTTCAGACTAGATTCCCCAAAGTAGAATTTCTGGGGTAAAGGGCATGACTTTTTTTTTTTTTTATTTTAAGACGGAGTCTTACCCTGTCGCCCTGCCTGGAGTTCAGTGGCACTATCTCGGCTCACTGTAACCTCCACCTCCCAGGTTCAAGTGATTCTCCTGCCTCAGCCTCCAGAGTAGCTGGGATTACAGGCACACATCACCACGCTTGGCTAATTGTTTGTATCTTTAGTGGAAATGGGGTTTCATCATATTGGCCAGGCTGGTCTTGAACTCCTGACCTCGTGATCGGTACACCTCAGCCTCCCAAAGTGGTGGGATTACAGGTGTGAGCCACCACGCCCGGCCATGGGCATGGCTATTTTTAAGACTCTTGATGCAAACTGCACACCCAAAGAGCAAGTGGTGCTTCCTACCTGTCAAAAGCAGTGCACAGCAGGACCCTCTCAGGTCCTGACATCAGTGTTGCATTTAAAATTCCTAACACCTAGCCAGACACAGTGGCTCACGCCTTTAATCCCAGCACTTTGGGAGGCTGAGGCAGCAGATCACTTGAGGTCAGGAGTTCGAGACCAGTCTGGCCAACATGGTGAGAGCCCATCTCTACTAAAAATACAAAAATTAGCCAGCCGTGGTAGCGGGTGCCTACAATTCCAACTACCCAGGAGGCTAACACAGGAGAATCACTTGAACCTAGAAGGCAGAGGTTGCAGTGAGCCAAGATTGCACCACTGTACTCCAGCATGGGCTACAGAGTAAGGCTCTAAATAAATAAATAAATAAATAAAAATAAAATTTCTAACACAAACCACCCTGCATATAAGTACACTCAGCACATCTTTGTTGAACACATGAAAAGAAGAAGGGTTTGCTGTGATTTTTCTTTTTGAGACAGCGTCTCCTTCTGTCACCCAGGCTGGAGTACAGTGTTGCAATTGTGGCTTACTGCAACCTCGACCTCCTGGCCTCCTGCCTCAGTAGTTGGAACCACAGGCATATGCCACCACACCTAATTTTTACACAGTTTTGTAGAGACGAGGTTTCACCTTGTTGCCCAGGTTGGTCTTGAACTCCTGGACTCAAGCAATTCTCGCACCTTGGCTTCCCAAAGTGCTAGGAATACAGATGTGAGCACCATGCCAGGCCCCCTTTTGCATAGCTTAACTTTAACTTTGTTTGTTTGTTTGTTTGGAAATGGAGTTTCATTCTGTTGCCCAGGCTGGAGTACAGTGGTGTGATCTCAGCTCACTGGCAACCTCTGCCTCCCGGGTTCCAGCAAGTCTCTTCTCTCAACCTCCTGAGTAGCTGGGATTACAGGCATGCGCCACCACACCCGGCTAATTTTTGTATCCTTAGTAGAGATAGGGTTTCGCCATGTTGGCCAGGCTGGTGTCAAACTCCTGACCTCAGGTCATCCACCCACCTCAGCCTTTCAAAGTGCTGGGATTACAGGCGTGAGCCACCGTGCCCAACAAACTTCTTTATATATGCCTGCCAACAAAGAGTCTAACCCTGTAAAATATTTGAAGAGATTTATTCTGAGCCAAATAGGAGTGACCATGGCCCGTGACACAGCCCTCAGGAGGTCCTGAGAACGTGTGCCCAAGGTGGCTGGAGCACAACTTGCTTTTATACATTTTTGAGAAACATGAGACATCAATTAAATACATTGAAGAACTACATCGGCTTAGTCTAGACAGTTAGGACAACTCGAAGCAGGGTGGGGTTGCTTCCAGGCTATAGGTGAGTTTAAACACTTTCTGGTTGACAATTGATTGAATTTGTCCAAAGACCTGGGATTCATAGAAAGGGAATGTTCAGGTTAAGATAAATATTGTGAGCCCAGGCACAGTGGCTCACACCTGTAATCCCAGCACTTTGGGAGGCCAAGGCAGGCAGATTGCCTGAGGTCAGGAGTTTAAGGCCAGCCTGACCAGCATGGAGAAACCCCGTCTCTACTAAAAATACAAAATTAGCCAGGCGTGGTGGCACATGCCTGTAATCCCAGCTACTCGGGAGGCTGAGGCAGAATCGCTTGAACTTGGGAGGTGGAGGTTGCGGTGAGCCGAGATCATGCCATTGCACTCCAGCCTGGGCAGCAAGAGCAAAACTCTGTCTCAGAAAAAAAAAAAAAAGAAAGAAAAAAAACAAGAGATAAATATTGTGGACACCAAAGTTCTTTTGAAGTCTTATAGTGGCTGCTCTTAGAGACAATACATGGCAAATGTTTTCTATTCAGATCTTAGTTAATCTCTGTAGGATTGGGAGGCTCTGGAAGAAAAAGACCTAACTATGTTAATAGAGATTCTTTACAGAGGCAAATTTTCCCTCACAAAGAACAGCTTTGTAGGGACATTTCAAAATATGACAAAGAAATATGTTTTGGGGTAAAATGTTTTTATTTTCTTCCTTGTCTCATAACGTCATGCCAGAGTCAGTCAGGTTGGAAAGTCAGTCACAATACCTAGGGTTAACTAAAACCCATCTGATGAGAATTTATGATTTGTAGGGAATGGCTCCCCAGACCCCTTAGATAGGAATTTGGGGAAGATAGAAATCAGAGTTGAGGCCTGATGCGGAGGCTCACGCCTGTAATCCCAGCACTTTGGGAGGCCCAGGCAAGCGGATCACGAGGTCAGGAGATGGAGACCATCCTGGCTAACACGGTGAAACCCAGTCTCTACTAAAAATACAAAAAATTAGCCGGGCATGGTGGCAGGCACCTGTAATCCCAGCTACACGGGAGGCTGAGGCAGGAGAATGGCATGAACCCGGGAGGCAGAGCTTGCAGTGAGCCGAGATCGTGCCACCGCACTCCAGTCCGGGCGACAGAGCGAGACTCCGCCTCAAAATAAATAAATAAATAAATAAATAAAAAATAAAAATAAATAAAAAAAAAAGAGTGTGGTTAGAACTGCGGTTTATATAGCATGTTAACAAAAGAAGAATACATTTTAGAGAAGTGAAAAGAGGAAGGGAAAGGACTGAGTTTGTAGGGCAGCAAATGGTGTGAGGGTCAATATACGGCAGGGAATGAATGGAAGATGGGAGCTAGGAGTGGAGTCAGTTACGTGTACTCTTCTGGGCCCCAGGCAGTTTAGGGTCTAGAGGTGTCTCTGGGATCCACTTTTGTCCTTCCTGGTGGTTATTTTATTTTATTTTTTTGCGGGGTGGGCACATTTGTAAATTTATGTCTTGCTTTTTGGCAGCTACGGGAAGGGCAGAGAGCTTTTCTTCTTCTTTTTTTTTTGAGATGGAATCTTGCTCTTGTTGCCTAGGCTGGAGTGCAGTGGTGCAATCTCAGCTCACTGCAACCTCCGCCTACCAGGTTCAAGCAGTTTTCCTGTCTCAGCCTCCCGAGTAGCTGGGATTACAGACACGTGCCACTATGCCCGGATAATTTTTGTATTTTTAGTAGAGATGGGTTTTCACCATGCTGGCCAGGCGGATCTCGAACTCTTGACTTCCTGATCCACCCACCTCGGTCTTCCAAAGTGCTGGGATTACAGTCGTGAGCCACTGTACCTGGTCTGCTTTTCTTTCTTTCTTTTTTTGAGACGAGTTTTGCTCTTGTTGCCCACGCTGGAGTGCAATGGTGCTATCTCGGCTCAATGCAACCCTCTCCTCCAGGGTTCAAGCAATTCTCATACCTCAGCCTCTAGAGTAGCTGGGATTACAGGCATGTGCCACCACGCCCAGCTAATTTTATATTTTTAGTACAGACGGAATTTCTCCATGTTGGTCAGGCTGGTCTCAAACTCTCGACCTCAGGTGATCCACCCGCCTTGGTCTCCCAAAGTGCTGGGATTACAGGTGGGAGCCACTGACCCTGGCAGAGAGAGCCTTTCTTGTATCTGCTTCTTCTCATTTGCTTTCAGCTCGACAGGATCCTCATTGCAAAGTGGCATGTTTTGGGCTATTGTATCTGTCGACCTTCAGAGGAGTCTGAGAAGCAGGGCGCAGAACAGGTGGGTGGGATTCGGGAGGGAAAGTAGATTTGCTCAGGTTCAGGGGCAGGGAGCACTGTCCCATCTTCAAGATCTCATCCCCTGCCTTGCTGGAAGGTTCCCCCAACTGTTCCTGACTCAGGAGCCCAGTCCAGTCTCTCTTTTTTTTTTTTCCCCTTGGGACAGAGTCTTGCTCTGTCGCTTAGCCTGGAGTGCAGTGTCATGATCTCCACTTACTGCAACCTCTGCCTCCAGGGTTCAGGCAATTATCATGCGTCAGCCTCCCAAGCAGCTGGGACTACAGGTGTGTACCACCACGCCCAGCTAATTTTTGTACTTTTTAAGTAGAGATGGGGTTTCCATGTTGGCCATGCTGGTCTCGAACTTCTGATCTTAGATGATCCGCCTGCCTCAGCCTGCCAAAATGCTGGGATTATAGGCATGAACCACTGCACCCGGCCCTGGCTCCCATTTCTGAGCTACATTGAGCTACTGAACTTCTCCGTGCCTTACTTTCCCCTTCTGTAAAATGGAAATAACAAATTCTTGACCTCAAAGTCTTTTTCTAAGTATTAAATAAATTTTCTTTTTTTTTAAAATTTTTGCCAGGCGAAGTGGCTCACGCCTGTAATCCTAACACTTTGGGAGGCAGAGGCAGGTGGATCACCTGAAGACAGGAGATTGAGACCAGCCTGGCCAACGTGGTGAAATCTCATCTGTACTAAAAATACAAAAATTAGTCAGGTGCGGTGGTGCATGCCTGTAATCCCAGCTACTTGGAAGGCTGAGGCAGGAGAACCGCTTGAACCTGGGAGGTGGAGGTTGCACTGAGCTGAGATCACGCCACTGCACTCCAACCTGGGCAACAGTGTGAGACTCCATCTCGAAAAAATTAGTAATAATAATAATAAAATTTTTTTAAGAATAGAGACGGGGTTTCTTCATGTTGCCCAGGCTGGTCTCGAACTGCTGAGCTCAAGCAAACTACCCACCTCAGCCAAACTGATGAGACTACAGGCGTCAGCCACCATGTCTGGCTTTAAGTATTAAGTAATATCTATAATGCACTTCTCATGCAGCCTGCCTGGCACACAAGAGCCCATTCATGTATCCCTTTATAAATTGCATAACCAGCTCCTTCAACCTGTGAGAAAACTTGCCAACAACTCTCAAAGCAGATGTTAGGTTTTCCTGGCATCTTGTGAGCACACTTTATCGTAAAAAACAAAAACAGAATGCTTCTGCTATGTTACATACTGATATGACATTTCTTCTCCTCCTCCTCCTCCTCCTCCTCCTTCTCCTTCTTCTTCTTCTTTCTTTGTTTTTCTTGAGACAGAGGGACTCACACTCGTTGCCCAGGAGGTTGGAGTGCAGTGGCACGATCTCGGCTCACTGCAACCTCTGCCACCCAGATTCAAGCGATTTTCCTGCCTCAGCCTCTCGAGTACCTGGGATTACAGGCGTGCACCACCACGCCCGGCTAATTTTTTGTATTTTTAGTAGAGACAGGGTCTCACCAGATTGGTCATCCTGGTCTCGAACTCCTGACTTCAGGTGATCCACCCGCCTCAGCCTCCCAAAGTGCTGGAATTACAGGCCCGAGCCACCGTACTCGGCAATGTTTCTTCATTCTTTTAAACGATGAGGCATGATGTACACATAAAATGCATGCACACATTTTAAGTGTACAGTTCATGATTCTTTTTTTTTTTTTTTTTGACACAGAGTCTCTCTCTGTCACCCAGGCTGGAGTGCAGTGGTGTGATCTCTGCTTACCACAACCTTCGCCTCCTAGGTTCAAGCGATTCTCCTGCCTCAGCCTCCCAAATAGCTGGGACTACAGGCATGCCCCCACCACACTCAGCTAATTTTTGTATTTCTAACAGAGATGGGGTTTCACCATGTTGGCCATGCTGGTCTCGAACTCCTGACCGCAAATGACCTGCCCGCCTCAGCCTCCCACAGTGCTGGGATCTCAGGCGTAAGCCACCACGCTCTGCCACGACTCTTGAGAAATGCGAGCATTCATCTAACTGTCATATGTGGAGCATGTCCAGGACCCAGGGGTGTTTCCTCCAGCTCCTTTGCTATCTCTCATCTCCCACCCTCTTCCCCCAGGCAACCTCTGTTCTGATTTCTATCACTACGGCTCCGTTTTGCCTATCCTAAAACTTTATTTGTTTATTTATTTATTTAGAGGCAGAGTCTCACTCTGTCACCCAGGCTGGAGTGCAGTGGCACCATCTGAGCTCACTGCAACCTCCGCCTCCCAGATTCAAGCGATTCTCCTGCCTCAGCTTCCTGAACAGCTGGGATTACAGGTACGTGCCACGTGCCTGGCTATTTTTTGTATTTTTTGGTAGAGACCGGGTTTCACCATGTTGGCCATGCTGGTCTCTAACTCCTGAGCTCAACTGACCCACCCACTTTGGCCTCTCAAAATTCTGGGATTACAGGCATGAGCCACCGCACCTGCCCTTATTTATTTTTTTGAGATAGGACCTCACTGTCTCACTATCTGCCCAGGCTGGATTGCAGCGGCAAGACCTCTACTTACTGCAACCTTTGCCTCCCGGGTTCAAGCCGTGCTCATGCCTCAGCCTCCAGGGTAGTTGGGATTACAGGCATGCACCACCATGCCCAGCTAATTTTTGTATTTTTAGTAGAGATGGAGTTTCTCCCTGTTGGCCAGCCTCATCTCGAACTCCTGACCTCAGGTGATCCGCCCGCCTTGGCCTCTCAAAATGCTGGGATTATAGACGTGAGCCACCGCACTATGCCAAATCCACCCCTTTTTATTGATGAGAAGTTTTTCACAGTGCACAGGACAGGGGAGGAAGCTGGAGCCCTCTCCTGTACCAAGAGGCAGGTTAAATAGAGAAAAACAAAACAAGTTGATTAAGACGTTTACCTTATGTATACATTGGGGAAGCTCAGGGAAACGGGGAAATCTCCAAGAAGTGGCTTAAATGCTATCTTCAACTAACATGAAGAAAGGCATGGGGGTCGGGGTGGAGGTGCCGGGCGTGGTGGCTCAGGTCCCTAATCCCTGCACTTTGGGAGACAGAGGCGTGCAGATCACCTGATGTCAGGGGTTCGAGACCAGCCTGGCCAACATGGTGAAACCCCGTCACTATTAAAAATACAAAAATTAGCCAGGCATGTTGGTGGGCACCTGTAATCCCAGCTACTTGGGAGGCTGAGGCAGGAGAATTGCTTGAACCCGGGAGGCAAAGGCAGTGAGCCAAGATCATGCCACTGCACTCCAGCCTGGCGACAGAGCCAGACTCCAAAAAAAAAAAAAAAAAAAGGAGACATGGCGCAGTGGCTCACTCCTGTAATCCCAGCACTTTGGGGAGGCCAAGGTGGAGGCCATGCTGGGTGGATCACCTGAAGTCAGGAGTTCGAGACCAGCCTGGCCAACATGGTGAAACCCCATCTCTCCTAAAAATACAAAAATTAGCTGGGCATGGTGGTGGGCACCTGTAATCCCAACTACTCGGGAGGCTGAGGCAAAAGAATTGCTTGAACCCAGGAGGTGGGGCAGAGGTTGCAGTGAGTGGAGATGGCGCCACTGCACTCTAGCCTGGGAGACAGAGCGGGACTCCTTCTCAAAAAAAAAAAAAAAAAAGAAAGGTGGAGGGCAACAATGGAGAGATGACCAGGAAAAACAGCTCAGTGAACAAGGGTTTGTTATACAGGTTGCAATTGATGATTTCTCCATTGATAAGAGTTTCTAGTAATTTAGAATCATCCTTCTCTTCCTGATAGGGAGAGGGAGATACCCTTACAAACGGAGGTTTCCTTTAGAGATGCAAATTTCCCTTACAAAAGAGTAACTCCTACTCTGTTTTTAGAGCTTCTCTTGTGTCTGCAGTTTCTCAAAATAATCAGCTCTAAATAATCCTTATGCCAATGAGCCATATTTTGGGGTGGCATATTCTGGTCTCCTGCAGTCTTATTTTGGGGTGGCATATTTCTGGCCTCCTGCAAGTTTTCCATGCTGTACAGATATACCACAATTTGTTTATCCATTCTCCTGTTGACGGAAATTTGGATTCTTTCCAGTTTGGGGCTCTTGTGCACACAGCAGCGATGAATATTCAGGTAAAAGTCTTGTGTAGCCACATGGTATCAATTCTCATATAAATATCTAGGAGTGAGATTGGTGAGTCTTATGGTGTGTGTATTGGAAATTGACAAACTATTTCCAAAGAGGCTGTACTATATTACATCCTCACCAGCAAATTATGAATGTTCTATTTGCTCCTAATCCTCTACAACACTTGATATTGTAAATCTTTTTTTTTTTTTTCCAGTCAGAATCTCCCACTGTCACGTAGGCTGGAGTGCAGTGGCACAGTCTCGGCTCACTGCAACTTCAACCTGCAGGGCTCAAGTGATCCTCCCACCTCAGCCTCCAGAGCAGCTGGGACTATAGGTGTGCACCACTATGCTTGGCTATTTTATTTATTTATTTATTTTTTAATTTTTAAATTTTTTGTAGAGATAGAGTCTCACTGTGTTGCCCAGGCTGGTCTTGAACTCCTGGGCTCAAGCAATCCTCCGGCCTTGGCCTGCCAAAGGGCTGAGATTACAGGCATGAGTCATGGTGTTTCGGCAAAATGTTTAAAATTATAACCATTCTAG
>NW_012114253.1:5022657-5024076 GCF_000951035.1 Colobus angolensis palliatus | reverse complement strand
CAGAGGGAAACTCCATCTCAAAAGAAAAAAAAAAAATTATGTTTTTGTGTAAGCTGTGAAATATGAGTCCAGGTTAATTATTTATTTATTTATTTATTTATTTATTTTTTGAGATAGAGTCTCACTCTGTCACCGAGGGTGGAATGCAGTAGTGCGATCTGGGCTCACTGCATACTTCACCTCCTGAGTTCAAGCAATTCTCCTGTCTTGGCCTCCAAGTAGCTGGGATTACAGGTACGTGCCATCACACCTGGCTAATTTTTGTATTTTTAGTAGAGACAAGGTTTCACCATGTTGGCCAGACTGGTCTCGAACTCCTGACCTCAGGTGATCCACCTGCCTTGGCCTCCCAAAGTGCTGAGATTACAGACGAGAGCCACTGCGCCTGGCCTTCAGTTTAATTTTATCCCCACATGCATATCTGGTTGTCCCAGCACCCTCTGTTACACAGAACTATACCTGTAATGGTTAATTTCATTTGTCAGCTTGACTGGACCACAAATTCCCCCAACTGTCAGAAGCATTTGAACCAGAGCAACTCCATCTTGAATAGGAGCTGGGTAAAGTAAGACTGAAACCTACTGGGCTGCATTCACAGATGGTTAAGGCATTTTTTTCTTTTCTTTGAGACAAGAGTTTCTCTCTGTTGCCCAGGCTGGAGTGCAGTGGCGTGATCCCTATCTCCCAGGATCAAGCAATTCTTGCGCCTCAGTCCCCCGTGTAGCTGGGACTACAGGCATGCATCACTACACCTGGCTAATTTTTGTATTTTCAGTAAAGACTGGGTTTCACCGTGTTGGCCAGGCTGATCTTGAACTGCTGACCTCAAGGGATCCACTGGCCTGGGCCTCCCTAAAAGCTGGGATTACAGGCCTGAGCCACAGCACTTGGCCCATTTAAGGCAATTTAAGTCACAGCATGAGATAGGAGATGGGCACAAGATACAGATCATAAAGACCTTACTGATAAAACAGGTTTGCAGTGAAGAAGCCAGTTAAAACTCACCAAAACCAAGATGGCGATAAGAATGACCTCTGGTCGTCCTCACTGCTATACTCCCACCAGTGCCATGACAGTTTACAAATGCCATGGCAAAGACAGGAAGTTACTGTGTAAGGTTTAAAAAGGAGAAACGTAAATAATCCCCCTCTTGTTTAGCATATAATTAATAAATAATCATCAAAATGGGCAACCAGCAGCCCTCGGGGCTGCTTTGCCTGTGGAGTACCTATTTGTTCCTTTACTTTTCCAATAAACTTGCTTTCATTTTACTCTACAGACTCGCCCTGAATTCTTTCTTGGGAGAGATCCAGGAACTTGGGGGGTCTGCATCAGGACCCCTTTCTGGTAACAAGAACTTTGGTCAAATATTATTCTGAGGTTGGGCGTGGTGGTTCATGCCTGTAACCCCAGCACTTT
>NW_012114253.1:5015086-5017282 GCF_000951035.1 Colobus angolensis palliatus | reverse complement strand
GACTTTCAGTGGACATTCCCCTTCTCCCCTGCCAGACCTTGGGGCCTCCTTCTGCACAGACTCCTCCTCTCTGGCACCATGTCCCACCATTTCTAGCCATTTCCATGCCCCAAATGCTAACTCTACCTTCTCAGCTCAGCAGGACACTAGGTTCTGCCTGGACTCCAACTCACTTTGCAGTGATTACGAAACTGTCCCCAGGAAGAGGGTAGGGAGAGAGGCAGAGGGTGAGGTCTCACCTTGTAAGTTTCCCTCCACTCGGGGGCCACAGGCTTGGGTTGCCTGTGGTTCAGTGCCTGAAGACTGGCGTTCATGGCTTTTGTCCAGTTTAATGGTTGCTTAAGATGAGAGGGCTTGCGGGGTACCAATTACAGCATGGTTGTAAGCGAAGGTCACCCTCCTCACTGAGATGATGTTTCTTTGTTTTTTTTCTTTTTTGACGGAGTCTTGCTCTTGTCGCCCAAGCTGGAGTGCAGTGGTGTGATCTCGGCTCACTGCAACCTCCGCCTCATGTGTTCAAGCGATTCTCCTGTCTCAGCTTCCTGCGTATCTGGAATTACGGGCACACGCCACCATGCCTGGCTAACTTTTTGTATTTTTGTAGAGACGAAGTTTCACCATGTTGTCCAGGCTGGTCTCGAATTCCTGACCTCAGGTGTTCCACCCACTGCAGCCTCCCAAAGTGCTGGGATTGTAGGCGTGAGCCACCATGCCTGCCAAACGATGTTTCTTGAAAGTCTGTTGTAAACCTTTTTTTTTTTTTTTTGAGACAAGGTCTCACTCTCCCTCAGGCTGGAGTGTAGTGGCACAATCTCGGCTCACTGCAACCTCTGCTTCCGCTTCCCCCGTTCAAGTGATTCTCCTGCCTCAGCCTCCTGAGCAGCTGGGACCACAGGTGCACGCCACCACGCCTGGATAATTTTTGTATTTTTAGTAGAAATGGGGTTTCACCATGTTGGCCAGGCTGGTCTCAAACTCCTGACCTCAAATCATCTGCCCGCTTTGGACTCCCAAAGGGCTGGGATTACAGGTATGAGATATCACGCTCTGCCATCTCTTATAAATATTAAAATAATACAGAAGATCACTGAAGGGAAGGTAGACAAATACAGAAAAGGTTGGCCGGGCACAGTGGCTCACACCTGTAATCCCAGCACTTTGGGAGGCTGATGCAGGTGGATCATGAGGTCAAGAGATCGAGACCATTCTGGCCAACATGGTGAAACCTCGTCTCTACTAAAAAATACAAAAACTAGCTGGGCATGGTGGCACGTGCCTGTAGTCCCAGGTACTTTGGGAGGCTGAGGCAGGAGAACTGCTTGAACCCGGGAGGTGAAGGTTGCAGTGAGCTGAGATCGCCCTACAGCACTCCAGCCTGGCAATAGAGCGAGACTCCATCTCAGGAAAAAAAAAAAAATTACAGAAAAGGAAGTTGAGGGAGAAGAAAGGTTGTCCATTGACACTTTACTTCGTAAATTGTTTTTTCCATTTATAGCAGCACTTTCTAGAAGCCTTCAAACCTAAGTGTTGTATTTCACCACAAGGGGCTCTAGTGAGCTGAAGCTGATAAAAGATCCTGAAGTTGGAATGGCCAGGACCTCAGATGATACTAATGGAAGAAGTTTTCCTGATCAATGAGCAGTAGGACCGACTGTGTTCAGACCTGCGGACCCATTCGTTCCTCTCCCGGGCACTAGTTTTCCAGGCCTCATTTGCAGAGTGCAACTGACTCCCTTTTCAGCCTTGAAACCCGCTGACTCTGCCCTCAGGAACCACAGTTGTGTTTCTCTGCTACTCTGCATTTCCTTGCAGGGCCTGAGCACGGACTCAGCGTCGGCATGTTTTGCTTTGGTGGCCTTCATTTTTCTTGTTTTTTTTAGGACAGGGCCTTGCTCTGCCACCCAGGCTGGAGTGCAGTGGTGTGATCTCGGCTCACTGCAACCTGTGTCCTGGGTTCAAGTGATTCTCCTGCTTCTGTCTCCCGAGTAGCTGGGATAACAGGCGCATACCAACACATAGGGCTAATTTTTGTATTTTTAGTAGAGACAGGGTTTCTTTTTCTTTTTTCTTTCTTTCTTTCTTTTTTTTTTTTTCCGAGATGGATTCTCACTCTGTCGCCCAGGCTGGAGTGCAGTGGCGCGATCTTGGCTCACTGCAAACTCCGCCTCCCGGGTTCACACCATTCTCCTGCCTCAG
>NW_012114253.1:5009792-5014261 GCF_000951035.1 Colobus angolensis palliatus | reverse complement strand
TAATCTTGTATTTTTAGTAGAGACAGCGTTTCTCCATGTTGGTCAGGCTGGTCTCAAATTCCCGATCTCAGGTGATCTGCCCGCCTCGGCCTCCCAAAGTGCTGGGATTACAGGAGTGAGTCACCATGCCCAGCCTTTTTAAAAAATTTTAAACAAAAATGAAAGTGTCACTATGTTGCCCAGGCTGGTTTTGAACTCTTGGGTTCAATGGACCCTCCCAAGATGCCAGGATTATTACATAACCTTTAGCACAAACTGACTGCGTAAGAGAAATGAAGCTAATAAATTCCATCACTCTGAGCTTCCCCTTGCTGGAGGTAACAATGCCCACCTCCCAAGAAGGAATAAAATAATGTATGCTAAGTACCTGATTATCCCTAGAAAAAGCACAAGGCCTTGGCCGGACACAGTGGCTTACACCTGTAATCCCAGCACTTTGGGAGGCTGAGGTGGGCAGATTACCTGAGGTCGGGAGTTTGAGACCAGCCTGACCAACATGGAAAAACCTTGTCTCTATTTAAAAAATACAAAATTAGCCGGGCATGGTGGCACATGCCTGTAATCCCAGCTACACAGGAGGCCGAGGCAGTAGAATCGCATGAAACCGGGAGGTGGAGCGAAAACCTTGTCTCTATTTAAAAAATACAAAATTAGCCGGGCATGGTGGCACATGCCTGTAATCCCAGCTACTCAGGAGGCCGAGGCAGTAGAATCGCATGAAACCGGGAGGTGGAGCGAAACTCTGTTGCCAAAAAAAAAAAAAAAAAAAAGGTTGGGCTTGGTGGATCACTCCTGTAATCCCAGCACTCTGGGAGGCCAAGATGGGTGGATCACGAGGTCAGGAGTTCAGGACCAGCCTTGCCAAGATGTTGAAACCCCACCTCTACTAAAAATACAAAAATTGTAATCCCAGCTACTTGGGAGGCTGAGGCAGGAGAATCGCTTGAATCTGGTTGGCAGAGGCTGCAGTGAGCCGAGATCGCACCACTGCAGTCCAACCTGGGTGACAGAGCAAGACTCCATCTCAAAGAAAACAAAAAACAAAAATTTATTTAGAAACAGGTTTTGCCATGTTGCCCAGGGTGGTCTTGAACTCCCGAGCTCTAGAGATCCTCTCACCTTGGCCTCCCAAAGTGTTAAGATTATAGGCATGAACCACCATGCAGCTTGAGACACCATGTCCATAAAAAATTACAAAATTAGCTAGGCATGATGGCATGGGCCTGTAATCCTGTTTAGGAAGCGGAAGTGGGAGGATTGCTTGAGCCCAGGAGTTCAAGGTTATAGTGAGCCATTATTATACCACTGCTGTCCTGTTTGGGCAATAGGGTGAACTCTGTTTCAAAAAAACGCAATAGTAGTAATACAATAATATAGGTAGCTTGTACGAGGACTTACTAGGTACTGGCAAAGTTATCATTACAATACTATGAGACGGGCACTGAGAAAAGAAATATCCCTCACAGCAGTCTAATCTATGTGAGGAATGTAAAATTTATCAGGCCCAGAGAGGCACTAGTTTGGGACTTCAGTCCCACTCCTACCCCCCTAGCCCTGGGGGCAATTGTTTAGAGGTGTTTCTTTCCTAACTTCCTCACCCGTTATCTTCCTGTTCCTGGAATTTGTGGTAACTACGAACAATGTATAACTGATCAATAGTTTATGTAACTTTCATGTAAATTATTGGTAAAAACAGGAATTTGGCCCAGCGCGGTGGCTCAAGCCTGTAATCCCAGCACTTTGGGAGGCCGAGACGGGTGGATCACAAGGTCAGGAGATCCAGACCATCCTGGCTAATCTGGTGAAACCCCGTCTCTACTAAAAAATACAAAAAAAACTAGCCGGGCAAGGTGGCGGGCACCTGTAGTCCCAGCTACTCGGGAGGCTGAGGCAGGAGAATGGCGTAAACCCGGGAGGCGGAGCTTGCAGTGAGCTGAGATCCGGCCACTGCACTCCAGCCTGGGCGACAGAGCGAGACTCCGTCTCAAAAAAAAAAAAAAAAAAAAAAAACTTAGGAATTCACCCTTCTTTTTCCTCAAAAACTCACTTTATTCCATTAATTAATTAATTAATTAATATATATGTACAGTGCAGTGGGGTGATCTCGGCTCACTGAAAACTCCACCTCCTGGGTTCAAGTGATTCTCCTGCCTCAGCCTCCCAAGTGACTGGGATTACAGGCATCTGCCACTGCGCCCGGCTAATTTTTGTATTTTTTAGTAGAGATGGAGTATCGCCATCTTGGCCAGGCTGGTCTCGAACTCCTGACCTCATAATCCACCCGCCTCGGCCTCCCAAAGTGTTGGGATTACAGGCGTGAGCCACCGTGCCCGGTCTATTTATTTATTTATGTATGTATGTATTTATTTATTTATTTTGAGATGGAGTGTTGCTGTGTCACCAGGCTGGAGTGCAATGGCGCAATCTCGCCTCACTGCAACCTCCGCCTCCCAGGTTCAAGCGATTCTCCTGCCTCAGTTTTTCCAAGTAACTGGGATTATAGGCATGCGCCACCAAGCCCAGCTAATTTTGTATTTTTAGTACAGATGGGGTTTCTCCGTGTGGGTCAGGCTGGTCTTGAACTCCCGACCTCAGGTAATCCTCCCACATTGGCCTCCCAAAGTTCTGGGATTATAGGTGTGAGCCACTGTGCCCAGCCTAGAGACAGGGTTTCACTATGTTGGCCAGGATGGTCTCAATCTCTTGACCTTGTGATCCACCCGCCCTGGCCTCCCAAAGTGCTGGGATTATAGGCGTGAGCCACTATGCCCGGCCTATTTATTTTTTTGGGGGGGACCAAGTCTCATTCTGCTGCCTGGGCTGGAGTGCAGTGGCGTAGTCTCGGTTCACTGCAACCTCCGCCTCCCGGGTTCAATCGATTCTCCTGCCTCAGCTCCCAGGTAGCTGGGACTACAGGTATGAGCCACCATGCCAGGCTAATTTCTGTATTTTTTAGCAATACATGCAAATTTACCAATAATTTGCATGAAAGTAGAGAGAGGTTTCACCATATTGGCTAAGCTGGTCTTGAACTCCTGACTTTGTGATCCGCTTGCCTCGGCCTCCCAAAATGCTGGGATTACAGGAGTGAGCCGCTGCACACGGTCAGAAACTCACTTTAACTGCTGTGAGTCAGACTGTGTATTCAGAACAGCCTGAATCTATGCTCCTGGGTGGCCATCCTGAAGCTCTGAGCTGGAATAAACTCTGTACTTAATCATAGTTTCTGAATTTTGTTATATATGGTTGACAGCACTTTTCTTTTCTTTTCTTTTTCTTTTTTTTCTTTTTTGAGATGGAGTCTTGATCTGTTGCCCAGCCTAGAGTGCAATGACACTATCTTGTCTCACTGCAACCTCCACCTCCCGGGTTCAGGCAGGTGGATCACTTGAGGCCAGGAATTCAAGAGCAGCCTGACCAATATGGCAAAACCCTGTCTCTACTAAAAATACAAAAATTAGCTGGGCGTGGTGGCAGGCACCTGTTATCCCAGCTACTTGGGAGGCAGAGGCAGGAGAATCACTTGAACCCAGGAGGCAGAGGTTGTAGTGAGTCAAGACTGTACTTCTGCACTCCAGCGTGGGCAACAGAGCAAAACTCCATCTCAAAAACAAAAACCATAGCTGGGCGTGGTGGCACATGCCTGTAGTCCCAGCTACCAGGGAAGCTGAGGCAGAATTGCTTGAACCCGGGAGGCAGAGGTTGCAGTGAGCCGAGATAGCGCCACTGCACCCCAGCCTGAGCAATGGAGCAAGGCTAAGTCTCAAAAAAAAAAGGAAAAAAACAGAAAACAAAAAAAATCACAACAATGATGATGTGTGCTAGTAAAAGGAAAAAGTTGCATTGGAAACTTGTTAAAAATGGCAAGCAAGACTTTATTCAAGTCTATTACAGTGGTGGAGAGATTGAACACAACTATGAATACAGCACAGACAGCTGGGGATTTATAGCCATAGGGGTGGAAAATTTTTTTCCAACTAGTCATTGTAGGTTATATGGCTGGGGCCTTGTAAATTGGGCTGACAAAAGACAGATTGACAGAGAAAAACAGATGGTTTTGTTAACATGTGCATTACACATACACGTGGGAACACCCAGAGATAAGTAACTCAGGAGGGCAATTAGAAGGAGGGAGGCCAGGCATGGTGGCTCATGCTTGTAATTCCAAAGCTTTGGGAGGCCAAAGACGGTGGATCACTTTGCCCCAGGAGTTTGAGATGAGCCTGGGGAACATGATGAAATCCTGTCTTTACAAAAAATACAAAAATTAGCCAGGCATGGTGGCACCACCACGCCTGTAGTCCCAGTTACTACTTAGGCTGAGGTGGGAGGATCACTTGAGGTGGATGTTGCAGTGAGCCAAGATCACGCTACGTCATTCAGCCTGGGTGACACAGCGAGACCCTGTCTGAAAAAAGAAAAAAGAACAAAGAAAAAATAAAAGAACTGGGGCTTATATAGTAGCTTAA
>NW_012114253.1:5007904-5008472 GCF_000951035.1 Colobus angolensis palliatus | reverse complement strand
AGCTGTCTCTGGGATTAACTTCAGTCCTTTCTAGTGGTCTTGAGGTGGGTACCTTAGTAAATTTATCTATCTATTTATTTATTTAGAGACGGAGTCTTGCTGTGTCACCTAGCCTGGAGTGCAGTGGTATGATCTTAGCTCACTGCAACCTCTGTCCCCCAGGTTCAAGTGATTCTCCTGCTGCAGCCTCCTGAGTAGCTGGGATTACCGGTGCACGCCACCATGCCTGGCCAATATTTTTAGTTTTAGTAGAGATGGGGTTTCACCATGTTGGTCAGGCTAGTCTCGAACTCCTGACCTCAGGTGATCCACCCGGCTTGGCCTCCCAAAGTGCAACGATTACAGGCGTGAGCCACCATGCCCAGCCACCTTTGTAAATTTACATCTTGCTTTTTGTCAACTAGGGGAAAGGCAGAGGGCTTTTCTTGTATCTGCTTCTTCTTAAGTGGCTTCAGCTCAACATGATCCTTATGCCAAAGCTGCATGTTTTGGCGTGACATATTTTGCCACTCTACCTAGCCAAGGAGCAGAGTGAGGGAGGTGAATAATTTTATTTTAACAGCGCCCC
>NW_012114253.1:5001295-5002534 GCF_000951035.1 Colobus angolensis palliatus | reverse complement strand
ACCTACAGAATGGGAGAAAATTTTTGCAATCTACTCATCTGACAAAGGGCTAATATCCAGAATCTACAAAGAACTCAAACAAATATACAAGAGTATTTCTTCATAGCAGCATGAGAACGGACTAATACAGGTGGCCCATTTGTAAATTATTTTGATGGGAGGGGGCTGGGAACTGGAGGCGGGAGGAGGGGCAGGTGAGGGGAAAAATGAAAAGGAAAGGAAAGCACTTTTTCAGAGTTAGGGCAAACGTCTCAGAATTAATTGGACCTTGTTTTCCTTTTGTTTTTTTTTTTTTTGAGTTGAACTCTCACCCTGTTACCCGGGCTGGAGTGCAGTGGTGGAATCTTGGCTCGCTGCAACCTCTGCCTCCCTGGCTCAAGTGATCCTCCCACCTCAGCCTCCCAAGTAGGTGGGACCACAGATGTGTGCCACCATGCCCGGCTAATTCTTTTTTTTTTGAGGCAGAGTTTTACTCTGTTGCCAGGCTGGAGTGCAGTTGGCGTGATCTTGGCTCACTGCAGCCTCTGCCTCCCGGGTTCAAGCAATTCTGTTGCCTCAACCTCCTGAGCAATTAGTACTACAGGTACGTGCCACCACACCCAGCTAATTTTTGTATTTTTAGTAGAGATGAAGTTTCACCATGTTGGCCAGGATTATCTCCATCTCTTGACCTTGTGATCCGCCCACCTCACCTCCCAAAGCGCTGGGATTACAGGCATGAGCCACTGCGTGCAGCCTAATTCTTTTTTGGAGAGACAGAGTTTCACCATGTTGCCCAGGCTGATCTTGACCTCCTGAGCTCAAGCAATCATCTTGGCCTCCCAAAGTGTTAGGATTACAGGCGTGAGCCACCATGCCCAGCTGACCTTATTTTCCATAGGTACATGCCCCAGCATGACGTTTTCCAAAAACTGCTTGTTGGAAGTACTTCTTGGCTTTAGGCGCTGGGAATACAGCAGTGACCAATTCCAGTAAAGATCCTATCCTCCTGGCCGGGCGCGGTGGCTCAAGCCTGTAATCCCAGCACTTTGGGAGGCCGAGATGGGCGGATCGCGAGGTCAGAGATGGAGACCATCCTGGCTAACATGGTGAAACCCTGTCTCTACTAAAAAATACAAAAAACTAGCTGGGCGAGGTGGTGGGCGTCTGTGGTCGCAGCTACTCGGGAGGCTGAGGCAGGAGAATGGCGTAAACCCAGGAGGCGGAGCTTGCAGTGAGCTGAGATCCGGCCACTGCACA
>NW_012114253.1:4996355-4997575 GCF_000951035.1 Colobus angolensis palliatus | reverse complement strand
GGAGGCCAGCAGGTGCAAAGGCCCTGAGACAGAAGTGTGCCCATTGTGTTGAGGCTACACAGGCAAGGGAGCTGGTGTGACTGGAGTAGAGTGAGAAGTGATGGGGAGGAGATGAAGAGGGAGAGGTAAGGGGTGCAGGGTGCAGGACCTTTTACCTGTGGAATGCACTGAATGGAGGGGACATCACTTGTCTTATTTATGTATGTATGTATTTATTTATTTATTGAGACAGAGTCTTGCTGTGTTGCCCAGACTGGAGTTTGGTGGCGCAATCTTGGCTCACTGCAACCTCCGCCTCCTGGGTTCAAGCGATTCTCCTGCCTTAGCCTCCCAAGTAGCTGGGACTACAGGTGCCTGCCACCATGCCCGGTTAATTTCTTTCTTTTTTTCTTTTTTTTTTTATGAGACAGAGTCTCACTCCATCGCCAGGCTGGAGTATACTGATGCAATCTCAGCTCACTGCAATCTCTGCCTCCTGGGTTCAAGTGATTCTCCTGCCTTAGCCTCCCGAGTAGCTGGGACTACAGGCTCCTGCCACCACGCTCGGCTAATTTTTTGTATTTTTAGTAGAAATGTGGTTTCACCATGTTGGCCAGGATGGTCTCAATCTCTTGACCTCGTGATCTGCCCACGTAGGCCTCCCAAAGTAGTGGAATTACAGGCGTGAGCCACCATGCGTGGCCAACTTGTCTTATTTTTTAGTGAAATACTGTGCTTGCCATGTCGAAAAGGAACGATGGTATGCTGTGCTTGCCACCTGTTGGTAGCACGGAGGTGGGTTGGCAACCACTGTGAAAATCCAAAGGAGAGGTGAACACGGTTTGCTCAGATGTTGGCAGGAAGGCAAAGTGGTCAAACATGGTTGCATTTGAGATCTATTTTGATGGAACAGCCATTAGGATTCACTGGTTGTTGGGTGTGGATGACTGTACGGTTTTTACCCTAAGTTGCTGGAAGCCTGGAGTCATGGCCATCAATGAAGACGAGAAGATGGATGGACCAATGGTGTGGGGAGCAGGTTGGAGTGTGCACTTGGGAGCTCGGTCCGGGACACATGGACACAAGATGCTGTCAGCATCCCAGTGGAGGTGCTGCATAAGCAGTTGGCTCTCTGAATCTGGAGAGGTCTGGCCTAGAGATAGAAATACGGGAGTCGGGCCGGGCGCGGTGGCTCAAGCCTGTAATCCCAGCACTTTGGGAGGCCGAGATGGGCGGATCAC
>NW_012114253.1:4994041-4995499 GCF_000951035.1 Colobus angolensis palliatus | reverse complement strand
AGAGCATTACCTGTCTGTGGCCTGTTAGGAACCCGGCCGCACAGCAGGAGGTGAGCAGTGGGCTCTAGGGAAGCTGAACTCCTCCTCCTATCAGATAAACAGCAGCATTAGATTCTTACAGAAGCGTGAAACCTATTGTGAACTGCACATGTGACGGGTCTAGGTTGCTCACTCCTTATGAGAATCTAATGATAAATTTCATGCACTTGAATCATCCAGAAGCCGTTCTTTCCTCCTCTCCCCATTCAGTCTGTGGAAAAATTATCCTCCACGAAACCGGTTCCTGGTGCCAAAAACATTGGGGACCGTCACTACATGTTCCATCCCTGCAAAATTCGTGTGTTGAAACGTACCCCGCATGTGACGGTATTAGAAGGTGGGGCTTTGGGAGGTGATTATGTCTTAAGGGCACAGCCCTCATGAATGAGATTAGTGACCTTATAAAAGAGAACTGCTGCTCCCAAGAGCTTGCTGACCCCTCTGCCATGTGAGGACACACAGCGAAGTGCCCTCTGTCAACCAGAAAAGGGGCCCTTGGCAGACACCGAGCCTACCAGTGTCTTGATTTTGGACTTTCCAGTTGCTGGAACTGTGAGAAATACATTACTGTTGTCTATGGTATTTTGTTATAGCAGAGTTGATTGTAATTGAGCTGATTAAGATGCTGGTCCTAGGTCACATATCCCGGTGATGACAAAGTTAGGAATAAGACCTTGTTGGCAAGACCAGCACCCATTCCCACACCCAGTTTGTTATTGCTTTTCCTTTTGTTTTCTTTTTGAGACAAGGTCTACCTCTTTCGCCCAGACTGGAGTGTAGTGGCGAGATCTCGGCTCACTGCAACCTCTGCCTTCCAGGCTCAAGCTATTCCCTGACCACAACCTCCTGAGTAGCTGGGACTATAGGCGTGCACCGCCACACTAGGCTGATTTTTGCTTTTTTTTTTTGAAACGAAGCCTCACACTGTCGCCCAGGCTGGAGCGCAGTGGTGCAGTCTTGACTCACTACAACCTCCACCTCCTGGGTTCAAGTGATTCTCATGCCTCAGCTTCCCGAGTAGCTGGGATTACAGGTGCAAGCTGCCATGCCTGGCTAATTTTGTTTTTGTATTTTTAGTAGAGATGGGGTTTCACTGTGTTGCCCAGGTGGGTCTCAAACTCCTAAGCTCAGGCAATTCGCCCATCTTGGGCTCCTTGTCCTCCCAAAGTGCTGGGATTATAGGCGTGAACCACCCCGCCCAACCTTTCTTTCTTTCTTTTTTCTTTTTGGAGATGGAGTTTCACTCTTGTTGCCCAAGCTGGAGTGCAGTGGCATGATCTTGGCTTGCTGCAACCTCCACCTCCCAGGTTCAAGCGATTCTCCTGCCTCAGCCTCCCAAAGAGCTGGGATTACAGGCACATGCCACCACGCCTGGCTAACTTTTGTCTTTTTAGTAGAGATGGGGTTTCACCATGTTGG
>NW_012114253.1:4991398-4992476 GCF_000951035.1 Colobus angolensis palliatus | reverse complement strand
GCCTCAGCCTCCGTAAGTGCTGGGATTACAGGTATGGGCCACTGTGCCTGGCCAGGAGGTTGTTTAGCCGCATCCCAGGCTTCATACTAGATGCCAAAGCAACCGCCTCTTCCAGTTACAAAAATAAAAAATATTTCCTGGATATTGACAGATGTTCCCTGGGGGCCAAATCACCATCCTTTTCCCAGTTAAGAATCACTTAGTTACTGGAAAGAATTGTTTTCAGCTGTGGTGGTCAGAGCTGGGGTGCTGGCATGGGGCCTGTATAGGGGAAGGTGGCCAGAACCAGATGTGTAGCTTTGATCGTAACACTCAAGCCGACTTTACAGCCATGTGTGTTTTATATCTCCATGGGGCCTCAGAGACCAACTTCTTCACCCTACCGCATTTATAAACTGCTCTGGGGATGGTGGAGGATTCCAAGGAGAGAATTTCCAGGCTCACTTGGGTACGGTGAAAAGTGATGGCGATAAGTGATGTCTTCGTTAAGGAAGAAAGGTCTCATTCTATGGAGGGAAAGAGAAGTGTGAACTGGGATTGGATCCTGTCCCAGCTGTACATGACTGTGTGGTCTCAGGCAAGTGGCTTGGTTTCTCTGGGTTAGGAGGATCAAAGGTACTCAGAGATGGGAAGGGGCCCAGTAGAGTGTATGGCCTGCAGTTGACCTGCCCAGTAAATGCAGATTCGTCATTGCTACCCTGGACCATGATTCCAGGCACAATTGCAGTGAAAGTTTCCTCATAGCCTCATGATGTTGAGCTTTCTGGAAAAACAAAACTAAATGTGAAGATCATCTGTCCACCCAGTGGTCAGGTGGTGTCTGTTTCCAGAAAGTACAAAAACCAAAGGGTTAGAAGGGAGCCTGAGAGGTCATTTAATGGCTTTTTGCTTTGTGCTGAACTGGCTCAAATGTTCTTAGAAAATTTGATGTTTCTTCTGGGGTTGATTTAAAGAAATACACAAACAGACAGACACACACACACACACACACACATTGGCTTTTGTAGAAAGGAGGTTTAACTGCTAAATTCTGTGGGTGTTTTTTTTTTGTTTTTTGTTTTTTATTTGAGATAGAGTC
>NW_012114253.1:4990167-4990794 GCF_000951035.1 Colobus angolensis palliatus | reverse complement strand
AGGAGCGCACCACCATGCCTGGCTAAATTTTGCGGAGACAGGGTTTTGCCATGTTGGCCAGTCTGGTCTTGAACTCCTGGCCTCAAGTGAGCCTCCCACCTTGGTTTCCCTAAGTGCTGGGATTACAGGCATGCACCACTTTACCTGGCCTAAATTGTGTGTTCTTGATTTCCAGTGCTGAAAGCACCTTTGTAAAACTATGCAGTAAGAGAAACCTGACATGGCTGACTCCATCTTGCTTCTAGCCTCAGAGGTTGCCTGCCTTGGCCCATTTCTGGCCGTGGGCCAAGCTAACTTTGGGAGAAATTTACCTTTTAGTTTAAATGATAATAGCCCTTCCCCCAAAACTATTCATGTAAAACTAATGAAAAGTCACCAAATTAGGAGAGTGAGAGGGGCCAGAATGAATAATAATTCCCAGCCATTATTCCAGAGGTCCTAAGATTTGCAACTTCCCCAATTACTCTTGCAGAGAACATCACTATGGTAGAACCTATGATTGGTTTTTTGGGATGTCTTTTCAAGTTTTTGCATTTCTTTTTCTTTTTTTTTTCCGTTTTCTTTTTTTCAAGACAGAGTTTCGCTCTGTCACCCAAGCTGGAGTGCAATCTTGGCTCATTGCAACCT
>NW_012114253.1:4986849-4988739 GCF_000951035.1 Colobus angolensis palliatus | reverse complement strand
TTGATCTTGTCACCCAGGCTGGGGTGCAATGGTGCGATCTTGGCTCATTGCAACCTCCACCTCCTGGGTTCAAGTGATTTTCCTGCCTCAGCCTCACGAGTAGCTGGGACTACAGGCATCCACCATCATACCTGGCTAATTTTTAGTAAAGATGAGGTTTCACCATGTTGGCCAGGCTGGTCTCAAACTCCTGACGTCAGGTGATCTGCCCGCCTCGGCCTCCCAAGGTACTGGGATTACAGACGTGAGCCACTGCACCCAGCAATAAAGACAGTTTTAAAAATTTTTGGTGAAATGCAATTGTCTTCAAAGTGTAAACATGTGGTCTAAATTATGTTCAAATATTAGGTTTGCTAAATGCTTAAGATCATAAGCTACTTTGGCTTTTGAAAATTGTTTTACTTGCCTGCTCTCCAGCTAGGTAAGGCCTGGGGACACGTGGAGTTGGCAATGCCCTAGCTATGCTGAAAACAGTCAAATCTTACCAGAGCGTAACTTACCAGGTTTTACATTACAGTTAACATTGCCAAAGAGTCACCATTGTAACATGCAATCAAGAGTACTGGAAATATGTCTGGGCATGGTGGCTCATGCCTCTAATCCCAGCACTTTGGGATGCTGAGGCGTGTGGATCGCCTGAGATCAGGAGTTTGAAACCAGCCTGGCCAACATGGTGAAACCCCATCTCTGCTAAAAATACAAGGATTAGCTGGGTGTGGTGGCGCACACCTATAATCCCAGCTGCTGGGGAGGCTGAGGCAGGAGAATTGCTTGAACATAGGAGGTGGAGGTTTCTGTGAGCTGATATCACACCACTGCACTCCAGTCTGGGTGACAGAGTGAGACTACTGGAAATAGATTTACATGCAAGGTGTATAAGAACAGTAAAATGTGTTTTTTTGTAAAAGGTTATAAGAAGGGATGTAGAGGTAAACTTTTGCCTAGGGTTAAATGATTATTTTGAGTTAGATAGAAAAAGCTGAATGTTCAAAGAAGTGGTAGAAGAACTATTGAAATTAATTTGCAGAAGAGGTTCTCTGTGTGAACATATTGACTAAAGTCAAAAGGGTTATACAAAGTTTTTGCTTCTTTAAAATTTCTGAGTCATTACTTTGGCAAAATAAAGAACTTACGGTAATCTGGAATTCCAAAATCAAACTTCAGTTTCAGAATTGTCTTTCCTAACGCCTGGCATTTTGGGTGGGTCAGAGGGCCGCTGAAAACATCCAGAAAGAAGGTAAACAGGATTATTCAACATGAGATTGCCAAAATCATGCTCAATCTTCCCCAGTTTAAATCTTTTAATTTAAAAGTAAACTTTACTGTCAAAAATGCAAACTTGGGGAGGGCAGAAAGATCTCACACAAGGCTGCCACTTCACACCTGGAGGGTTGCATGGCAGCTGGGCAGAGGCGCTCTTCACATCCCAGACAGTGCAGCGGCCAGGCAGGCAGTCTTCTTTAGGTTCTATTTTTGTGAATAATACTAATATATGTTCCAAAATGGTATGGGATTTCTAAAATTCCAATGTCTAAGTATATGCTATCAATTATAATTATGGCTATTATGCTAAGTTACTGTAAACCATAGAAATAACCAAATTTGCTGGGTGCTGTGGCTCAGGCCTGTAATCCCAGCACTTTGGGAGGCTGAGGTGGGCAGATCACCTGAGGTCAGGAGTTTGGGACTAGCCTGACCAACATGGTGAAACCCCATCTCTACTAAAAATACAAAATTAGCTGGGCATGGTGGTAGATGCCTGTAATCTCAGTTACTCGGGAGGCTGAGGCAGGAGAATTGCTTAAACCCAGGAGGCAGAGGATGCGGTGAGCTGAGATTGTGCCATTACATTCCAGCCTGGGCAACAAGAGCGAAACTCTGTCTCAAAAA
>NW_012114253.1:4980383-4980664 GCF_000951035.1 Colobus angolensis palliatus | reverse complement strand
GCCTCCCAAAGTGCTGGGATTACAGGCTTGAGCCACTGCGCCCGGCATATATATATATAATTAAGTATTAACTTACATGATCACAAGTACCACAATAGGCTGCAGGCCAAGGAGCAAGGAGGGCCAGTCCAAGTTCCAAAACTGAAGAACTTGGAGTCTGATGTTCGAAGGCAGGAAGCATCCAGTACGGGAGAAAGATGTAGGCGGGAGGCTAGGCCAGTCTAACCTTTTCACGTTTTTCTGCCTGCTTTATATTTGCTGGCAGCTGATTAGATGGTGCC
>NW_012114253.1:4977706-4979253 GCF_000951035.1 Colobus angolensis palliatus | reverse complement strand
AGGAGAATCACTTGAACCCAAGAGGCGGAGGTTGCAGTGAGCCGAGATTGTGCCACTGCACTCCAGCCTGGGCAATAGAGTGAGACTGTCTCAAAAAAAAAAAGAAAAAAGAAAAAAAAGACAATGAAAGGTGGATTGGGTGAGTTAGGCAGCACACCCACACACGAAGTCATACTTTTTCTATTAGCTCCCTTCCCTACTCTTTTCCTTCCCCTCTGCCCACTCTGTTCCAGCCACACCTGCCCTCTTGCTGTTCCTCAGGCTGTCTACCTTCTGTGTTCAGAGCCTTTGCCCTCTCTGTTCCTTTCGCCTGGAAGGCATTTATCCCCTGAAATTCCTTGGCTCATCAGAGCCCTCATTTACATTTCATTTCTGTGGGTTTTCTTTTTTCTTTTTTTTGAGATGGGGTTTTGCTCTGTCACCTAGGCTGGTGTGCAGTGGCACCATCACAGCTTACTGCAGCCTTGACGTCCAGGGCTCAAGGGATTCTCCCACCTCTGCTTTTCAAGTAGCTGGGACCACAGGTGTGTGCCACCATGCCTGGCTAATTTTTTTAACTTGTTTGTAGAGATGGGGTCTTACTATGTTGCTTACTCTGGTCTCAAACTCCTTGGCTCAAGCGATCCTCCCTTCTTGGCCTCCCAAAGTGTTGGGATTACAGGCATGAGCCACCGTGTCTGGCTCTTGGCTTTTCTTGACATCACGGGCAGGATGGCCTGTGACAACTACCCTGGCCAATGAAGCCTAAATTGTTTTGGTCCTAGAGACTTGAACTGAATCAGGCTACCTTTCATTCAATGCAGATCACCTCCTCCAGGAAGCCCTCTCAGACTGCCCAGGCTAGGTCAGGTGTTTCTCCCCAGCCCTCTGCTGATAATCCCTTCAAAATGGTTCATTTCCTCTGAGGGGATAAGAGAGTGACGATGACTCATCCATTTTAGCATCCCCAGTGCCAGGCAAGGCCCAGAGGAGGTGCTCAGGAACCTGCTCTAGGCCAGAAGCAAAGGGAGCAAAGGAAGACGCCTCTTGCTGGTCTTTTCCCTGCTGCCAGCAGAGGGCGCCTCTGTACCATGATTCTGCCCAGGTGGGTCCAGCCTCCGGTGGGGCCGCAGCCAACCTCCTTGTCCTCAGGAGGCTTCAGGACAGAGGGGAGACTTCCTTTGTTCTTTGAGAACCAGGTCCCGAGTGGTAAAGTGCCCAGGCCTTGGGTGCAGACACTGCTAGCTGTGTGATCTTGGAGTTTGTGACTTCCCCATCTGACCCTTGATTTTCTCATCTATAAATTGGCTGTATTACCTTGGGGAGTTTGCGAGTCTCTAATAAAATCATCAATGCATTGCTGAGCTTAGAAGCACCGCTTGCTAGCTGGGTAACCACGGACAAGGGATTTTGCCTCTCTGTGCCTCAGTTTCCTCGCCTGCAAAATGGGGATAATTGTAACCACCTCATAGGGCTGTTGGGACAATTAAATGAGTTATTCTATAAAACACGAAGCAGAGCGCCAGGCACATGGCCAGGGCTCTGTTATCATTTCCTTTATTATTATT
>NW_012114253.1:4968561-4971631 GCF_000951035.1 Colobus angolensis palliatus | reverse complement strand
CAGTGGTGCGATCTTGGCTCACTGCAACCTCTGCCTCCCAGGTTCAAGCAATTCTCCTGCCTCAGCCTCCAGAGTAGCTGGGATTATAGGCGCCTGCCACTATGCCTGGCTAATTTTTGTGTTTTTAGTACAGACAGAGTTTCGCCATGTTGACCGGGCTGGTTTCAAACTCCTGACCTCAGGGGATCCGCCTGCCTCAGCCTCCCAAAGCGCTGGAATTACAGGTGTGAGCCACTGTGCCTGGCCTGATTTTTAAAATTTTTTGTAGAGACAGGGTCTTGCCATGTTGCCCAGGCTGGTCTTGGACTCAAGCCATCCTCCTCCCTCAGCCTCCTAAGCATTGGGATTACAGGTGTGAGCCACTGCACCCACCCAGTTTTTTTTTTTTTTTTTTTTTTTTGAGACGGAATCTCACTCTGTCACCCAGGCTGGAGTGCAATGGTACAATCTTGGCTCACTGAAACCTCAGCCTCCTGGGTTCAGTTGATTCTCCAGCCTCAGCCTCCTGAGTAGCTGGGCTTACAGGCATGGGCCACCACACCCTGCTAATTTTGTATTTTGAGTAGAGACGGGGTTTCTCCATGTTGGTCAGGCTGATCTTGAACTCCTGACCTCAGGTGATCTGCCTGCCTCGGCCTCCTAAAGTGCTGGGATTACAGGCGTCAGTCACCGCAGTCGGCCCATGGCATTTTAACCTTGGAGAAAACAGCAGAAGCAGATGGGCAGTCTCTCACCTTGGCTGCTCCCTTCTTCCCTGATCAGACCATAAAGCTTTCACTGAGGAGGTGCCCTCCCTATTCCCAGAGGAAAGGAGCCAAAGACACAGAGATGCAAGAAGAATCCGAGCAATCGGGCCATGCTAAGTCCCATTTCCACTGTCCCGCCACCTCTCCCCGCCCCTCATCTATCATCATTAGATCAGACTCTTGTTCTCCAATTATACTTCTTCACAACTGCCTACTCTTCATCAAACCAAAGCAGAAAAGTACACAAATTTACTTGTTTCTTCTTCTTCTTCTTCTTTTTTTTTTTTGAGACCGTGTCTCACTCTATCACCCAGGCTGGAGTGCAGTGGCACAGTCTCGGCTCACTGCCACCTCCGCCTCCTGGGTTCAAGCAATTCTCATGCCTCAGCCTTGGGAGTAGGTGGGACTACCGGCGCGTGCCACCATACCTGCCTAATTTTTTATATTTTAGTAGAGACAAAGTTTCGCCATGTTGCCCAGATAGGTCTTGAACTCCTGGGCTCAAGCAATCCACCTGCCTCAGCCTCCCAAAGTGCTGGGTTTATAGTTGTGAGCCACCGTGACTACCTGTTTCTTTTTTCTTTTTCTTTTGAAATGGAGTGTTGCTCTGTCGCCCAGGCTGGAGTACAGTGGCGCTATCTTGGCTCACTGCAACCTCTGCCTCCTAGGTTCAAGAAATTCTCCTGCCTCAGTCTCCCGAGTAGCTGGTACCACAGCTGCATGCTGCCATGCCCGGCTAATTTTTTGTATTTTAGTAGAGACAGGGTTTCACCATGTTGCCCAGGCTGGTCTCGAACTCCTGAGCTCAGGCAATCCATCTGCCTCGGCCTCCTAAACTGTCAGGATTACAGGCATGAGCCACCACGCCCAGCCGTGTTTCTTCTTTTCAAAAATATTTTCTCGATAGCTTTTGGGGTACAAGTGTGTTTGGTGACATGGATGAATTGTATAGTGATAAAGTCTGAGATTTTAGTGCACCTGTCACCCGAGTAGTGTACATTGTACCCACTATGTACAATGAGACCCTATTTTTTATCCTTCACTCCCCTCTCACCGTCCCTCTTTTGAGTCTCCAAAGTCCATTATACCACTCTGTATGCCTTTGCATACCCATAGCTTAGCTCCCACTTATAAATGAGAACATACAGTATTTGGTTTTCCATTCCTGAGTTACTTTGCTCAGAATAATGACCTTCAAATAATGTCCTCCAGCTCCATCCAAGTTGCTGTAAAAGACATTATTTCATTCTTTTTTATTCCCGAGTAATATTTTACGGTGTATACATACCACATTTTCTTTATCCACCTATTGGTCAATGGGCACTGAAGTTGGTTCCATATCTTTGCAATTGTGAAGTGCAATGCAATAAATATATGCATACAGGTATCTTTTTTTTTCTTTTCTTTTTTTTTTTTTTGAGACAGAGTCTTGCTCTGTGTAGAGTGAAGCGGCGCAGTCTTGGCTCATTGCAACCTCTGCCACCTGGGGTCAAGCAATTCTCCTGTCTCAACCTCCTGAGTAGCTGGGATTATAGGCTTTTTTGTATTTGTAGTAGAGACAGGGTTTCACCATGTTGGCCAGCCTGGTCTTGAACTCCTGACCTCAGGTGATCCGCATGCCACGGCCTCCCAAAGTGCTGAGATTACAGATATGAGCCACGGCACCCAGCCTAATGACTACTTTCCTTTTGGATAGATACCCAGTAGTGGGATTGCTGGATTGAATGGTAGATCTACTTTTAGTTGTGGGGGATCGGTCAGAGTGGTGGGAAAAACTATAAGGAAAGGATGCAAATCTTCTGAAAGGTCAGAAGGTTCTTCAAAGCCCCGGGGGGGGAACAGCTGAAGGCAACTGTTCTATAATCCTGAGACAGAGGGCAAGGAGTAGGTACAAGGGAGTGTAGAGGAATTGATCTTAAACAGGCTTGTTTACTTATGTTGACCAGGAACTGACCTTTGATCATCTGCAGGCACTTGTGAGTTCCCTGAAAGGGGAACAATAAATGTCAATTACTTACAGGTTGTGTTGGCTCCAGGTTTTTGGCATAGTGCCTGCACTGAATAAAAGCAAGCAGCCCCAGCTTCTCGGGGCTGCTCTCTGGCCACGAGAGCCAGGCAGCCACCTAGCTGCTCTAACACTGCATACCTGTGTCTGGGTACTCATTTCATCCATCAGCCAGGGTCGGCAGGACAGACTCGGTATTCAGTTCTTTAAGAAATCTCCATACTCTTTTCCACAGAGGTTGTACTAATCTACATTCTCACCAGCAGTGTACAAGTGTTCCCCTTTGACCACATCCATGCCAACATCTATTTTTTTTTTT
>NW_012114253.1:4966707-4967875 GCF_000951035.1 Colobus angolensis palliatus | reverse complement strand
CAGGATGGTCTCGATCTCCTGACCTCATGATCCGCCCGTCTCGGCCTCCCAAAGTGCTGGGATTACAGGCTTGAGCCACCGCGCCCGGCCGAGCATTTTTTCATTTGTTTGTTGACCATTCGTATATTTTCTTTTGAGGAATATCTATTCATGTCCTTTGCCCACTTTTTGATGAGATTATTTGTCTTCGTGCTGATATGTTTGAGTTCCTTATAGATTCTGGATATTAGTCCTTTGTCGGGTGCATAGTTTGTAAATATTGTCTGCCATTCTGTGGGTTGTCTGTTTGATGATTATTTCTTGCACTGTGCAGAAGGCTTTTAGTTTAATTAGGTCTCATTTTTATCTTTGTTTTTGTTGTACTTGTTTTTGGGTTCTTAGTCATAAATTCTTTGCTTAAGCCAATGCCCAGAAGAGTTTTTCCAATGTTGTCTTCTAGAATTGTTACTGTTTCAGGTCTTAGATTTAAGTCTTTGATCCATCTCAAGTTGAGTTTTGTATGAGGTGAGAGGTAGATAGGGATCCAGTTTCATTCTTCTTTTCTTTTCTTTTTTTTTTTGAGAGGAAGTCTCACTTTGTTGCCCAGGCTGGAGTGCAGTGGTACAATCACAGCTCCCTGCAACCTCCACCTCCTGAGTTCAAGAAATTCTCCTGCCTCAGCCTCCTGAGTAGCTGGGATTACAGCGCCTGCCACCATGCCCATCTAATATTTGTATTTTTAGTAGAGATGAGGTTTCACCATGTTGGCCGGGCTAATTTCGAACTCCTGACCTCAGGTGATCCACCCACTTCGGCCTCCCAAAGTGCTGGGATTACAGGTATGAGCCACCGCACCTGGCCCAGTTTCATTCTTCTGCATGTGGCCAGTTTTCCCAGCACTGTTTATGAAATAGGGTGTCCTTTCCCCAATTTATGTTGTCGTATACTTTGTTGAAGATGAGTTGGTTGTAAGTATTTGGCTTTATTTATGGGTTCTCTATTCTGTTCTATTGGTCTATGTGTCTGCTTTTATAGCAGTACCATGATGTTTTGATAACTCTAGCCTTGTATAATTCAAAGTCAGGTAATGTGATGCCTCCAGATTTGTTCTTTTTGCTTAGGATTACTTTGACTATTTGGGGTCTTTTTTGGTTCAATATGAATTTTAGGATTTTTTTTTTTTTTTTTT
>NW_012114253.1:4965499-4966627 GCF_000951035.1 Colobus angolensis palliatus | reverse complement strand
TTCAAGCGATTCTCCTGCCTCAGCCTCCTGAGTAGCTGGGACTACAGGCACAAGCCACTATGCCCAGCTAATTTTTGTACTTTTAGTAGAATGGGGTTTCACCATGTTGGCTAGGATGGTCTCAATCTCTTGACCTTGTGATCCACCCACCTCGGCCACCCGAAGTCCTGGGATTACAGGCATGAGCCACCTCGCCCAGCCCCTTGTTTTTCTGTGAAAAATGATGTTGGTATTTTGATAGGAATTACATTGAATCTATGGATCACTTTTGAAGCATGGTCATTTCCATGATATTGATTCTTCTAATCCATGAGCATGGGATGTGTTTTCATTTGTTTGTGTCATCTATGGTTTATTTCAGCAGTGTTCTGTAGTTCTCGTCAGATCTTTTTTTTTTTTTGAGATAGAGTATTTTTTTGAGACAGAGTCTTGTGTGTTACCCAGGCTATAGTGCAGTGGTGGCATTATCTTGGCTCACTGCAACCTCCACCTCTCGGGTTCAAATGATTCTTGTGCCTCAGCCTCCCGAGTAGCTGGGACTACAGGCGTGTGCCACCATGCCTGGCTAATTTTTCCATTTTTTTGGTAGAGACGGAGTCTCACCATGTTGGCCAGGCTGGTCTTGAACTCCTGACCTCAAGTGATCCATTTGCCTTGGCCTCCCAAAATGCTGGAATTACAGGTGTGAGCCACCACGCCAGCCAGAAAGATTTTTCACATCCTTGGTTAAGAATAATCCTAAAAGGTGGAGCATGATGGCTCATGCCTGTAATCCCAGCACTTTGGGAGGCTGAGATGGGAGGATCACTTGAGGCCAGGAGTTCGAGACCAGCCTGGTCAACATAGTGAGACCCCTCCCCATCTTTATTTTAAAAAAAAAGAATATTTTGTTAGGTATTTTACTTTATTTTTACAGCTATTGTAAAAGGGATTGAATTCTTGAGTTGATTCTCAGCTTGGTCGTTGTTGGTATATAGCAGTGCTACTAATTTGTGTACATTGATTTTGTAACCTGAGACTTTACTGAATTTGTTTACAAATCTAGAATTCTTTTTTTTTTTATTTTATTTTATTTTATTTTATTTTTATTATACTTTAAGTTCTAGGGTACATGTGCATAACGTGCAG
>NW_012114253.1:4961939-4964779 GCF_000951035.1 Colobus angolensis palliatus | reverse complement strand
AGCAGTGCTACTAATTTGTGTACATTGATTTTGTAACCTGAGACTTTACTGAATTTGTTTACAAATCTAGAATTCTTTTGGGGGAGTCTTTAGGGTTTTCTAGGTGTATGATTATATCATCGGCAAACAGAGCTAGACTTCTTTTCCAATTTGGATGCTCATTCTTTCTTTCTCTTGCCTGATTGCTCTGGCTGGGAAGTTTCCCTGCTTCTTTTGGTTTTCATTTTTGAAGCCTCCCGTGGCATGTAGGACTTATATTAAGCACATCACTATGCTTTTCTCTTAATTTGTTTTTTTTACAGGTGGCTCAGCCAAGAACCTAGTGATGAGTGAGGAAAAGAAATCTTTTCTCGGCTGGGTGCAGTGGCTCATGCCTGTAATATCAGCACTTTGGGAGGCTGAGGCAGGTGGATCAAGGCTGAGGCAGTAGAACTGCTAGAACCTGAGAGGTGGAGGTTGCAGTGAGTCAAGATCATGCCACTGCATTCCAGCCTGGGTGACAGAGTGACTTTGTCTCAAAAAAAAAAAAACAAAAAAAAAGGAAAACTTTTATCTCCCTCAGGGTTTCTATGTGATTTTTACTAGAGCAATACAAGAGTATATTGTCCAGTTGAGCACTTTGAGACTAATGGTGAGGGGTGACCCTGAGTTCCGCATTGGTCAGCATTCATATTTCTGTTTCTTTCTTCCTTTTTTTTTTTGAGACAGAGTCTCGCTCTGTCGCCCAGGCTGGAGTGCAGTGGCCGGATCTCAGCTCACTGCAAGCTCCGCCTCCCGGGTTCACGCCGTTCTCCTGCCTCAGCCTCCTGAGTAGCTGGGACTACAGGCGCCCGCCACCGCGCCTGGCTAATTTTTTGTATTTTTAGTAGAGACGGGGTTTCACTGTGGTCTCGATCTCCTGACCTTGTGATCCGCCCGCCTCGGCCTCCCAAAGTGCTGGGATTACAGGCATGAGCCACCGCGCCCGGCCCTTTTTTTGTTTTGAGACACAGTCTCGCTCTGTCGCCCAGGCTGGAGTGCGGTGGCACCGTTTTGGCTCACTGTAACCTGCACCTCCTGGGTTCAAGTGATTCTCCTGCCTTAGCCTCTTGGGTAGCTGGGATTACAGGCTCCCACCACCATGCTCGGCTAATTTTTGTATTTTTAGTAGAGACGGGGTTTCACCATGCTGGTCAGGCTGGTCTCGAACTCCTGACCTCATGATCCTCCTGCCTCAGCCTCCCAAAGTGCTGGGATTACAGGCGTGAGGCACCGTGCCCCACTGTGTTGCTGTTTCTGACTGGGGAGGTGGAGCTACTGCCCTCTGGATGGAGGAAATATGCTCTGTGGCCACCACCAGGCACTAACCTTTTATTTCATTGATTCCTCGGAGCCAGGATGAGAGGTAGCATCATAAACCTGATTAATGGACAAGAAAACTGAGGCTCCAGAACACTGAGTGACTTGTTCGAGGTCCACTCCTGCAAGCCCAGAGGCTGCCTCTGGGGCGGGGGAAGGGGCCCAGGGTCATGCCCTTCATACAGTCTCCGCAGTCCTGGAGGTGCTGCTCAGTGCACGACGCCAGGGGGCGCCATGCGCATCGAAGAACCCTTTGTGGTTTCCCAGCCCTGGGGTGCAGCTGCTGCCTCCTTCGATGGATTTCTGCGAAGATGGTTTCGTGAGGACAGCACTATAAATGGGAATGACCCATGATACTCATGACTGGCCCCTTGGGGACTGGGCCCCTGCCAAGCCATGTGCTCCGAGGCCTCCTCCTACTTGCTTTCCTTTCTGCAATGTCTTGCCTGTGCCCCAGCTGCCTGTGATGGGAATTTAATTCCTGCAGAGGACGGATGCAACGGGAATCTCATAAATGCATGGGTGACCAGGCAAATAGGTATAAATAAGTAAATAAGTTGTGCCTCTGAAGCTCTCCGTGGGGTAACACATCCTCAGAAGAATGTTTATGGGCCTGAGCTGGAAACGGAAGAGATGCAAGTTCCATCCTCAACAAGGTGCCTGTTGGCAATTTGAGCTGGAACTAGGGTCAGGATGACATAATAGTGAAGTGACGGGTCTGTGTTTCAATCCTGACCCAACCACTGTGTGTGTGTGTGTGTCAAAAATGGCCACGATGCTTCATTTCTCTCATCATTGAGGCATATTTTTCCACTTCTTTTGGACCAGTACAAAGTGATGGAGGACTTGTGGCTTCCAAGCAAGGACCTCAAGAGGCCTTGCCCACTTCCACGTTCTCTCTCTCTCGGACCTTGGTGTGATGTGAGCCTGAGTTAGAATGTAGGGGGATGAGAGACCATGTGGAGGAGAGTGTTCCAAGCAAGGCCATCCTAGACCAGCCTGTCCCCAGCTGGCCTGCCAGCTGACAGCAGATTCATGAGCAAGCCAAGTCCAATTGAGATCAACCTAGCTCAACCCTGGCCAGCAAAACCACACGGCTAACCTGTAGATCCTGAACTGTAATAGAGGCTTATCACTCTGTAAGTCATTCCATTTAGATTAGTGTATTATGTAGCAACAATGAACCGATATGGCTAATTATAGTGAAATGGTCATGGTCCATTTGCATATTCATGTGAACCTCAATTTCATTATGTGTATGACCGGTACAATACATGATAGTAGTCTCTGTCCCAGAGAAGCAAAATGAGGAATAAGTTAAATGTTCATAAGGTTGCTTGCACAGTGTCTGACGTGGAGAATATCAGCTGGAATGGGCCTGGTGGTGCAGCCATACTTAGCAACCCCAGGCTGGGCGCGGTGGCTCACGCCTGTAATCCCAGCACTTTGGGATGCTGAGGCGGGTGGATCACCTGAGGTCAGGAGTTTGAGACCAGCCTGGC
>NW_012114253.1:4960503-4961095 GCF_000951035.1 Colobus angolensis palliatus | reverse complement strand
GGATCACCTGAGGTCAGGAGTTTGAGACCAGCCTGGCCAACATGGTGAAACCCCGTCTGTACTAAAAATACAAAAATTAGCCAGGAGCAGTGGTGCGCGCCTGTAGTCCCAGCTACCCTGGGGGGCTGAGGCAGGAGAATCGCTGGAACTCAGGAGGCAGTGGCTTCAGTGAGCTAAGATCGTGCCACTGCACTCCAGCCTATGTGACAGAGCAAGACTCCATAAAAAAAAAAAAAAAGAAGAAAAATTAGCAACCCCAAATCTTAGTGATTTTAAACAGCAAAGGTCGGCTGGGTCCGGTGGCTCACACCTGTGATCCCAGCACTTTGGGAGGCGGAGGTGGGCAAATCATGAGGTCGGGAGTTCGAGACAGCCTGATCAATATGGTAACACCCCATCTCTAATAAAAATACAAAAATTAGCCGGGTGGGGTGGCTCAGGTCTATAATCCCAGCACTATGGGAGGTAGAGGTGGGCAGATCACAAGGTCAGGAGTTTGAGACCAGCCTGGTCAACATGGTGAAACTCCATCTCTACTAAAAATACAAAAATTAGCCAGGTGTGGTGGCAGGCACCTGTAGTCCCAGCTACT
>NW_012114253.1:4951483-4960145 GCF_000951035.1 Colobus angolensis palliatus | reverse complement strand
AAACAAAAAAAAAAACAAAAAAAAACCAGCCAGGAATGGTGGCAGGAGCCTGTAATCCCAGCTATTCGGAAGTCTGAGACAGGAGAATTGCTTGAATCTAAGAGGCAAAGGTTGCAGTGAGGCAAGATCGTGCCACTGCATTCCAGCCTGGGCAACATAGTGAGACTCCATCTCAAACAACGACGACAACAACAACAACAACAACAACAAAGCAGCAAAGGTCTATTCCTTGCCCTTGTTACATGTCCACAGTAGGTGGACCAGGAGCTGTGAGCATTAAGGTTACGTAGAGTCCTGAGCTGGTGATGTTCTTCATCTTGGCACTTTGCTGGCCACTGCACCAGAGAGAAAAGAGAAACTCAGGAGGGAGTTCAGAACTCATCAGTCCCACCCACCCAAAGGGCCCATCTTTCTTTCTAGAAAGGGAGAGCTGGAAGTATTTGGTGAACAACATTTATGAATTCGTATGAGCAGTGAATGAGTGTTAGGTATTGCTTTCTGCTTGAGCCCTCAAGTTGGGAGAGTAGTAAAGTGAAAATAAAAAGAACCAATATTGTTTTGTTTTTTCCAGAGAGGGTCTCACTTTGTCACCCAGCCTGGAGTGCAGTGGCGTGATCTTGGCTCACTGAAGCCTCCGCCTCCCAGGTTCCGGTAATTCTCCTGCCTCAGCCTCCCGGGTATCTGAGATTACAGGTGCCTTCCACCATGCCCAGCTAATTTTTGTATTTTTGGTAGAGACGGGTTTCACCATGTTACCCAGGGTGATCTCGAACTCCTGAGCTCAAGCAATCCACCCACTTTGGCCTCCTAAAGTGCGGGGATTTCAGGCATGAGCCACTGCGCCTGGCTGGAAGCAGTGGTAATAGAAGTCACAATAGCATAATAGCAGTTCCACGTATTGAGTACCTACTGTATGCCAGCACAGGGACAGGCCTTTAATCTGTGTCATTGAATCCTTACAAGAACCCCGTTAGATCAATCTTATTGTCCCCCTTTTTGGGCAGGATGAAGCTCAGAGAGTGTAAGGGACCTGCCTGGCATGGCCAGGTTTGTGGCAGAGCCAGGATTTGGATCCAGGACTCTATTTTTTTTGAGATGCAGTTTTGCTCTTGTTGCCCAGGCTGGAGTGCAATGGCGCGATCTCATCTCACCACAACATCTGCCTCCCAGGTTCAAGCGATTCTCCTGCCTCAGCCTCCCGAGTAGCTGGTATTACAGGCATAGGCCACCAAGTCCGGCTAATTTTGTATTTTTAGTAGAGATGGGGTTTCTCCATGTTAGTCAGGCTGGTCTTGAACTCCCAACCTCAGGTGATCCACCTGCCTCGGCCTCCCAAAGTGCTGGGATTATAGGTGTGAACCACCGTGCCCGGCTGTGACCCCTTTTTATTGCTCCCCAAAGGCTGACCAAGGTGTCCCAGAGATTAGGCAAGGAGCCAGACCAGGCTGTCCATCAACTGGACTGGTCCATCTGGACTCCTGTCAGTTATGATCAGGAATTAGCAAAGAATAGGTCAAGTACAGTGGCTCATGCCTGTAATCCCAGCACTTTGGGAGACTGAGGCAGGAGAATCCCCTGAGGCCAGGGGTTCAAGACCAGCTTGGGCAAAATAGTGAGACCCGCGTCTCTGAATAGAAAAGAAATCAGACAAGAACTGTCTGGTTTTGCACCTTCATTCCCCCGATCCTTCCAGTTTTGTGCTATAAATTCCTTTGAGGAATTCCAGTGTAGGCTGAGGTAGCCAAGAGGCACAGGGCCTCCTTAGCCCCATCAGACTGATGGCGGCTCCTCATCTCGCACAGCCGTTCATAGCAATAGCCTGTATTGACTGCACTGGCACTGTCTACCCATGCTATGCTAAGGGCTTTGTGAGCATTTTCTTATTGAAAGCTCCCCAAACCCTCTGCTATTATCCCTATTTTATCCAAGTGGGAACACATGTACAGAGAGGTACGTGTCCTGTCCAAGGTCCTACAGCTGGTAAGGAACCACAATTGGAACTCGGGCAGCCTCACCCCACGTCTTCATCTCTAATCTTAAGGTATAAAGGGCTCTTACATTCTCGAGCTCTTGAGCTCTTCTGATCTCCCCTAGGCACCTTCCACCACACGCACACACACCACTCACATAAGAGATGACCAAAGCACTTATTATAACTCCAACTCTACAAACATGGTATCTGAGGCTCTGGGACAAGTTCAAGGTCACAGACTGGCCACCTGGTTCAAATCCAGTGTCCTGGCTGTGTGCCGTGGCTCTCACCTGTAATCCCAGAACTTTGAGAGGCCGAGGTAGTGGATCACTTGAGGTCTGGAGTTTGAGACCAGCCTGGCCAACATGGCAAAACCCTGTCTCTACTAAAAATGCAAAAATTAACCGGGTGTGGTGGTGGGCGCCTGTAGTCACTACCACCTGCACCTTCTGGGCTGAAGCCATCTTCTCCTCTCAATCTCCTGATTAGCTGCAACTACAGGCAAACACCACCATGCCAGGCTAATTTTTGAATTTTTAGTAGAGACAGGGTTTCACCATGTTGGCCAGGCTAGTCTGGAACTCCTGACCTCAGGTGATCTGCTTGCCTTGGCCTCCTAAAGGGCTGGGATTACAGGTGTGAGCCACTGTGCCCAGTCAGATCATGTCTTTTTGACTCTGGCAAGGCACTGTCCCACTGTGGGCCTCAGCATTCTCATCTGGAAAATGGGTGTGCTAATGGCACCCCCCCCCCCACCTCAGGAGCTTGTTGGGAGGTAGAGAGGCTTATGAAAGCACCTGGCACTTAGTAGGTGATTGACGACAGCTTCTTGCCTTCCTGCTTTGCTGCGGGTGCCCCCTGAACCCAGGGAAGTAAGTTTATGAGCCACTGGTCCTCATGGATCTGCTGGGAAGTTGGGGAGAGAGCGTGGATGGTTGTCTTGTCCATCGCAGCTCCTCGGTGCAGTTCCAAGCAAGCGAGTGGAGACAGGTCTCTGGAGGTGCTCCCATTGGTACAGAATGAACTAAGCTCAGGGCCTCTGCCCTGGGCCTCCTGCTGTGCTATGGGATGCCATGCTGGGCTGCAGGTGGGCATCGGGGCCCGGCGCACAGCAGACACTGCCCTCTGGGAAAAAGGAACGTGACTGGCGACATGCCAAAGGAACAACAGCAGCAGCCCCTTCTAAGCACAAGCAGCTATTGGGCACCAAGCACCCCATCCTCTGTTCCTCATGGCCTTTATTCACGGTGACCCTTTCCCACCTATTTTGGGATGCAGAGGTTGAGGCCGCACTGCCTTTCTAGATGCCTCGCTGCTCCTCCCTGCTCTGCTCCACATGAGCTCTGAGACACAGCTCATCTTAACATGGGCCCCTGAGCACCTGTCCTGACCTCTGTTTTTTTTTTTTTTTTGAGATGGAGTCTTGCTCTGTCACCCAGGCTGGCGTGCAGTGGTATGATCTTGGCTCACTGCAACCTCCACCTCCTGGGTTCAAACAATTCTCCTGTCTCAGCCTCCTGAGTAGCTGAGACCACAATCGCACACCACCATGCCTGACTAGTTTTTGTATTTTTAGTAGAGACGGGGTTTCGCCACGTTGGCCAGGCTGCTCTTTAACTCCTGACCTCAAGTGATCTGCCTGCCTCAGCCTCCAAAAGTGCTGGGATTACAGGTGTGAGCCACCGTGCCCAGCTCTGTCCTGCCCTCTTTCCTGCCCCTTTGCTTCCCAGCGCCAAGCTCCATGGCTGCCCATCCACCCCGGCTCGCACACCATCCTTCTCCTCTCCGTGACCTCCTCCCCCGAGTCATGGATGGTGCCAGCCCCAATAAGCAATGACTTCCACAGTTGTCCTTGGCTGGCTGACACTTGTCTGGAAAGTGAGGGTGGGGTCTCATCAGGGGCCCCACTGAGGAGCTTTATTAGCAATAGAGATCACTTAATTAATTTATTTTCATCATCATTATTATTTTTTGAGACAGAGTCTTGCTCTGTCACCTAGGCTGGAGTGCAGTGGTGTGATCTCAGCTCACTGCAACCTCTGATTCTCCGGTTCAAGCAATTCTGCCTCAGCCTCCTGAGTAGCTGGGATTACAGGTGCCTGCCACCATGCCCAGCTAATTTTTGTGTTTTTAGTAGAGACAGGGTTTCACCATGTTGGCCAGGCTGGTCTCGAACTCCTGACCTCAGGTGATCTGTGTGCCTCAGTCTCCCAAAGTGCTGGGATTACAGGTGTGAGCCACTATGCCGGGCCAGAAATCACTTAACTTTAAAAAGTTCCTTCCTCCCCAGTTTCATTGATAATCCTGAGGCCTAATGACTTCCAAACAGGAAGTCTTTGAGGAAGCTGCATTCAATGTTGAAAGCCCAGGAACTCACTGGCTTCAGAGGGGCAGGGGCGAGGGGAAAGTGAAGCCTCTCCCGAGCCTTGTGGGGCCTCTGGAAGGGACCGATTTTCAGTGAATCAGCCTTTAAATTTCCCAGCACTTGGGGCAGCCTTGCCTTTGGTGCAGTCCAGGTGCCTGATGTCAGGGCGGAGCACTTCATGACTCTGGGGGCACCGTCCCCAGACTGCAAAGGCACCTCTCGACTTATACAATGTGGTAGGATAAGGCTCTGTCACCTCCAACCGCCAGTGCTGGCCTGGCCTGCGTGGGCTTTGCCTATGAACGAGGAGGGGGAAGGGCCCTCCATGGCCTTCCTTGCCCTACCTGTGCCTTGCGCCTGACTGCCTGCCTTGGTTTCCCTGGGCTGGGCCCTATATTCTGCCCATCTCTAGCAATAGGAGGGGCCCCAGAGGGATCCTCCTTCCCTGGCCAAGGCAGCTGGAGGGATTGCTCCACATTGCGGTGGCATCAGCCCCTGACACTGAGGAATGCGGCCGCCTGGATGCTGCTATCAGGACTCCAACTTGGGACAGTCGCTGATGGGCTGACATTTGCCCAAACTAGGCCCAAATTAGAAGAAGAAGGAAGAAGAAGCTCCACATCCCATCTCTGCCTCTTTCTCTCTTTGTGATGATTGGACAAGACTCTTAAATCTCTTTGAACCTCAATGTTCTCATCTACAAAATGGGGATAATGGCCAGGCACAGTGGCTCACACCAGTAATCCCAGCTCTTTGGGAGGCAGAGGCAGGAGAATCACTTGAGCCCAGGATTTCAAGACCAGCCTGGGCAACATAGTGAGACCCCACCTCTAAAAAAATGGGGATAATAATAAACCTGTTACAAATAGGTGGGGTGAATCTTGGTGGAACCAAGTAAAGGTGGCTCAGTGGTGGGGATGGAGCAGGCACCCAGAAAATGCCAGCTGTCAAATTCCTGTTTGTTTTTTTTTGAGATATAGTCTTGCTCTGTTTCCCAGGCTGGAGTGCAGTGGTGCAATCTGGGTTCACTGCATCCTCCAGCTCCTGGATTCAAGTGATTCTCCTGCCTCAGCCTCACCAAGTAGCTGGGATGACAGGTGTGAGCCACTGTGCCTGTCCTTAGCTGCCAAATTCTCTTCCCCTCAGAGCCCTAGCTGTTTACATAAGGCTTCCCCACTTCTGTTCCACCTAGACCCTACCTACCCCTGCCCCTCAACTCAGGACAGTCCAGCATCGATGGCGCAGCTGAAATCCTGAGCGCCAAGGCAAGAGTTTAATCTCTCCTCTGCATTTTTGATGAATTGATTTGGTCCAGTGGAGGTTTTCAGTAAATCTGTTTAAATGACAGATAAGAAGCATTTGCTGTTATCCTGGCCATCAGGAGCGTACATGGGGCTTCCACGGTGTTCATTTTGCTTTCTTAAATTTATTCATTTCTTCAGTACATGCTTATCAGCCCCCTACTATGAGCTCAGCACTCAGTTAGGCAGTAGGGACACCGGCGAATCAGGTTGGCAGACTCGGATTTCCATGGACTTTGTGACCCGGTTGAGGGCACAGATAAAATCTAAGCCAACAGATATATCACCTCATTAGTGCTTGTAATAAATGCTTTGGAAGAAACAAGCAATTTGCTTATTAAAACTTAAATGATACAAAGGTAAGTTTCAGTCCCGTGAAGTCTGAAGGTTTTTGTTAGGATAATAGAATAAAAAACGATAATAAGCACCCCCGTGGTCCCTGCATAACAAATGGCCTGCTAAGGCTACAGTCTAAGTGCTTCATACAAATAAGCTCGTTTATTCCTTACACCAGCCTTTATAGTTGAGTGTCTTTATCCCCATTTTACAGACGGGCATATGGAGGTCAAGGGGTCAAGTGGCTTGCCCAAAGTCACAGGGCTTGCTGATGAAGCTGGATTCAAACTTGGATTTGTTTGATCCCTCCCTGGTGTAATTACAGACCTATGGTATTTGTTGCTGCGTCTCCATCTCAGCTGGGAGCTCTTAACGCTGTGTGGCTAGAGGCTTGGGAGACAGCAGCTCAGGAAGGGGCAAGTAGGTCACATCCCCTCACCTGGGGTGAGGCCTCCCATCTGAGCTAGAAGTTGCTAAAGTCAAGGCCCAACCCCGCAATGTGTCCCATAGTGAAAGGGAGCAAATGGCATCTGTCTCCAAGATGTTGACCCTGAAAATGGGCCTCTGGTATCAACCTTGTTTGCAAAAGTGGGATGAGGATGAGGGGTGGGGAAAAGAGTTCCCGTTCTGCACTCCTGCAGCGTGCGAGGCCCACCTTGTCACATGGCGTCGACTTCTTACACTGTCAAGGCTGCGGGCGGGTGGCTTAGGAGGTTGGGAGCCAATCAGAGAACCTTGAGTCCAGAATCTGGACTCCCTGTTTCTGGTACCACCTGCCATTGGCTGCCTCAATCCATTTCTCCCCTTGGTTAAGAGCCTGGGCCCTGGAAATTAAAGAACCTAGATTTATTAGATTATTTAACCTCTGTTAGCCTCAGTTTCCTCACCTTTCATTTTTTCATTTCTAAATTAAATTTTTTTTTTTTTTGAGATGGAGTCTTGCTGTCACCCAGGCCGGAGTGCAGTGCTGTGATCTTGGCTCATTGCAACCTCTGCCTCCCGGGTTCAAGTGATTATCCTGCATCAGCCTCCTTAGTAACTAGGATTACAGGTGCCTGCCACCACGCCTGGCTAATTTTTAAATATTTTTAGTAGAGACAGGGTTACACCATGTTGGCTAGGATGGTCTCGAACTCCTGACTTCAAGTGATACACCCGCTTCGGCCTCCCAAAGTGCTGATATTACAGGCCTGAGCCACTGCGCCCTGACTATATTTAATTTTTTTGAGACAGGGTCTTGCTCTCTTGCTCATGCTGGAGTTCAGTGGCATGATCTCAGCTTACTGCAGCCTGGACCTCCTGGGTTCAAGTGATCCCCCTGCCTCAGCCTCCCGAGTAACTGGGACTACAGGCACACAATATGATGCCTGGCGCGGTGACTCATACTTGTCATCCCAGCACTTTGGGAGGCCAAGGCAGCGGGTCACTTGAGGCCAGGAGTTGGAGACTAGCCTGGCCAACATGGCGAAATCCCATCTCTACTAAAAATATAAAAATGAGCTGGGTGTGGTGGCGGGTGCCTGTAATCCCAGCTGCTTGGGAGGTTGAGGCAGGAGAATTGTTTGAATCCGGGAGGTGGAGGTTGCAGTGAGCTGAGATTGTGCCACTGTACTCCAGCCTGGGTGACAGAGCAAGAGTCTGTCTCCAAAAAAAAATTAATAAATTAAAAAAAAAAAAAGAGATCAGCAGCTCAGGCTGTCTGGGAGTAAACCAGATGGTTTATGTAAAGGACTTTGCCTGGTTTCTGGATGATACTGCCTCAGTCGAGTCAAATCCTATTCTTCCAGGAACGTGGGGTATTGGCAGCAGTTCCCCAAATGCCATGGAAAAACAGGGTGTGGCCCATAGCCATTTTTTCTGTGATTTTGTTCTAACCGCAGGGGTGCTTATTCATGTAAGAGACTGTTGTCTGGCACTCCTGGGAACTTTGCTCTTGGAAATGTCTTCAGAGCCTGGGCACAGCTTTGAATGTGTTCAGTGGAGAGTGCATTCATTCTCCAAGGGTCGGCCTGGTGTTTGGAATTAGCAGGAAATCCTTTGGACCCAAGACTGATGACTTTGGGTGAAGATTTGAGCTGGGAAATACTGACAAGGACAAATGGAAACAAAATGCAGGTTGGGGAAGGTAGAGAAAAGTTTTCAATCATGGAGGGCCGGAGAGCTGCTTTAAGCAGTTTCACAATCAAAAGTGTTTGGAGGATGATTCTCGCATGGGTCAGAGAGAGAAATCCGGGGTTTCGAATTGGCGGTATCAATTTTGGAGGGCTGACCTTGGGCAGAGGGTGATGCCCTTCCAGAAACAACTGTCCCCAGATGTCACATGGAAATTATTTCTTTCTTTTTGTTATCTTTTTTTTTTTTTTGAGACGGAGTTTGGCTCTTTTGTTGTCCAGGTTGGAGTGCAATGACACAATCTCAGCTCGGCCCAATCTTGGCTCACCGCAACCTCCGCCTCCCGGGTTCAAGCAATTCTCCTGCCTCAGCCTCCTGAGTAGCTGGGATTACAGGCATGCATCACCATGCCTGGCTAATGTTGTACTTTTAGTAGATATGGGGTTTCTCCATGTTGGTCAAGTTGGTCTCGAACTCCCGACCTCAGGTGATCCGCCTGCCTCAGCCTCCCAAAGTGCTGGGATTACAGGCATGAGCCACCACGTCCAGCTTCTTTTTTTTTTAAAGACAGAGTCT
>NW_012114253.1:4940211-4951198 GCF_000951035.1 Colobus angolensis palliatus | reverse complement strand
TTTTGTATTTTTTAGTAGAGACGGGGTTTCACCATGTTAGCCAGGATGGTCTCGATCTCCCGACCTCGTGATCCGCCCGTCTTGGCCTCCCAAAGTGCCAGGATTACAGGCTTGAGCCACCGCACCTGGCCAATTATTTATATTTTAATTAGTAGAGATGGGGTTTTGCCATGTTGGTCAGACTGGTCTTGAACTCCTGACCTCAGGTCATCCGCCTGCCTCAGCCTCCCAAAGTGCTGGGATTATAGGCATGAGCCACCACGACCAGCCCAAAATTCTTTCATTTGCAAGGACAGAGCCCTGCTTGAATGTGCTTAAGCAAAAGAGGGAATATAGGCTGGGCACAGCGGCTCGTGCTTGTAATCCCAGCACTTTGGGAGGCAGAGGCAGGCGGATGGCTTGAGACCAGGAGTTCGAGACCAGCCTGGCCAACATGGCAAAACCCTGTCTCTACTAAAAATACAAAAATTAGCTGGGTGTGGTGGTGCATGCCTGTAGTTCCAGCTACTTGGGAGGCTGAGGAACAAGAATTGCTTGAATCTGGGAGGTGGAAGTTGATGTGAGCCGAGATTGCAGCACTGCATACCAGCCTGGGAGACAGAGTGAGACTCTGTCTCAAAAAAAAAAAAAAAAAAAAGGGTATATCTTCTGAGGATTCAGGGATGTTTTGGAAACTAGGGAGCTGCCCTGGCCTCATAAGAGGCAGACTCAGGAGCTGGACATGGGTTAGGAAACCAGGCAATGCCTCTTTCATTTTCTCTCTCTCTCAATTGTAGTAAAATATACATAACATACATTAAAAAAAATTTTTTTGAGACAGAGTCTCGCTCTATCACTCAGGCTATAGTGCAGTGGCACTATCTCAGCTCACTGCAATCTCCACCTCTCGAGTTCAAGTGATTCTCCTGCCTCAGCCTCCTGAGCAGCTGGGATTACAGGTGCCTGCCACCACACCCAGCTAAGTTTTGTATTGTTAGTAGAGACGGGGTTTTGCCGTGTTGGTCAGGCTGGTCTTGAACTCCTGATCTCAAGTGATCCGCTGGTCTCAGCCTCCCAAAGTCCTGGGATTACAGGCGTGAGCCACTGCACCCGACCGGCCAGTTCCAAATTTCTGAGGCAGAGAATGTGCCTGTCGAGTGGGCAAGCCATGGGATGGATCACATGGCATCCCTCTGCCTGCTGGGATCCATCCTTGGATCCATCCCTGGGAGTGGAGCATGCTTCTCAGGAAGGAAATGGAGGGTTGCTTGGGATTGGGCAACCTCCTCCTCAATAAGAAATGAATCGGGACACCCCTCTATGGAATCACTTCCACTCTGATGAAATCATCTGGGAATTTTCAATCAGAAGATTTAGAAAGATGCTATTTTCTTTTTGCCTTACATGCATCTTTTGTGTCTTCTGGCTTATTGCTTTTGAGGTGTGTGTGTGGCCGGGGGGCCTCTAAAAGTCATCCTGGGTCCTGGTTAGGCTACCACTTTGACCTGGCCTGGGGACCTGCTCAGCTTGGAGGCCAGTTGGCTGGAGGTGGGGGAGGAGGGAGCCCCAGTTGCGGCCTCTGAGCCTTTTGTGCCAGCGGCCCCGTGCAGTCCATTTTAACCCCAGCACCAGTTGTCCTTCGGCCCCTCCAGGGAGTGACTTATTCCCTTTCCAGCTTCTGTTTGTGGAGCATGAGCCACTGACTATTTGAAATGGGACACTCTCTTGATAGCACCAAGCCTCAGCTTTCCTATGGATAAAATGGCTAAAAATGCCCAGACTGCTTTCTTCAGAAAGTTGGTGCGGGAATCACATGAAATTGACGGCTGTGAACAAGGGTCCTCAATGCTGGGAAATTGGTCCTGGGTGGTTGGTGGGGGGCATTAGGTAATGTCTGCAGACAGTTTTGGCTGACAGAAGTGTGGGAGAGTGTGCTCCTAGCATCTTGTAGGGGAGGCCAGGGTACATAGTGGGCACTTAGATACCATTTCTTTTTCTTTCTTTTCTTTTTTTTGAGATGGAGTCTCACTCTGCTGCGCAGGCTGGAGTGCAGTGGTGCGATCCTGGCTCACTGCAACCTCTGCCTTCTGGGTTCGAGGGATTCTCCTGCCTCAGCTTCTGGAGTAGCTGGGATTACAGGCATGGTCACCATGCCCGGCTAATTTTTTTTTTTTTTTTTTTTTTTTTTTTAGTAGAGATGGGGTTTCACCATGTTGACCAGGCTGGTCTCGAACTCCTGACCTCAGGTGATCTTCCCGCCTCAGCCTCTCAAAGTGCTGGGATTACAGGCTCAAGCCACTGTGCCCTGCCAGATACTATTTCTTTTTCTTTTCTTTCTTTCTCTCTCTCTCTTTTCTTTTTTTTGAGATGGTCTTGCTGTGTCACCCAGGCTAGGGTAGAGTGATACAATCATGGCTCACTGCAACCTGTGCCTCCTGGGCTCAAGAGATCCTCCCACCTCAGCCTCCCGAGTAACTGGGAGTACAGGTGTGCACCACCATGCCCAGCTAAGTTTTGTTCTTTTAGTAGAGACAGGGTTTTGCATGTTGCCCAGGCTGGTCTTGAACTTTTGGACTCAAGAGATCTGCCCGCCTGAGTCAAATGCTGGGATTACAAGTGTGAGCCACTGCACCTGCCAAGATACTGCTTCTAAATCAAAGTTTAGCCTCAGTTAATGGTGAGCCCGGCATGGTACTGCTTTGGGGTCCTGTGCAGACGGCAGAGAAGACTAAAGGCTTGGTGAGGGACTCCTTGGGGTACTGTCTCAGTGACTAAGTGACTGTAGATGGGCACAGCTGCTGCTGACAAGGGCTGCTTCCAGCGTGCTGGGGGAGCTGGTCGCCTGGCAGCCTTGCTGAGTGGAGTGTGGCTTAGGAAACTCGTTATGCTACCAGTGGGGAAAAGCCTCCCCTCACCTCTTGGAGTGACCAACAGTTTGGGGAAAAAAATGTGGAGGTGGATTTACTGATTTGTTTTTCTCTGAATTTGTGTTTCCTTCTCAACTAATATTCAGCCCCTCCTTTGCCCTCCTCAGGCCTTTCCAGGGCAGGCTGGGGGTATGGATGGAGTGAAAAGGGGCAAAGGTAGAGAAGACCCCTCCCCTCTACAGGGCAAGAGGAGATTCCAGAGACCTTTCCACCCTTCAGAAAATGGAGGCTGGTCCAGAGTTTCAAGTGAACACACAAAGGCCAGCTCTGGCCGCTCCACACTCCCCTCCCTGTCCCCTGACCTCTGCTGCGGCGGCTGCTGCTGTGGGAGTGAAAAGCCCAGGTCAGCCTTCCGGGTGGGTGAGATGGGAAGGCAGCCCTTCCCGGGTGGGGATCTGGGAACGAGAATGCAGCCTCCTAACCACTGCAACCTCCTCCTTGCCAGGGTTGAGAAAAGTGCAGGAATCAAGGCTGGGGGTGGGAGGGGGCAGCATCACCCCTTGCAAAACCCCAGAACAAGGGAACCTGGAATCGCCCCTCCCATCTCTGGCCAGGTCCCCACCAAGGAAGAGGTCTCCACGCTATTACTTCTGCAGGTGGAGCAGCCTGTTTCCACCTTCCCTCCTCTCACAATCTAAGCCTTCAAATAAGGACCACAAAGCTCTCACAGTGGCAGAAGGCTTTCTGCCTGGTGGACGCTGTTCTAGGTGCTGTATAGGCAAAACTGCATTTAATTCTCCTGCATGGTTGTGTTCCTATTTCATAATCAGAGCCAGGATTCAAATCTGGGCAGTCTCTGGTGCAAAGGTCGGCAGCCTCCCAGGAGGGAACCCAGCCAACCAGGCAGGTGTTTACTCTCTCATGCTCCAGGACTTTTCAATCCAACAGGGACTTCCTCATTTGGGTAACCAGGAGAGCCAGAGACTTTGGATTTGGTCAGCCCTTCATTCAAAACATTTGTGTACTACAGACTCTCAGTGTGACCTTGGGCAAGTTACTTTAGCTCTGAGAAGCAGTTTCCCTCTTTATAAAAAGGGGAAATCTTGTGAAGCTTATATGAAATTCGGTATGGAGAGGTGTTTTTTATTATCATTAGTTATTTATTTTTGAGACCGAGTCTTGCTCTGTCGCCGAGGCTGGAGTGCGCAGTGGCACGACCTCAGCTCACTGCAACTTCCAGGTTCAGTGATTCTCGTGCCTCAGCCTCCCGAGTAGCTAGGACTACAGGTGCGTGCCACCATGCCTGGCAAATTTTTGTAGAGACAGAGTTTTGCCATATTGCCCAGGTTGGTCTCAAACTCCTGACCTCAAGTGATCTGCCCACCTTGGCCTCCCAAAGTGCTGAGATTACAGGTGCGAGCCACCGCCGAAGGTTTTTAGAGTATAACACACGTAAGAGCCAGTAGCCAGGATTATCATTATTATTCTTTTCTCTCTTTCTCCTTTCCTTCCTTCCTTCCTTCCTTCCTTCCTTCCTTCCTTCCTTCCTTTCTTCCTTCCTTCCTTTCTTCCTTCCTTCTTTCCTTCTTTCTTTCCTCCCTTCCTTCTTTCCTTCCTCCCTTCCTTCTTTCCTTCCTCCCTTCCTTCCTTTTTCTCTCCCTCCCTCCCTTCCTTCCTTCCTTCCTTCCTTTTCTTGTTTTTTGAGACAGAGTCTCCCTCTGTCGCCCAGGCTGGAGTGTAGTAGCATGATCTTGGCTCACTGCAACCTCCACCTCCAGGGTTCAAGCAATTCTCCTGCCTCAGCCTCCTGAGTAGCTGGGATTACAGGTGCCCACCTCCACGCTCAGCTAATTTTTTGTATTTTTAGTAGAGACGGGGTTTCACTATGTTGGCCAGGCTGTTCTTGAACTCCTGACCTCAGGTGATCCATCTGCCTCGGCCTCCCAAAAGTGTTAGAATTACAGGCATGAGCCACAGCACCCAGCCTTCATTATTATTATTTTCATCATCTAAGCCAGGAGTCAGTAAACTTCTCTGTGAAGGACCAGATTGTAAATATTTTTGGCTTTTATGGGTCCTTCAGTCTCTGCCATTGCTCAGTTGTGCTGCTGTGTCTTCAGAGTACCTATGGACAATATGGTAAATTAGCAAACGGGTGTGGCTGTATTTCCATAAAACTTTACTTACCAAAACAGGTGATGGGCTGGATTTGGCCCATGGGCGATAGTTTGCTGGACCCCAGTCTAGGACCCTGAGGCCTCTATTGCTGGTGTCTGAGCAGAAAGTGGGGCTGGGCTTTGGTGTGAAATTCATGCATCCATGTGCAGACTGCTGATCTGTGAATGTGTTGAGGGAAGGGGTTGATTACCTTTGAAACCCCATTCTGGGTTCTCAGGAGCATATGAGAAGGGTAGAGCAAGTGTGTGTGGTTAAATGACTTGTTCCTGATGTCTAGATACTTGTGCTCTTAATGATCCCAGAAGATGTTGGCCAAGATCTAGGGGTGATCAAAACTGACAATACGAACTCACAGTGAGGCCGGGTGTAGTGGCTCAAGCCTATAATCCCAGCGCTTTGGGAGGCTGAGGTGGGTAGATCACCTGAGGTCAGGAGTTCGAGACCAGCCTAGTCAACATGGTGAAACCCTGTCTCTACTAAAAATACAAAAATTAGCTGGGCATGGTGATGCACGCCTGTAGTACCAGCTACTTGGGAGGCTGAGGCAGGAGAATCACTTGAACCTGGGAAGCGGAGGTTGCAGTGAGCCGAGATTGCACCACTACATTCCAGCCTGGGCAACAGAGCAAGATTCTGTCTGAAAAAATAAAAAAAAAAGAAAAAAGAAGAACTCAGAGTGCTGGTCCTGCTGCCCTTAAGCGGCATCAGTGCCAGGTGCAGTGGTTCACGCTGGTAATCCCAGCACTTTGGGAGGCCGAGGGGGGTGGCAGATTACCTGAGGTTGGGAGTTCGAGACCAGCCTGACCAACATGGAGAAACCCCAACTCTACTAAAAATACAAAATTAGTCAGGTGTGGTGGCGCATGCCTGTAATCCCAGCTACTTGGGAGGCTGAGGCAGGAGAATTGCTTGAACCCGGGAGGTGGAGGTTGCAGTGAGCCAAGATTGCACCATTGTACTCCAGCCTGGGCAACAGAGTGAGAGGCTTCATCTCAAAAAAAGAAAAAAAAAAAAAAAGACATCAGCATAATCAGAGCCATCATTAGTGCCAATTCTCTCGGAGCCAGGAGCCCTTTCCCTACACAGTCTCGTTTAATTCTCACAAAAACCCCATCAGGCAGGGCCTATTATAATCATCCCAGGTTAAGGAGGAGGAAACTGGATGGGCGCAGTGGCTCACGGCTGTAATCCCAGCACTTTGGGAGGCCTAGGCAGGAGGATCACTTGAGCCCAGGAGTTCGAGGCCAGCCTGGGCAATATGGTGAAACCCTGTCTTTACAAAAAATACAAAAATTAGCCAGGCATGGTGGCGTGTACCTGTGGTCCCAGCTACTTGGGAGGCTGAGGTGGGAGGATCACCTGAGCCCAGGAGGTTGAGGCTGTAGTGAGCCATGATCTGATTGTCCCGCCACTGGGTGATAGAGAGAGCCCTTGCCTCGAAAAAAGAAAATGAAAACAAAGGAGGGAACTCCAGCATGGCCAACCCGGTGAAACCCCGTCTCTGCTGAAAATACAAAAATTAGCTGAGCATGATGGCGGGTGCCTATAATCCCAGCTACTCGGGAGGCTGAGGCAGGAGAATCACTTGAACCTGGGAGGCAGAGATTGCAGCGATGCGGTGAGCCAAGATCGCGCAATTGCACTCCAGCCTGGGCGACAACCAGAGACTCCATCTCGAAAGAAAAAAAGGAGGAAACTGAGGCTCAGAGAGACAAGGCCGGTTGCATGATGTCACACGGCTGGAGACGGCAGGGATTGGCGCTTGCATCTTTCTGACGTCAAAGCATATTCCTTTCTACGGTCTCTGGCTAAAAGGGGTGCAGCCCATGGGTGACCCTCCAATCCTGCCCTGTACCCGGGCCCTGTGTGCCTTCCCGGGCCAGCGGACAGTCGTCGGAGCTCAGCCCTACTGCTTGGCACCCCCCTCTGGAGGCCCCATCTTGGTTCTCGCCCCTCCCTTCCTCATCCGAGCCAGCTTCCTGGCCCTCCCAGGCTGGCTGATGGATGGCCCAGCCCTGGCTGGCTTGACTCAGTCTAGCTTTTCCTCGTGGACTGCCAGGGCCGCCTCCTGTCCTCCTGCTCACCACCCTCGCCTGCCCGGCAGGTTGGGCAAGTGAGTGACTCACACACCTGGGCTCTGTGTGGGCCCAGCCCTGGGAGCCAGTGTACTCACCCTCTGGGCTCCTGCCTGCCCTGCCAGCTACTTCAACCGACAGACGGGACCCTTCCCAATAGAAGGGGGCTGCCCCTGTCACTTGTGCTCCCTTCCCAGAGGACTGCGATTGGACTGCACAGGATTGAGGTCAGTTTCCTTTCTGTTTTTAACCATCTCTGCCCCTCGCTGAGTTGGAGGAAAATCTTTTGGAGGTCATGGGGGAGGGGTCCCCGCTGTCATTGACACCCTTGTGCATCAGGCCCAGGGACACCTTGCTCCCACTCAGCAGGTGCTGGAGCTTGGGGCCACCTTGGGATGGACTCGGTGAGGAGAACCATGCTGGGTGCCTCTATGGGTGTGACCTTAACCCTGCAGCCACCTAGCGGGGCAGGTCACGGCAACCTGGAGTGAGAACGGCAGAGGTGGACTTCAAGGGCATGTGTAGGGGGGTACTTTCCTCACTTCCTTCTTAGGGTCACAGGGTGAGGGACGCAGCTTAAGATGGCTTCAGTTCAATGGCATCATTTTACAGCTGGGAAACTGAGGCTTGGAGGAGAGGGAGTAACTGAGGTGGACTGATGCACTGATGGTGGAACTGGGGCTGGAAGCCGGACTGGCTGACTCCCTGCCCAGGGCTCCTTCCTTGGTCCTCCTGGCTCCTGGCTGTTTCCCCCTGCTTCTTCCCCCCTCTGTTAGCTCTCTCCCATGTCATCCGGGCCTCAGCAGGGAGGAGGAATACAGCTGGTGGGAGCCATTTCACAGGAGGATTTTATGGGCTCACAGTTGGAAGGCATTTTGAAGGTCATCCAGGCCATGAACCTCCGACAGGTGGCTGTTTAGCCACAGCTTGACTATCCCCGGCAATGGAGAGCTCACTTTTTTTTTCCTGAGATGGAGTTTCCCTCTTGTTGCCCAGGCTGGAGTGCAATGGCACGATCTCGGCTTACTGCAACCTCCTCCTCCCAGGTTCAAACGATTCTCCTGCCGCAGCCTCCCGAGTAGCTGGGATTACAGGCATAAGCCACCACGCCCAGCTAATTTTGTATTTTTAGTAGAGACAGGGTTTCTCCATGTTGGTCAGGCTAGTCTCGAACTGCCAACCTCAGGTGATCCACCTGCCTTGGCCTCCCAAAGTGCTGGGATTACAGGCGTAGTGCTCACTGTTTTTGGAGACAGTCTCTTTTATTTGCATGGCCAGTGTCTGGCAAATTACTGGGCACTTGCTTCGTGGCGAGCACTTTGCTAACAAAGTACAGTAGGTGTGTAAATGCCTTTCATCCCCGACACCCCAATGAGGTAAGTGTTATTGGTGTCACTCTTATTTTATAGCAGAGGAAACAGGCACAGAGAGGTTGAGTAACTTACTCAAGATTTCACAGCTTGAGGAGGAGGAGCCGAGTTTTGAACCCAGGGAGTGTGGTTCCAGGGTTCAGCCAAGCTCTTAGCTGCTGTACTTGGCTGCTACCATAGGAGAACGGGACTTCCTAGGGAGGGGGTCCTGCCTGGCATGGTGAAGCTGAGGTCGGAAAGGGGACATTTAGGTGACTGCGTGACGCTCTGGTTGGTTGGCCTCCTGGGGCTGAAACGCCACCATCCAAGCTCTTCTCCTGTCACCTGCTTTGCCTCCTTGGCAGGTTACCCTATCCTCACGTAGCCCCCAGCTACCAGAATCCAGGACCAATGACTGATGACTCCCAGGACAGTTACGTGCAACAACAGAGGGAGGGTTGAAAGCTGTGGCCCGGGATCTCCGACACCACTGTCAGGGTTTCCTGGGAGTGTCCTGGGCAAAGGAGGCAGGAGGTGAGAGTGGGCGTGGCAGAGGGGCGGGAGGGGCCTGGGCCCTGCGTCTGTTTCCTTCTTAACATTTTGACCTCCTGGAGTGGCACCTCACATGCTGCCTGTCCACACCACCTCGCTCATCTATTTAGGGGAGCTTGGTGGTTAATGAGGGCAGCGCCTCATCCTAAGGTGCTGGACAGTTTACAAAGCCAGCCAATGCCGTCCTGAAGGGTGCTCACAATAGCCTGGGGAGCTGGGAAGGGCAGGAATGGTGATAATGCTCATAGTTGAGGGATGGAGGCTCAGTGAGGCCAGGTGAGCTGCCTGGGGCCGCAGAGCTAAGTGATGGAACAGAGTCAGATCCTCCCTCCCCAACCTCCCGACCCCCGGCTTCTAACAGAGTGTGCTCCACACCAAGGCTGCCTCCTCCTCTATGCGGTTTTTCCTCCAGAGAAATCCTCGTCAGGGGCAGAAGTGTCAGGGCTGCTGAGGCAGGGCTGTCTCCCCGGCTTTTCGCCCCTAAATCAGAGTCTCCTGAGGTGGCAGAAGAGAGGGCTACCCCTCTCTTCTGTCCCCGCAAAGGCTTGCTCTGAATGTGATGCCAGGAGTCCTTCTGGCTGGATCTCTTCAGTTAATGAGACTTTGGGACTTTCAGGGGGATGACTGGCCTGGCTCCATTCACATCCCCGATATCTTCTTCCAGGACTTCCTCTCCAGGGCAGTCACGGGAACAAGAGATTCTTAAGTTGATCCCATCCTGTCTTCTCCCTCTCGTAATGATAATACTAATTACAGCAATATTAACTACTAATGCTAGTCATGTTCCTGGTGGCACACGTCTGTGGTCTCAGCTACTCGGGGGGCTGAGATGGAAGGATCGCCTGAGCCCAGAAGTTTGAGGCTGCAGTGAACTGTGATTGCCATTGCTACATTTTCTTTTTTTATTTTGGAGATGGAGTCTAGCTCTGTTGCCCAGACTGGAGTGCAGTGGTGTGATCCTGGCTCACTGCAACATCCGCCTCCTGAGTTGAAGTGATTCTCCTGCCTCAGCCTCCCAAGTAGCTGGGACTACAGGTGCCCACCACCACGCCTGGCTAATTTTTGTATTCTCAGTAGAGATGGGGTTTCACCATGTTGGCCAGGCTGGTCTCGAATTCCTGGCCTCAAGTAATCAGCCCGCCTTGGCCTCCTAAAGTGCTGGGGTTACAGGCGTGAGCCACTGCACCCGGCCCACCATTGCTACATTTTCATTTATTGGGCACCCACCATATACCAAGCTCTGTGCCAGGCATCCTTCAGGCCATAGCTCATTGAGCCCTCCTGGCAACCCCATTTCACAGATGAGGAAGCTGAAGTCCAGAAAGATGAAGTCACTTGCCCTGGGTCACATAGCTGGTCAATCACACTGAAATCACCAGTCAGAAAGTTGAAAGCACACTTCACCCAAAGTCACCACCCAAGGTCACACACTGTTCGTGGCACAGCCAAGACTAGAGCCTGGCTTGGCTGAATCCTGATTTCCTGCTCTTCCCACTCAGTGCCTCTGGGTTGGGCTACAGTGGGACTTCTGAGCCATGGAATCTAGAGTTGTTTCTGCCTTTACAGGACATTAAACAAGCCACTGAATCTCTTGTGGCCTGGGTCACACCATCTGAGTGCAGGGGCTGGTGACTTATTCCCTGTGACTGACAGTCGTGTCTGGGAATGCTTTTCAAACACTGGCACATGCACACAGAGAATTAGTATGAAGAGAGGTAATTACCCAACCCATGTCTCCAGTCTCTTCTGTGACTGAAAGCTTTGATATTTAATCCTTAGAATGAACTTGGACCTCCGGATATGGTGGCTCATGCCTGTAGTCCCAGCACTTTGGGAGGCTGAGGCAGATGGACCACGTGAGGTCAGGAGTTCGAAATCAGCCTGGTGAACACGGCGAAACCTCATCTCTACTAAAATACAAAAATTAGCTGGGCAGGGTGTTGTGAACCTGTAATCCCAGCTACTCAAGAGGCTGAGGCAGGAGAAT
>NW_012114253.1:4938662-4940161 GCF_000951035.1 Colobus angolensis palliatus | reverse complement strand
GTGAGCTGAGATTGTGTCACTGCACTCCAGCTTGGGTGACAGAGTGAGACTCCGTCTCAAGAAAAAAAAAAAAAAATGACCTTGGACCAGCCTGGGCAACATAGTAAAACCCCAACTCTACAAAAAACAAACAAACAAACAAAAATTAGCTTGGTGTGGTGGCTCACCTATTGTCCCAGCTTCTCAGGAGGCTGAGGTAGGAGGATCACTTGAGCCCAGGAGGTTGAGGCTGCAGTGAGCCAAGATGGCACTACTGCACTCCATCCTGGGCAGCAGAGTGAGACCCTGTCTCAAGGAAAATTTTATATATATATATATGTGTGTGTGTGTGTGTGTATAAAATGACCTTGGGATGCAGGAACACAAGCCATGTTCTATTGTAGAGAAGCTGAGACTCAGGGACATGAACTCCCTCACTCAGGGTCACAGGACCAGGAGATGGGGAACCAAGGATTTGAACTTGGTCTGGTCTTCATGTCCCCAGAAGTAAGCACCTCCCATCATGTAGAGAGGCAGCTCCCCGGGGAATGGGAGTCTCCCAGGGTACTCAGATGAGAAGCAGTGAACAAGTTTGGAGCATGGACTCCTTGGATTCCAGGAGGCCAGGCTTAAAGGAACAAAGTTGGGGAGCTTAGCAGGTAGGTCTGAGGCAGGTGGCCTGGTGCTGCCTGGTGCTGCCACCAAGTAAGTCCTCTTCTCCCCTGCTCAGGCCTGCTCCCATTTTTTCCTTCAGCAGAATGACAGAGACCCCCTTCCCCCATCCTTCCTTGTCTCAGAAACAGAGGCAGCCTTTGTTTCAAGGGGAACCAAGAAAACAGGGAGCTCTCCGGACCACGCTGTGACCTGCTCTGCAGGTAACCCTGGTCCTTCCTCCTGGCCCAGCCAAACCCAGCTCAGCTACTATAGAAACATCTGATATCCCAGCAGGGGGAGGGAGGAGAGGGAGGGAGCCAGTGGGGTTAAGTAGTGCCCCTGCCCACCTTCTCCCTCCCCATCTTAGTCTACCCTGTCTCTCCCCATGAGCAATGCGATAATTAAATCTGATAAGCATCCATTCTATCTGGTAAAAAGGGTCCCAATGTCATGGTTGGTTTGAGCCAATTGGGGTGGGGGATGGGACCCTAGGCTGGGAGCCAGGAGGCTGCCTCTGCTCCTCACTCCATTCTTTACACCCTGCATGACCTTGAGCAAATGCTTGCCCTGTTGGGGCCTCAGTTTCTCTCTCTAGGAAAGCAGGATGTTGGCTTGAGCCATGGGTTCTAGTCTTGTTCCTGGTGGCACACACCTGTGGTCCCAGCTACTCGGGAGGCTGAGATGGAAGGATCGCCTGAGCCCAGAAGTTCGAGGCTGCTGTGAGCTGTGATGACACCACTGTGCTCCAGCCTGGGCAACAGAGTGCGACTCCTTTCCAAATAAAGAAATAAAATCATTTTCTTAATAATTTTTTTTTTCTTTCCTTTTTTTTGAGATGGAGTCTAGCTCTGTTGCCCAGACTGGAG
>NW_012114253.1:4936754-4938411 GCF_000951035.1 Colobus angolensis palliatus | reverse complement strand
AAAAAAAAAAAAAAAAGTAAAGAAAACCAGGAGGAAAATAACTAGAAGGCAATAACTCCCTCCCCCACCCCCTATTCCTCAGGGCCCTGCCAGCTCTGAAAGTCTCTGAATTGCTAGAATGGATGGCTCCCAGGCGCCCTCTCTGGGTTCCCTGCTGGTGCTCCCTCTCCGTCCTCCCTGCATGGCCGCAAAACCCAGGGAGCACAGGAATGCGGGGGAGGTTCTTATTGCTTCTGATTTTCGGGGGACTGGCTAAGACTGGAGTGATCTCTGTAGAAACCTGCCCCTAGTCTGTGTGGCCAATTTTTGGAATAAACCCAGAATGCCAACGTTTGTGGGAGAAGAGACCTCCTAAGTCCTTTCCACCTTATCAGTGGAAAAATGTGGACTTTTTGGTCAGACTTGGGTTCAAATCTCAGCTCTGTCCCTTCAGATGGTGTGAAGTTGGTTGAGTCACTTGGTCTCACTGAGGTGTTGAGAGTTATCCCAGGCAGATCACTAAGCCTGGTGCATAGCAAATGCTCAATGAAAGGAAGGCCATGTCTTGGCACCAGGTTTGCCCCAACTCCCTGTTTCTGACAAATAGACAAGGCTGGCTGGACGCAGTCACTCACACCTGTAATCCCAGCACTTTGGGAGGCCAAGATGGGTAGATCGCTTGAGCCCAGGAGTTTGAGACCAGCCTGGGCAACATGGCGAAACCCCATCTCTACTGAAAATATGAAAATTAGTCAGATGTGGTGGTGTGTGCCTGTAGTCTCAGCTACTTAGAGGCTGAAGCATGAGAATTGTTTGAGCCTGTGAGACAGAGGTTGCAGTGAGCCAAGATCACACCACTGCACTCCAGCCTGGACAAGAGTGAGACCCTGTCTCCAAAAGAAAAAAAAAAAGACAAGGCTCAGGGATGGCAGGATGCCTCGTTGTGCTGTCTTGGACGGCAATGACTTGCTCCATTCAGGCGGTGGATGTCTCTAAGTGGGGCAGGGATCCCACTCTGCTTTCTAGCCTTTTTCTCTTCTTCATTTTCTTGAAAAGTTGTTCTGCAAACTACAAAACTGGGCCACAGGCCTCCATGCCTGCTTTCCTGGGACTGCCGGGTTGTTTCTCTGAGTCTTGCTTCTCCCACAGGAAACTGGAAGCCCTGGGCTCTGATCAGGGAATGCAGGGGTGGGGGAAGGGGGCAACCTGCTCCACATTGATCTCACCCCAGTACCGGGTGGCTGGCTGACGCCGCTGATCAGAATTCATGTGGCCGGAGGATTTGTGGGTCAGCATGAGATCTTTTAATATACCAGAGAATCATCTCCTTAAAGTTCTAGGCTCCTGGCAGGTGCTCCACACACAATTCTGAGACAGCACCCAGGGAATGGGTTGGGATTGACTCTGAACAGAACTTGAGAGTCTGGCAAGGCTCTGTTCCCAGGCCCCACCCTGGAGCCTCAGGGCAGGGAGCTCACTACATTGGAGACATTTTATGGTGCCACCCGTACCCCCAAGCCGGAGCTCATCCAGAGGCTGTAGTTTGGGATTGAGCAGGTTAAATTCCCTGGTGGCTTCTGGGAAAATGCTTGATCAGACTCTGTACGCTGCTATCTTTACTGAGCTCTCTCAAAGTTCATCACCCCCAGGACACTCCTTTTTTTTTTTTTTTTTTTTT
>NW_012114253.1:4924593-4936179 GCF_000951035.1 Colobus angolensis palliatus | reverse complement strand
TCAAGTGATCCTCCCACCTCAGCCTCCCAAGTAGCTAGGACCACAGGCGTACACCACCATGCCTGTATCATTTATTTTTACTTTTGTAGACTATGTTGCCCAGGCTGGTCTTGAACTCCTGGGCCCAAGTGATCCTCCCACCTTGACCTCTTAAAGCGTTACAGGCATAAACCACTGTGCTCGGCCTCCTTTTGGTTTTCAATTGTATTCATCTGTCCATCCATCCATCCATCCATCCATCCATGCATCCATCCATCCAGCCAGCCAGCCATCCACACATCCATCCTCCATCCATCCATTTGTCCACCACCCATAATTTTCATCCATCCATCCATCCTCCATCCATTCATTCATCTAAAGACTGTATTAAATTCCTCTTCTATGCCAGGCACTGCATTCTGGAGACACAGCTCTGTGCACTGGATACATGATCCTGCCCTCAGGAGGATTACAGTATAGCAGGGGTAATAGACAATTTAACAAGCACTATAGTACTTGGTGCTACGGCTTAACGTCTCTGCTTATTGGTGTGCTCCTCTGTTGCGTGGGATGGTTCCAGTACTTACTTCATGGGATTATTGTGTTTCTGTGGCATAATACAGTAAAGGGCTGGCTCAGGTCTTGTCGTGTAGCAAGTGTTCAATAAATGTTAGCTATGTTGATGGTGATGGTTGTGATGATGGTGATGCAGATGATGATGATTAAGATCATTTTGTTTTGTTTTGTTTTTTTGAGACGGAGTCTTGCTCTGTTGCCCAGGCTGGAGTGCAGTGGCACAGTCTTGGCTCACTGCAACCTCTGCCTCCTGGGTTCAAGTGATCTCCTGCCTCAGCCTCCCAAGTAGCTAGGATTACAGGCACGTACCACCACACCCAGCTAATTTTTGTATTTTTAGTAGAAACAGGGTTTCACCATGTTGGCCAGGCTGGTCTTGAACTCCTGACCTCAAGTGATCCACTTTCCTTGGCCTTCCTTGGCCTCTTATGCCTTGGGTTTACAGGCATGAGCCACCACACCCGGCCAATTAAGATCATTTAACACAGGGTCTGGCATTAACTAGTTAACCAGATGTATCCATGAGTTGTTCTGAGCAGTTGGCTTGTCCTTGGCAGCCACAGACAGTAGAGGCGATGGTGACATAGGGCAGACCCCAAGCCAGCTTCTCAGGGTGGGGAAGCCCGTGAGCAAACCACCTCCACAAAGGTGCTGTGGATGCCAGCCGTGGCTTCTGGGCTGGGTCTAAGGGGTTCTTCAGGGAAGCCTGGGCCACCACAGCTGCCTATCTGGTTTGCCCAGTTCGGAGCTGGTTGAGAAGCATCTGAGGGCAACATGACCCATGAGATGAAGAGCTGTGGACTGCCTTCACAGGAGCTGGGGCAGGCTATCTGGGAAGTTCCTGGGAGCTCAGAGGAGGCGGGTGGCACTGGAGGATGAGAGGAGGCAGCCATAAGGGAGGCTCCAAGCAGAGCAGCCAGGAATGATCGGGGGTCCCTGGTAACCTTCCATGGGGCTTATGGGGCCATGGGGCCAGGATCACATCAGTCTTTTTTTTTTCTGAGACGCAATCTTGCTCTTGTTGCCCAGGCTGGAGTGCAGTGGGACGATCTCAGCTCACTGTGACCTCTGCCTCCCAGGTTCAGGTGATTCTCCTGCCTCAGCTTCCTGAGTAGCTGGAATTATAGGCACCTGCCACCACGTCTGGCTAATTTTCGTATTTTTAGTAGAGATGGGGTTTCACCATGTTGGCCAGGCTGGTCTTGAACTCCTGACCTCAGGTGATCCACCCGCCTCGGCCTTCCAAAGTGCTGGGATTACAGACGTGAGCCACCGCACTTGGTCACACAGCAGTCTTGTTTCTTTTACTGGCGGCTCCTGGAATGGTGCTGGGCACACCCTAGGCACCTGGGATGTTTGTTGAATGCATGCCAAGTCTCTATTGGGATGGTTTGGTCTCACTGTCATGCTGGCTTACCTGGAAGGAACAGTGGTTCTGGAACCAGAGATAAGAGAGTTCAAACCCTGGCACCTCCACTTACCAGCTCTGTGGGACAATGGGTAAGACATTTCCCCTTTCTGAGCCTCAGTTTCCTCATCTGCAGAATAGGAATTGCAATATCAACATTGAGGGTTGTTGTGTAGATAGGAGATGGTACAGGGGGCGGTGAGGTTGGCACTCAGAAGCTAACCATGAAGAAGCAGCTGTTACTGTCATTATCCATGCATCTGTGGTGACACCCAGGGTTGTGAGCCAGTACTGTGGGATTGAGAAGGTGAGGATAGAGTGTCTGCTGGACCCACATTGTGAAGTTTTGGGGCAGTGTGGTGGGGGAGAGTCAGATAGACCTGGAATCTGTTGTTTACTTGCTGTGTGACCTCAGGCACGCTACTTACCCTTCTGGACCTCAGTTTCTTGTATGAAAAAGGGGATCTTGAAAGCAGCCATTCTAGTTGGGCATGGTGGCTCACGCCTGTAATCCCAGCAACTGGGGAGGCCAAGGTGGGTGGATCAGTTGAGGTCAGGAGTTCAAAACCAGCCTGGCTAACATGGTGAAAACCCCGAATACGAAAATTAGCCGGGCATGGTGGCAGGTGCCTAGAATCCCAGCTACTTGGCAGGCTGAGGCAAGAGAGTTGCTTGAATCCGGGAAGCAGAGGTTGCAATGAGCCGAGATCGTGCTACTGTACTACAGACTGGGTGACAGAGCAGAGCAAGACTCCATCTTAAAAAAAAAAAAGAGGCCGGGCGCGGTGGCTCAAGCCTGTAATCCCAGCACTTTGGGAGGCTGAGACGGGCGGATCACGAGGTCAGGAGATCGAGACCATCCTGGCTAACACGAAGAAACCCCGTCTCTACTAAAAAAATACAAAAAACTAGCTGGGTGAGGTGGTGGGCGCCTGTAGTCCCAGTTACTCAGGAGGCTGAGGCAGGAGAATGACGTACACCCGGGAGGCGGAGCTTGCAGTGAGCTGAGATCTGGTCACTGCACTCCAGCCTGGGTGACAGAGCGAAACTTCATCTCAAAAAAAAAAAAGAAGGCAGCTATTGTACAGAGTTCTTGCAATAGTCAATGGAATCATGCATGAAGACTACAGAGCCTGGTGTATGGTAAATGTAGACAGATGCACAGTAAAAGTGGGGACATCATCAGCACAGGTGGCCTTCAGAGGAGAAATGGGGTGAAAAGTCTTTGGAGGGGTGAATGTGGGATACAGTGGGGACTCTGGGTTTTGGCGGAGGGAAGGGGCTCAGGGCCTCTTTCATGTCATGTCCCATGTCATGTTCAGGTCATGTCAACATGGCCATCCTGGGCTTTCGGGTCTTAGAAGATGTCATATCTGGGAGCTTAACCTCTTGAGTTCTTGAGGGAAAACTTGGGCAAGCTTAACCAGAGGTCACACGGTCTGGGGGAAGGAGCATGGATTCTGGATTTAAACCTCAGCTCTTTCACTCTCCCACTGTGTGACCTTGGACAAGTCACTTAACCTCTCTGGGCCTCTGTATTTATTCATAAAGCAGGATAGAGCCACCTTCCTTGCGGGGTTGCCTGGAGGCTTGGCACACAGTCGGCCTCTGTAAACAGGAGAGATGGGTGTGATTCCATGCAGCTTCCACACAGCCTCCGCAGAGGGCAAGGGAGTAGATGTTAATGAGCTCTGGGGCTGGTCCAAAAAGCCAGTCTATAAAACCCCTGCCTGCAGCTTCTGGTGTGTGGCTCATGGGAGTTTATGTGAAGGACACAGCCAGATAACAGCCCATTGTTCTGAGTGGGGATGGTTTTATGACTCTTAGAAAGCGTCTTTCATCTGGGAGACCAGGGAGCTTATGGAGCCTCCCCGCCCTGGGCAGTGAAACTGTGGGATGATGAAGGTTTCTGGGGCTGGTGCCAGGCTGCAGCCATGGCCAGGCCCTCCTGCCACAGCCCAGGCCAGCCAGCGGGAGCTGAGCACCCGCCCCCTGCCACCCACCCACCAAGTGTCACTGAAGTCTCTGTCTAGGCCCAGACCAAGGCCCTGCCCTCCTGAGGACCTCCTGCCCTGGCCCACAGTCTCCAGCAGGTCTGCTTGGCGAGGCTGGAGGTTCGCTGTGTCCCCTGGGCTCTCTCCCTGCTTCCTCTCCTCAGCAGCCAGTGACACATTCCCTCTATCTTTATGGTAACTTCTAGAACAGGCCCTCTGCCCTGTCTGCCATCAGCTGACCAGCAACTCTTATGCCTGGGAGCCTGGCCTGGTGCTCTGAGCCCTGGGTTGGAGCAGTAATCTGATGCCAGGAAGCAAAGACCTTGTCTGCTTGTCCTTTCTGGCTCCTTGGCCAGGCCCCAAGCCGAGAAATGCAACCTCCCCTTGGCTCAGCAGACAGCCCCAAGTGCTCTGCCTGTTATCCCTAGAGGAGGCTGCAGATACCCCTGAGGAGTAGGTGGCCCCCTGGGGCCTGCGGGGTTTGGCCTGCTGGGTAGAGGAGCTGTATGTGTTTGCAGCTGCCTCTGATACCCCAGCCCACATTTACCCTGTGCTAAGGCTTTGTCCTTTGTCCCTTTCCCCTTGACCTTTTCTTTTCTTTTTTTTTTTTTTTTTGAGATGGAGTCTCGCTCTGTTGCCCAGGCTGGAGTGAAGTGGTGTGATCTCGGCTCACTGCAACCTCCGCCCCCCAGGTTCAAGCTATTCTCCTGCCTCAGCCTCCCGAGTAGCTGGGACTACAGGCGCAGACCACCACACCCAGCTGACTTTCGTATTTTTAGTAGAGATGGGGTTTCACCATATTGGCAAGGCTGGTCTCGAACTCCTGACCTCAGGTAATCTGCCTGCCTCAGCCTCCCAAAGTGTTGGGATTACAGGTGTGAGCCACCATACCCGCGCCCCTCCCCCCTTGGCCTTTTCTGTTTTAGGAGATACAGGAAGGCTAAAGCAGGGTGCTGGGGATACCTTGTGCCTTAATTGGTCCCTCTCCTTGCACAGGACTCAGGAATGCCCCCTTCGTCCTGCACCAGGACAGTAGCCAGGGACAAACAGCACCACCCGAATATTCATCTCTCCTCTCATCATAGGCTTCTTTGCTTTCAAGGAATAAAAATCCACTCAAGTGGTTCAAGCGAAGGGGTGCTGAGTAAGCACAGGTCATCTTGACGAACATTCAAGGCTAGGACAGAGTATCTTTGTGCCTCAGTTTCCTCATCAGTAAAATGGGGATAAAAGTATCCACTTTATAGGGTTCCTGTGAGGATTAAATGAGCTAATACATGTGAAGTGTTTAAACAGAACCTGGTATATAGAGAGTGCTATTAAGCATTTGCTATTATTATTTTATCATTTTTTTTTGTAGAGATGGGTTCTTGCTATGTTGCCCAGGCTGGTCTTGAACTCTTGGGCTCAAGCAATCCTCCCAACTTGGCTTCCCAAAGTGCTGAGATTATAAGTGTGAGCCACTGTGCCAGCCTGCCGTGGTTATTTTGACACTACATCACCAGGAGAATGGGCTACTTGGACTGGTCTCTCCTGACACTAAGTCCCGTAAAGGTGCAGCTCAGGGAAGCCAGGCTTCCTTCCGCCTGATCCCCCGGAACACCTGTGGCTGTGTCTTTGACCTTAGCTTGCTTCCCCCCAGATGCAGGTCCTGGGTTATGAAGAACCTAGAAGGCTTCAGGGGTTGCTTAGTGCATCCCAGCTCCCCTCAAAATGCCTGTCCTATTGAACAGGGGCAGGCATGTTATGGAAAGAGGGTTTCAACTTGGTAAGACAGACTCTATCATCCTCATCTGTGAGCAAAATGTGACCCATTCTCTCTTTGATACTAGCCTGTTCACGATTGGCTTGATGACGTAGTGCATAACAAGGACTGGCTGCTGGCTGGGCACTCTCCATTCATACTGCCTATGCAAGGCGGGTATCCAGACTTGGGAAGTCCACATTCCCATCCACCTACTTTCTTTCTTTCTTTCTTTTTTTTCTTGAGACGGAGTCTTGTTCTGTCTCCCAGGCTGGAGTACAGCAGCGTGATCTTGGCTCACTGCAACCTCTGCCTCCCGGGTTTAAGAGATTCTCCTGCCTCAGCTTCCTGAGAAGCTGGGATTACAGGCGGCTGCCACCATGCCTAGCTAATTTTTGTATTTTTAGTAGAGACAAAGTTTCGTCATGTTGGCCAGGCTGGTCTCGAACTCCTGACCTCAAGTGATCCACCCACCTCGGACTCCCAAAGTGCTGGGATTATAGGTGTGAGTCATTGTGCCTTGCCAGCCACCATGCCCAGCCCACCCATTTTCTGTTTTTTTTTTTTTTTTTTTTTTTTTTTTTTTTTGAGAAGGAGTCTTGCTCTGTCGCCCAGGCTGGAGTGCAGTGACACAATCTCAGCTCACTGCAACCTCCGCCTCCTGGGTTCAAGTGATTCTCCTGCCTCAGCCTCCCTAGTAGCTGGGATTACAGGCACGTGCCACCACGCCCAGCTAATTTTTGTATTTTTAGTGGAGACAGGGTTTTGCCATATTGGCCAGGCTGGTCTCAAACTCCTGACCTCAGGTGATCCATCTGCCTTGGCCTCCCAAAGTGCTGAGATTACAGTTGTGAGCCACCATGCCCAGCCACTTTCTTTTTGATCTACTACGGCAGAGGTAGATCAAACTTTTTGATCTACTTTTTTGATCACCCTCAAACTTTTTGGCATCAGGAACTGATTTCGTGGACGTGGAAGACAATTTTTCCATGGATGGGGTTGAGGGATGGTTTCGGGATGATTCAAGTGCATTACATTTATTGTGCACTTTATTTCTATTATTACATTGTAATATATAATGAAATAATTATACAACTCACCATAATGTAGAATCAGTGGAAGCCCTGAGCTTGTTTTCCTGCAACCAGGTGGTCCCATCTGGGGGTGATGGGAGACAGTGACAGATCATCAGGCATTAGATTCTCACAAGGAACGTGCAATCTAGATCCCTCGCATGTGCAGTTCACAATAGGGCTTGTGGTCCTCTGAGAATCTAATGCCACCGCTGCTTATCTGACAGGAAGCGGAGCTCAGGTGGTAATGTGAGTGATGGGAGTGGCTGTAAATACAGATGAAGCTTGCTTACCTGCCACTCACCTCCTGCTGTGTGGCCTGGTTCTGGTCCATGGCCAGGGGACTGGGGACCCCTGCACTATGGAGCTGACTGGTGGGAGCGGGGCCAGACTGGGAGGCAGCAGTGACGGCCCTGGGTCCCCATCTCGGCTTTTCCACCAGATTGCTGAGCAACCTTGGACAGGTCACCTAGCCTCTCTGACCAGGGAAATGCCACCCCTGTACGCCCTCATTCCCTCTTTCCCAGGTCAGCAGTGGAGACAAGGAGGACGGATTCCTGAGTCCCATCCAGATGTAATGTATCATTGATGATTTTGCTTACACAATAAATCCTGCCCTCACCAGAGTGCTCACTGAGTGGGTGATTCTGGTTAATTGAATGTTCTGGGACATGGAAATGTTCCCAGAAATCCTTTTTGTTCCTTTTGTGGCTATTGAAACCCATCCACTCATCTATTCAGCACATATTTGTCTCGTGTCTATGCTGCAGCAGGTTTTGGAGCAGGTGCCGGGGATACCACCCGGAATGAGACAACAGAGTCCAGCCTCCGTGGATTCACAGTCCGGGGAGGAGACACATGGCAAACATGCCACCACACATGGTAGCTAGGGCACACTGACCAGGGAATGCAGGCTGCGGGTAGGAACCAGGGGCCCCGTGTGGAAGTCCTTGGAAAGAGCTCCCAGAGAAGGTGCTATTTATGTTGACAGCACTAAAAAGCAATTAACCATAGTGTCTGGGGAATGGAGTAGTCAGGGGTATTCCAGCCGAGGGCAAAGGCTCAGAGAAACACCTGTGCATTCATTTGTGCTGTGGAGGTTAGAGTGGGCAACTAGGGTAGGGCACAATGGCTCACACCTGTAATCCCGGCACTTTGTGAGGCCAAAGTGGGAGGATCACTTGAGTCCAGGAGTTCAAGACCAGCCTGGGCAACATAGTGAAACGCCATCTCTACAAAAAAAAAAAAAAATACAAAAATTAGCAGGGCATCATGGTGTGCACCTGTAGTCTCAGTTAGGAGGTTGTGGTAGGAGGGGTCACTTAAGCCTGGGAGGTGGAGGTTACAGTGAGCCGAGATCACATCATTGTACTCCGGCCTCAGTGACACAGCAAGACTCTATCTTCAAAAAAGAAAAAAAGAATGTGCTTTTGGGAAAGTGAGAGTGAAGAGGCAGGTGCATGTCAGGAGGACAAGAGTACGTGAGGATGTGGCCTGCTGAGGGCTGGCCTGGTCTGTGAGGGCTGCAGGTTTATTTATTTTCCAGCGTATGTTTTGTGATGTGATTCCTTCTCATCAAAGTGGAGAGTAGAGGGGGAAAATGAAATCAAAACACTAAATCACAGAGGAGGGGCCTCAAATCAGAGGAGTGACAGAGGGCTGGGAGTGACACTGACAAGTAGAGAGCACAGCTGTGTCTAAAGGGCCACCACTCCTGGGGCACTGCAGAGTGTGGCCATGGGGGAATGTGAACCTGGCATTATCAGATCTTCAGATTTGTTAAGAGAAGCTAGAAATCTGGCTTTTAATTTTTTTTTTCAGAGACAGGGTCATGCTGTTGCCTAGGCTGGGGTGCAGTGGTGGGATCATGGCTCACTGCAGCCTCAAACTCCCGGGCTCAAGTGATCCTCCCACCTCAGCCACCTGAGCAACTGGGACTACGGGCATGCACTACTGCATCTGGCTAGGTTTATTTTTTATTTTTGTAGAGACGGGGGTCTCCTGATGTTGCCCAGGCTGGTCTCAAATGCCTGGCCTCAAGCAATCCTCCTGCCTTGGCCTCCTAAAGTGCTGGGATTACAGGCATGAGCCACTGCTCCTGGGTGCAATCTGACTTTTTATGGGAAATCTCCCAATGACTAAATGATGGCAACTAACAACAACAAGAAAACCACTATAGGCAAAACAAAATGCTTCTGCAGACTCAATTTGTTTTATGAGTAGGTGGTTTGGAACCCTAGACCCAGAGGGTTCTAATGATAAGGGTTCTAGGGTGTCCTTTAGAATCCATTACAATCCTCTGAAGAATATGCCCCTAAACTGTGCTGGACTCTGGGGGGACAATGGGGGTCTGGGGCATGACCCCTGCCCTCAAGGCTGTATCATAGCTGCCCTCAAGTTAGATGGGTCAAATCAGTGATCACCCAGAGCCAACTTATAACAAAAGGACTAGGTGCTATAGAGCTCAGAGGAGGGGGAGATCAGGGAATGGAGGAGGCCATGTGAAAAGGCCTCCTGGAGATTCTGGGCCTTGTGATGGTTCTCAGAGGGGAGGGTAACACTTAGTACAACCAAAGAAGGTAAGGGCATCCTGAGCTGGAGGAGTCAAACATTTCAGGATCAGATGGGAAATAAGATAATAAAGGAGGCTGGGCACGGTGACTCACACCTGTAATCCCAGCACTTTGGGAGGCCGAGATGGGATGATCTCTTGAGCCCAGGAGTTTAAGACCAACCTGGACAACATAGTAAGACCACCATCTCTACAAAAAAGAAAAAAAAATTTAGCCAGGCATGGCTACCTGGCAATACAGGCACTACAGGCACCACCATGCCCGCACCTGCAGTGCCAGCTACTCGCAGGCTGAGGCAGGAGGATTGCTTGAGCCCAGGAGTTTGAGGTTACATTGAGCTGATTGTGCCAGCCTGAGCCACAGGGCAAGACCCAGTCTCTTTTTTTTTGAGACAGTGTCTCTTTCTGTCACCCAGGCTGTAGTGCAGTGGCATGATCTTGGCTCACTGCAACCTCCGCCTCCCAGATTCACGTGATTCTCCTGCCTCAGCCTCCTGAGTAGCTGGGATTACAGGCGCACACCACCACACCCGGCTAATTTTTTGTGTATTTTTAGTAGAGATAGGGTTTCACTATGTTGGCCAGACTGGTCTCGAACTCCTGACCTCGTGATCTGCCCGCCTCGGCCTCCCAAAGTGCTGGGATTACAGGTGTGAGCCACCGTGCCCAGCCAAGACCCCGTCTCTTAAAAAAAAGAAAGAAAGAAAGAAAGAAAAAAACCAGATAGCCAAGGAAGGGGTTGGAGTAAATTGTGTAAGACTGCGATGTTGGTCTGGGACGTGTACTTGGCTCTGGCAATGACAGCAGGACTCAAAAGTCCATATTCTGGTCCAAAGCTTAATACCATGAGCCTGAGGTCACTCAATGGACATCTGAAGTGTTCTTCCTGCTTTGCTAGCATCCCCAAATCTCTCCTGTCTGCTCTCCTGCCATCATTTATTCACATCAGGGCAGGGACCGTGCCTGTTGTGTTCACTGAAGTCTCCTGCATGCCTAGAACGATGTGTGGAACAGAGCAAAAATGCTCAAAGAATATCCACCGCCTATTACTATGAGCCAGTGTTGCCCCAGCCTGGGGCTCAGGACAACTCTGTGGTGCTTATGTTCTTGTGTGGAGAGGGATAATAAACAAACCAACAAGTCGGTGAATAAGATGATTTCAGAGTGTGCCCTGTGTGACTTGTCTCACTGCACTGTAGCCTTCTGTTTATTTGTGTCTTCTCCTAAGCCTATGAGCTCCGAGGGGGCGGGGCTGGGGTCTGTCTGCTTCCTCGTCTCACTGGTAGCCTCTGAGGTTGGTGCCTGACAAATAGGGAGTACTGAAAAAAAAAAAAAACAACAAAAAAACGTTTTTGCCGGCTGTAGGCTGTAAGGAACACAAGCTGAAAATGATTTCAACCTACGTGCACCTGTACCCTTTGGAGGCTGCAGAACTTATCATTATCAACCCAGGAGTAATTGCTGATAAGCCCGCGTGTGAATTTCCTTGCAAATAGAGAGGTAGCGGGGGAGTGTTTAACAACAACGCGGATAATCTTAATTAATGACCTGATAACTGTAATTAATTGCATCATATCCAGAGGCCCTCTTTGGAATTTCAGGAGGGAGTACCTAGTGTTTGGCAGCTTTGGAGCTGCAAAGGCAGGGGAGTGCTAGGATCTCAGTCCCAGCACTTTGCTGTTCAGTGAGCTTTGCCAAGTCACTCACAGTTCTGAGCCTCAGTTTTCTTCTGGGGAAAATGGGGCTACATCACTGGGGTGTTGTCAGTCTCAAAGCCGCCAATGCCTGAACCCGCCAGGGTTGTTCTTGGAGGTTAGGGTGCATGGCTGCAAGGTTCCCCATGTTGCCATGGCGGGGGTGGGAGGGCAGTAGGGGGCCGCTGAGACTGGTTGAGGGTTAGGTCATAAGTCTAGGGTTTTCCCTGGGGCCGGCCCAGGAATCTCTCACCCATTTGGGGGAACCTCAGGGCAAAATGTTGAAGCGGGGAAGAGAAGCCGGCACCCTGCGCGCCTGCGGGATCTCTCCGCGGGAGAACGCGGGAAGGAGAAGCGGGAGGCGGGAAGCGGGGACCCCGGGGTGGGTGAAGGAGCGAGGAGGTCGTTGTGTGGCCGGGGACGGGCCCCATCCCCGCGGGCCTCAGTTTCCGCCCTGTACTGTGGGGGGCCGGGTGGGCTGCTGGGACCGCTGGGGGCTCGCAGCGGGTTGGGGGAGGCCCCATCTCCTTCGCGGCGCGCTTGGAG